>NC_134402.1:324551058-324879272 GCF_038048845.1 Mixophyes fleayi | reverse complement strand
AAATGGCAGATCTGTTGCTGGCTATAGCAGTGTGCTGGGGAAAAAATGTTGTGTGTATGTTCCTTGCAGGATAACCCCACCCTTTCAGCACCTGTTATGGCTTATAAATTGATTTGAGCAGCTTCCACTTTTGTATTTGTCTGAGAGGCATGTTGGTGTCAGTAGCTGAGGGGGAGTGCTGACATTGGATTGCTATTTGGAGGCTTCTGGGGTACCTCTTTGGTAAGTTAGCTCTCAATTTAAAAACACATATGTATGGCCCAAATATAGGGACTCTCATTGTTTAGAGTAGGACCATCCTATTAGCAAAAGCGCCTTGGCGTGGCAGGATGGCTTAAACATACATTTGCAAATGTGTGCAACAAAGACTTTTGCATTTTTATCTACAGTAGAAATGGCAGATCTGTTGCTGGCTATAGCAGTGTGCTGGGGAAAAAATGTTGTGTGTATGTTCCTTGCAGGATAACCCCACCCTTTCAGCACCTGTTATGGCTTATAAATTGATTTGAGCAGCTTCCACTTTTGTATTTGTCTGAGAGGCATGTTGGTGTCAGTAGCTGAGGGGGAGTGCTGACATTGGATTGCTATTTGGAGGCTTCTGGGGTACCTCTTTGGTAAGTTAGCTCTCAATTTAAAAACACATATGTATGGCCCAAATATAGGGACTCTCATTGTTTAGAGTAGGACCATCCTATTAGCAAAAGCGCCTTGGCGTGGCAGGATGGCTTAAACATACATTTGCAAATGTGTGCAACAAAGACTTTTGCATTTTTATCTACAGTAGAAATGGCAGATCTGTTGCTGGCTATAGCAGTGTGCCTGGGAAAAAATGTTGTGTGTATGTTCCTTGCAGGATAACCCCACCCTTTCAGCACCTGTTATGGCTTATAAATTGATTTGAGCAGCTTCCACTTTTGTATTTGTCTGAGAGGCATGTTGGTGTCAGTAGCTGAGGGGGAGTGCTGACATTGGATTGCTATTTGGAGGCTTCTGGGGTACCTCTTTGGTAAGTTAGCTCTCAATTTAAAAACACATATGTATGGCCCAAATATAGGGACTCTCATTGTTTAGAGTAGGACCATCCTATTAGCAAAAGCGCCTTGGCGTGGCAGGATGGCTTAAACATACATTTGCAAATGTGTGCAACAAAGACTTTTGCATTTTTATCTACAGTAGAAATGGCAGATCTGTTGCTGGCTATAGCAGTGTGCTGGGGAAAAAATGTTGTATAGCAATGGGATGCCAGATTCCAAACCAATATAATTTGATACAGTGAGACTGGGTACACAGTACAGAAAATTTCTCCGGATGCGATATAGTCAGGGCCGGACTGGCCATCTGGCACTTCTGGCAAATGCCAGAAGGGCCGATGGCCAGATGGGCCGGTTGCTAGCTGGCCGGCCCCATCGCTCAGCACACAGACTGTCATGCCAGAATTCAGCATGACAGTCTGTGTGCTGAGCAGTGGGGTCGGCACTACACTTACTTCCTGGTGTGGTCGCTCCTCCCCTCTCTTCTATGAATGGCTCTGGAGATGTCACATGGGACGAGCACCATGTGATAGGTGCCGTCCCATGTGTTAGGAGAGACTGTACAGCGCGCTGCAGAGCGCACAAGGTAAGAGGGAGGGGGTAGTTTATGTGACAGGAGAGCTATATGTGGACAGGGGATCTATTTATTTGTGTGACAGGGGATCTATTTATTTGTGTGACAGGGGATCTATTTATTTGTGTGACAGGGGATCTATTTATTTGTGTGACAGGGTATGATTATAGTGTAACAAAAAATAACACAGAATTTACTGACAGGCGCCAATAAAAATGGGATCGACAAAGTTAAAAAATATATAAATCAAGCTCTGAATGACAATGAATACAAATTACCAAAAAAATAACCCCCCCAAAAAATATCCAAAGAATGACCTTTATGATTATAGTGTGTATGTGTGTAACAGTATAACTATAGTATGTGTGTGTATGACCATAATGTGTGTATGGGTAGCTCTTAATATAATGTGGGAGGTAGGCTGTTAATCTAAAAGGGAATTGCAGGTGGGGGCTAATTATTGGGTGCTATTCTATTTGTGGGGTGAAGATGGGGGCAATTTAATAGTGGGGCCTATCAATTTCAGATGGAGTGATTGGATTTTTAATTTAATGCTGGGGTGCTTTGGAGAGAGGGAAATAGTTTTATTTATTAAATGGGAATACTATTTAATGTCAGGGCTAGTTGTAGGGAAATAGATGTATTTATCAAATGTGAATACTAGTACTTTAATGTTGTGGCTGCAGTGAGGCCTAATTTTAAAACATGGATGCTATATTGATTTAACACCAGGGCTAAATTTCATCTGCTCATTTTTTTCTCCAAATAGGGCATCCAACATTCCAGGATCCAGACAAGCAGCAACTGATCTAAAGACACCAGCAGCCACAAGTGGTGACCATGACAAGACAGGTAGGAGAGACCAGGACAGTCTGCCAACTGTTCTGAATTTGATGGGTGACTGTCCCACTTAGTCAGGATTTGGTCTGACTACAAGGACAGTTGGGAGATATGTCCTGCTTCACACTGTACTGCTTGTTAAGGCAGAACTGCGTGCACCTAACAGTAGTGCACACTGTATTGCCTTTGTATTTGTCAAAAATTTGTCTAATAGCCAAATTGCATCATAGGAGCCCCCCTGACTTGAGTGCCTGGGCCGCCCGAGCCTTAATCCAGTTGGTCAGCAGGAGGATCTGTGCTCCGTCCCGGACAGGGCACAGCCTGCAGAGCAAGCCGTGGAGCTCTAAGTCTCACGAGATTTATTAATCTCATGAGACTAAGAGCTTCCCTGCTCACTCTACAGGAATGTCAGCAGCATCAGAAGCATAGATAAGTACAGTGGGCTGGGGGTGTCATAATGTATCTGGGGGGGTGGCGTAATGTGGATGGGGAGGGTCTGATAAATGTAATGTTTTATTATAATGTATGTATCAACGCACCATTTTGACCACGTCCCCAACATAATGTAGCTACGCCTTTGGCAGCACCGCCACTGCACTGCGGCACACATTTTTTTTTCCAGCTTATCAACAGAGGTGGGCCTGTGTGCTTTAAATGCCAGGGCTGATTTTTAGTCCCAGTCCGGCCCTGGATATAGTTAAGGATTTTACCAACAACTGGAGAAAAATAAATAAATAGACATCTACCTGTAATAACATATCAGCAGGTATTTTAAACAAGTGTTAAAACCTATAATAATGACTAGCAATAAAGCAGGAATGAGCTGGGGCCACAGGCTCGGAGGGCCACATGAGGCCTTCGGGCCATCTTTTGCTCATTACTGCTTTAGAGCTCGTTTAGCTACACCCACCTCCTGGAGGACCAGATCTAGGCACATATTTTGAAGGCCACAATTGGACAGGTTTGGTTTTTAGGAGCCAGGGGCATGTACTGACTGCTCATTGACGACAGCCATTTTGCCAATTTCTGTCCATCTTAGTGAAATATGACCAAAGCCAACAATTAAAATAAGAACATATGTCCGTGTGCTTTACTTTAAAAGTAGCATTACACATTTTTTAAACTAACGTGTGTGGTATTGTTCCCTGATCCCAGATATGAGCAGTCCCTATAAGTCTGCACCCATACATTACAGGTTTCAAACAATTATAATGTCAATCACACGATAAACGACCCTTAGGTCCAATATCACATTAGTGTGTACACGCCCACGATCATGTTTTATTTTCCCAAAGTACATTGTATCGTTTGATTTGATTTTTATAAACGGACTAAAAAAATCACCATAAACAATGGAACAATGATGGGCAAAAGTGTATATGCAGTCATAACCAGCAGTGTAGACAGATCTCTATGGAGTGTGCAGAGTCACAATCTTTTCAGCAGATGGTTATGACAGATGAAGAGTACAGATCTAAAGGTAAATTGTGTAGGTGTGTACACATAAATCTGCACGCTCATGGGGACTTTGTCGTTACAGACATCGTGTCTGCAGTAATTTTCTTTAGTGTGTACCAAGCTTTACACATGGAAGATGTCTGTAATCATTTTTCAACGAGACAGTGTAGTCGTTTAGCTACTTGGCAAGTGCGCAAAACCATTTGTACAGGGTCAGGGCTTTGCAGATGTTGCCACTCAGATCATTTGGAGAAGATGTTTTTTGTTTGCTAGTCTTGAACTATGTACTGAAAGTTCCAGATCTTTATTTTATGGGTTTGCTTTTATTTTTTTAATGAATTCCCAGAATTAAAGCATGACTTCTCCAGGAGAGAAGTCATGTGACAGAGGAAGGAGGGGGCGTGGTCACATTGTCACCTCACCATAGCCCCGCCCACACTATAAAATGCCGAAATTCACAGCATTGAATAGCTTAATGACGCAATTAAGCCCCGCGACCCCCCCATTCAATGCCGTGAATTTCTGCGCATCCGGGAGAGTAGGCAAGTATGATTTGAAAGACACAAATTACATCCACGAGTCAGTCAACAGTGCAAGGGTTAATATTCATTAGGCTGCTCTATTTCAATTAAATTGTATGCAATTAGCCAAACTTGGGATAAAACTGACTAACTGCGGATTGGTTACATTTAGCAACATGGACTAAACTAAAAACGTTGAACCCCTCACTGCAGATAGGTCTGAAACAGGGGCAGACCTAGACTTTTTTTATTTGGGGGGCGTCATACAATTTTGCATAGCCACGCACCTCCTTCATGCTGATTGGTTGGCTCTGCCCCCTTTCTTCCTGATGATCGGACCTCTTGGCAGCAACTTTAAGGTATAAAGATTGCTACTAGAGGGGGGGGTGGGGGTGCAATTACACTGATCGCCCCCTCCTCTGGATCTGCCAGTGCACTAAAACAAGTATTAACACGGTCAATTGAAATAAAGAAAAACAGAACAGAAATAAAGCTCAATAGTAAAACTATCTCAAGTAGCTGCTATATTTAAATACCCCTTCCCAGCCACTGGAAAGACTGACCTGGTCTGATGCTAAACTATCACACAGTCAGTGATGGAACTACCATTGGTGCAGCAGGTGTGGTGCACCGGGGCCCGTGGATATAATGGGGCCCACTGCACGGGGAACTAGTGAGCTGTGGTTCCCTCCTCCCCTGCACTGGTACCCACAGCTCACTAGTTCCACCTCTGCACCCGGTAGTTATCACACTCGCTGCAGTATGAGGGAGATATGAAAGAAAAGAAAAAAAGAAACTTCTAGACTTGAAACAAATATGAAGAATATTACCTTAGTAAATTTAGGTCAAGCAATCTGTTAGGTACACCGGCTAAATCAACAAGTCACTTCCTGCTTACAGCAAGGTCTGTGTGTGTGTGGATGTTCAACTGACTGCACACACAGGCCAATCATGGTCATTTTCTAGTCACATTTATGGACATGTCTGATAAAAATCAAAAATAAATCACGTATGTTGCAAAACTTGGATCCTCATGTGCTGCAATATCGGTCCTCTGGTTAAAATGCTACCTTTGTGGCCAAGTTAAAAAAAAAAAAAAAAGATTTTAAAAGAACAAATTTGAAAGTTAAACTTTTTTTGTCCAAGTTTGGACACTCCGCACACTCAGAAGAATATGTAAAGTTTCTTCTTTAATAAAAACACATTTTTCCAATGACTTTGTTGTTGGCAGTATAGTTTATGAGGTAAATCTTTTTCTAAGAGCTTACAATCAAGTTATTTTGACCCAGGTTCAGAGAGATTAAAAGATTTGCCTTAAGGTCATGTAGCTACTGAGTAACTGAAATCCAGGCACTTCAAAGGCAGTTAAATCACTTTGCCTTAAATGAAATATCTTTCCCCTATTTACTAAAGGTTAAATGTATCAAAGTGCAAGACAGGGAAAACCACATTCAATCAGACACCATGCAGAAAGCGGACAGATGTAGAGATATTTCTCAATTTCTGACATTATACCCAATGACAACATTCTATCTGTTGGCACAATAGCAAAAGAACAGCAAATTTGCAATGATACGAATTGTGCCTAAAGAGTGTACAATATGGTTGCAGTTTGCTAGTCGTCAATCTAAAGCTAAGTTTGGCCACACACGTGCTGACCCAAATTGCACAGTTTCAGTTGTTAAGGCATCAGTATAAAAATACTGAGTTTTAATAGGTCAGCCATCGTTTCCAGCTAGGCTAGTGAAGACGTTCTCAACGTGGTCACGAAGGCCACTAGCTGATCTAACTTTCGGCTCTAAATGACTCAAAGAGATTGGCTTTGCTTTCTCAAGGAGCCTCACACAGAGAGCAGAAGCTAGTCCATTGGGTTGAAAATAACCAAATCAGCCATAAAGATCCGCAGGGCCTTTCTCCCGCCTCATTCAAACTACCAATCACATTTGTATAACTGTAGGCACTTCAAAAGACACATTAGGCCCGAGTCATTGTGGAAAGTAAGAAGAAAAAAAAAAGGAGCAAATGTTCTCCGAACAAACCATGTTGCTATGCAAGGGGTGCAAATGAGTTTATTATTTTGCACATAAGTTAAATACTGGCTGTTTTTCATCTAGCACACAAATACTTGATAGCTTTATTTTACACTGAAATTTAAAGTTAATCTAGGACATGCCCTACCCCAACTATAAATCTGTCCATACATTTTAAATGTACCTTGCCCTCCAAGGTAACATGGTTTTGCCCAGGTGAAAAGTTACTCCTTTTTATGCTTTACTCACCCATTATATTTATTAAGCATTATTAGATCAACAAGGTAAATTCCATCAGTTTACATATTTTCATGAAAATGTTTTTGTTTTTTTTTGTTTTTTTAACTGGATAGCCATTTTGCTGCCCATATAACTTTATGTCAGAGACAGCTGCTACCTCATATCCATCCAGCTTAAGGGACAAGATATATAAAACCCGGGATATGGGAGAAACTCTCTTACCGCCAGAAAAATAAATCTTTCTCCAGCCCCAATAAAACAGTGTTCCTGCAGACTTCCGGGTGCATGCAAGTCAGGTGCTCAATAAGGCTATAAATGAATGGTTTGCATACAATTTTAGTTACGGTGTTTATCTTAATCAAATACCATTTTGTCATGTATCACAATAAAGGAAACCAGTGAGCTACATATCACCCTGACTTTTTAAAACATGTCTCCAATGTTTATCTGTGTGTCATTGGCCTCTATTTCACCGATAACAAAATCAGCAAATGCATTAAAATTTCGTATTGTACGCAGCTGCAGGTCTTGTGTAAAAACGTACCACTAGTTCTGCTTGCACCGCTGACAGAATGAGGGAATGGTGTATCAGTAAGGCAGAGGGTGACATTCCTGTCAGGTTACACACGCAACCAGAGGTAACACATGAATTGCTCTGGAACAGAAAGCTCAGGTTTTAAGAATAACAGAAGGGGGATCACAGAGGATATGCTTGAAAAACAGCCATCAGCAAAATCTTCAAAGAGGTATTGCAGTAAGGGCTGGCAGGCAGTTAGGAGGGGTACAGACCTGAAACAGCCATTTGCTAAACAGTGTACAGGATGGGAGCGAGAGATCAATATACTGGTCAGGATAGCAGTTAATCACAATTTGGTAAAAAGGCTTCATTAAAGCAGGATGCAGGTCAAAGGTTGCCACCATAAAATCAGTAGAGTAACTAGGACAGTCCTAATCAAATATAACTAGGCAATAGTGTGGTCAGACATGGGGTCTGCATCTCTCCAAAGCTCTTCCAATTCCTGGCTTGCTGGGACTCGTGGGAAGAGTAGTTTGTTTATATGGAGTGCCACAGGCGGGCACAGTCTATAGAGAAAGGGGATTGGATGGATAGTTGTGGTAATGGCAGTGTGCAGGGAATAAGATAAGTACATGTTAACTTGAACAGTATTGTCAGAGCACTATAACAGAGTCTTCAATGATTTAATCAGGCTCTGGGTTCATGGTGACATTTTCAGGTACGTAAATGAATGGAGCCCAAAGCTAAGTGTGTTTTATCCAAAAGCTACAGCTGGAACACATGTTCGTGAAAACGACACATGATCCAACACACAGATTCTCATGTTCTTCTCAGTGGCTCAAAGAGCACAATTTAGAGATGCTCACAGTTAATGTGAAGATACAATTTGCCATATAAAACATCAAAAACAGTCACAAAGTGTGTGTGTGTGTGTGTGTGTGTGTGTGTGTGTGTGTGTGTGTGTGTCATTATTCAGAAACTTTTGGAGGACCAAACATATTTAGTTAATGTTCTGTGGGGAGATATTTTCTTATAGGCTGAACTTCCTGTCAGCAATTCTACTAAACACCATTGCAGTCGGCCACTTGGAAATAACAGATAACAAGGAACAATATCTTGCACTCAGATATTTAGCAAATGTAACATATCAACTTCTGCTAAGAAGGGGGATTTTTAAATGTATCGTTGTGAAGGTATAGAAGACAACTTGTATTTTAGCTCTGATGGTTCTTTAAGGCCATATGTTTAATCATTAGTGATCATCTCTTAAGCTGCCCACAGATACAACTGTTGAATATTTAAAATGCCCACAAACAAAACCAATATATAATTTTATTTTTAAATTGAATAATTCATAAATAATCCTATTATCAAACAATTCACACATGTGTCTGATTTAGGATATACAGAAATTTAGAGCAGAAAAAAAAAAAAAAATGATCACTTAATTGTAATACATTAATTTGCTTGCACACAAGTGAATTCATGTAACAGGTGATCAAAGAGACCAAACTTGGACAATCACAAATAAAAAAAAAAAATACAAAAATAAAATGTTTACTTTGCATCATTTTAACTTACTCACATGTCACAAATATGAACCTACTGAATACCAGCATAATTAAAAATCATTGTGCTACATTGGTAGCTGCAGAGTGAGATTTCAATATGGCCTGTATCGCCTCTGAGAATCGCTGCTCTAGCAGACACGACTTCACTCAAAAGAATAAAAAAAGCTTCCTCACGCAGCTGCATTTTTTTTTTTCAGTTTAGTTTGAACTGTGTAATAGGTCATCTAAGCCTAGTATGTCTGAGCTACCTGTCTGTGACAGTTCTTTCCACATCATCACACTTATGATCAAGTCTAGAGGTCAGCTATGCTAATGTAAAAACAACAAGGGAATTATAAATGCTTGGCACAAACATTAACTATATAAACCAGTAACTCTGTGTAATACTTAACAGTGTAATTATAAGCAGCTTTTGTACAATATTTCCCTTTTAATGTAATTTTTTTATGTGCTAATTAAAATACAATGGGATGAGGGGAGTTGCTATTTGTAGTCAGAGCAATTACTTTGAGTAGACAGGAGCTAAATTTTCAAAACTGCTCCGCAAAACATTTGGCACAGAATTTTGCACGTTTCTCTGGCGGTATTTGGGTTTAAGTGATCAGTGCTGAATTCCATTATCATTTATGTACACGCAGGAATAAACTAGTCCAACTACAACCACAAACCTATCCTCCATTCATAAACTGTAAATCCTGTTGAATGCATAGCTTAAAAGATACAGGGCCTGATTCATTACGGAACGTAAATGCTGATGCGCATCCATAGCATTTTGTGTAAAATTATAGTGCGCATGCCCACAAACTGACCTAGATGACAGTGAACACAAGTACACCCAATTCATCTTCGAACGGATAGGACATTCACGACAGCCTATGACTTCATGGGCGGAACAGGGGCAGAGAGGGGTACAGTAAGGTTATGCCAAGGTCGACAAGCAACAGTGTCCTATTCAAGCTTGGGGCATCTTCTTTTTCCAGGCTGCACCCACTCTATGGAATTCTCTCCCTCACACAATAAGACTCTCCTCTGGTCTACAAGCTTTCAAGCGTTCTCTGAAAACCCACCTCTTCAGACAAGCTTATAATATTCCTCAGCCACTACATTACCCTATTAGCACCTGTTCTACAACTACCCCTTGACCAACATTGTTGTGCGACAGGATCATTTATCTTAGGAGTCACTTTTACCTTTGCACTGTGGCTGGGCTGACTGCAAATGTAGACATAACCTCATGTGTCAAACTCCCATTGTCCAATAGATTGTAAGCTTGCGAGCAGAGCCTTCTCACCTCTGTCTGTTTTACCCAGTTTGTTTGTTTACTATGTTTGTCCCCAATTGCAAAGCGCTACAGAATATGTTGGCGCTATATAAATAAATGATGATCATGATGTATACTGCATACACAGTGCTCAGTGTCTTGAGGTCTTCAAATCCAGTGTACCATGAAAGCTTCGGAAAATGTTCCCAATTTGCCAGATTTTAACACACGTTGTGAAATGAACAGCAAGTGTGTGCTTTTTAGTACAGGGAAATATATACGCACAATAGAACAGTTAATCTGAATATATAAAATTTTACATTTCTATACTTTAAAACAAACTTTATTTCTAAAGAGACTGGTTATCCAAGCACCCTCAACCAAGGTTATAAATAGTCACTTGTTTTTAAATGGTTAATAAGCCACATTAAAGCCCTTTCATTTCCTCTCTGCCTTGTTATCTGTTTTGAGGTTGAAAGGCAGAACAGAGTTTTATTGTGTCTACCTTCACAAGCAAAACAAGGACAGGCAAAAGGAATGACCCATCTGTGGGCCTGCTGCTTGTCAAGATGCTTCGTAATCGGCACGTTCCCATTAAATCTCCAGCTAAACAAACACAAACAAAACCCGGCATGGTACCTATTAGCAGGAAAGACCTGATACCTATTAAAAAGGGTATAGATTTCTGTTCTAGGACTGCAGCTCATACCAGATAAAAAAGGGCTGGCTAGCACAGAGTCATGCTCATTTTACAAGCCATCTATAGACCCATTGTAGAGCCACGAGGAATGGGCCCTCAAAACACCAAGACCTCAATGCTAACTGGCTCTCAGCTTCTGATAGTTTGGGTGGGACCTGCCAAAGTTATTTAAAATACATACTTCCAGGACTGATTTGTTGAATTCAAACAGGGTAACCTCTAATATAAAACCACAGACCCATTTAATACTTGAGCAAGTCGCTAGAACCTTAAAGGAATGAGGAGCCATCTGAAAGAGAAACTAGTGAAAGACAGTCGGGATTGCCAGCAGCAGATGTTTATTTTTATAGCGACTGGTCCATCTTTCATGTCTTCATCTTTCACTGTCTCTTCATTCCGACCGTACCACACTACTGGTAGTTGCACAGAAAAGCCAACCGCCAATGGCAGCTTTAATATGGCTGAGAACGCTTTTGCCTTATAGTAGCCATACATGGTTTCCCTACTAACAGTTTCAATTGTTCTTCCGCTACCGTATGTATAACTTGTTCCCCACACCCATTTGATTGTGAGCTCATTTGGGCAAGGGCATCTCCACCTTCCGTTTTATTTAATTGTATGTTATTTATATCACAAACCCCTCAATGTACAGCGCTACATAATATGTTGGCATTTTATAAATAAAAGACAATAAGAATCCTTACTCAGTCTGGGAAGAAAATGCAGTTGTAAAGGCACAGTTAGCCGATAGACATAAAAGGTAAAATGTGAAAGCCTTTGCTCTCAATTACCTAAATAAGGATTAAATCCCTCTTTTTTGAGGCAATGCCACTTTAGAGTAGAGTAAACATATGTAAAATACCTTCTAGTTTAAGTAGGCTATTGTTATCATTCCTTTACTGCAACATTAACAGTAATTGGCCATGAATAGATAAACACAGATAACTGTAATAGTGCTGGGTCAAAAAGAAAAACGTGTTTTATTAAGTTTAGTGGTTGGTTAGTTGGGAATTTATAAGGGACTTAAACCAAAGCCTTCATGGTTTCATTTAGCCCTCAAACCCTGGTGATTTCCTATTGGTCCACCACAAGCCCTGCATCATAGATAGAAGTCATCAGTCCATGGCTGGCACCGATTAGAGTTACGGAGTTTGAAGCAGCTTTATACTGGATAGATTCTACCCTCCCCCCGACTTTCACAACTTCTTGGTCTAGCACATCTCCTCCTTTGACATAAGCTTCCATCCTAAGTATTAAAAAAAAAATAAAAAAAAATCTTGTACACCTGCGGTCCTTCTTAAATAAGCTTCCCCATGCTTCAACTACTGTTAAACCCAGCAAATGTTTTTTGTAATATATGAAGAAGCTCTAAGAGCAGCCTGTTTTTTTGCTCAAGAAAGGTCTTTTCTCCTTTTCAAAATAAAAATAGGCCCTTAAAACCCTAACGAATACCCTGTTAAAATACTCTCTAGGCACTATAGAAATACCATTGAGCCACATCTTGCCCTGATGACAGCTAATAAGCTTGAAACAGCAGGATGCAAGTTGGATTTATGACTCTGCCTTTCAGCCTGTAAGCATGCTGAAAAACCATTGGTTCGATGCATGGTTGGCCAAGTAAGGAGCGATTTCTGTCTCTACCCAGAATTCCAAGAGAGGCTTAATTGTTATCATTTAGTTCTGTTGGTTAATACTAGTTGTCAAAATTAGGGAATGTAAATACCTATTTTTAACAAAAGTTCTTATTACAGGTGTCCTATTGTAGGAGTAAAATCACCAATAACTCCCATTTATAATAAATTAATTTAATCCTATTCAGAAGTAACTATTTAAAGCCAATTTTATCTTAGATTATCTGCAAATCATAATGCCACAATTATGTGGCTGTTGCTTTGCACCTACGTTTACACCTCAAAATTGTGGCCTACTCTACGTCAGGCCCATACTCAAAGACCATTGCCCCAAAAGGAAACATCTGCTGTACCAGCGAGTCTCATGTACATTCTTCATGTTGTCTGAAGATACTAATGGCACCTGACTAGCCCATGCTGCAGATAATCATTTACCTCTTCCAATTGCAGAAGCATAATTCTACTCTGTTCCCCTGTATCTAGGATTGTCAACACATGCTCCTTCTGATGTCAGCCTAATAGGACGGTAGTAACATGACAGGACACCCCGCTTCCCATTGCCATACCCCAAGAACGGCCACATATGGCAAGATAGCCATCTCTTACTAGTTACATTTTATTACAACGCCATCTTGCTGCCCACACAACGTTCCACTGTAAATCTGAATTTATAAACGCATTAGAGCAGGATAGAAAATGCAGAATGTTCACTGACAAGCATTGAGCCCCCTCGCCAGTGTAAATCGCAGCTTAAAGACCGCCCTCTTTAGCACATTAAACAGACAAACTTGTTACAAACATGAACAGCATTTTCACTGCACTCCATTTGGCTGATGCAAAAAAACTCCAAGGTCCCTTTGCGTCATGTTCCAGTAAATATCTTGAGAACGCTTTGAGCAACACCATAGTCAGTTTCTGAAGACAAATGTAGGTAATGCCATTTTTATTTCTTATAGATTTCCTGGTTTAAAGCATATGTCCAGCCACAAATTAATATTTAAGTCACCAGCATAACTCCCAGCACTAACCGAATCACACAGTTGTGTAGTATTCACCACACCGCTGAGTGCTACATCGTCAGCAAGATCATAGTTTGTGCAAAACAGTGCTTTATTAGTATCTAAAACAGTTTAAAAACTAATACAGAGCTGTTTTTCATATCTACCACATCATCAATGCAGGGAGATCAGCCAGTGCAGTGCCAGTAAGGTCTAACACCCCACAACTGAGGTTATTCCTGTCACATGGACCCCACAACTGTGCTAGTTAGGAGGGGGCAAGTGATCACTATTTAGTTTTTGTGTAGACATAAAACATAATAACTTCAAAGTGAAAACCAAATGGGAAAGGAACAGCGAAACATAGACGTGTATGCATTCTGCACTTAACCTGGGAGAACGATGCAGAGCAGATGTGTCAAACTGGCGGGCCAAACGCATTTTTTTGCAACCCAGTGTTCAGTTAAAAATTCACGGGGGGGGGGGGGGGGGGGAATTAAATTGTCCGCACTACTGTAACGCAGCCTGCGCTATTCTAGGGGAATTGCATTTCCCCCCACTGAAGGGGACAGAACAGTTTGCGTGTGAGTTCAGTCAACCTTTCCCGTCAGTGTCACGTGCCGAATCTGCTTGTCTCCATCAACCCACCCACGCTGTATGTTGGTGCACGCAGTCAGAAAAGTGCGCTTTCGCAATTCAAGCAAACTGCTTGGTAATCTGTGACCGTTTGTGTTCAAAACATTATTATTTGTTTGGTAGGTGGCTGTCCTAGTACATTTTATATGACAGTTTGTAGACTGTTTATCAAAAGTATTAACCGTATGGGCTGACGAAGGTCATTTATTTCTTTTTAGTTTTCTTGTGTCCCAAACAATCTTAGACTTTGATTATTTGGCGCAATTGGGGCTTTGAGTTTGAGATGCAGAGGATGCCCAACAGTCTGTTCTCTCCCTTTTGGTTAAGGGATAGTAAAAGTACAAACAATGTGTCTGCCATTGCTGAAAAGTGTGTGTGTGTGATTTATTTCTTTGATAATGGTGCAGCCAACACGCTATTTTAAACAGACTTCAAGTTTTCTTTGAACATTTTACACTGCAGCTATCAGCACCAAATATATTGGTGCAAAATATAAAGCCACGACATTTTTATATACAGAGAGCCCGAGAAACAAATCCGACATATGGTAGATTTATGGTTAGTTCTACAAAGATCAGAATTTCAAAATCTACACGTTCAATGTTTGTTAAGAAAAAGGTGAAAAGAATGGGAATAATTATCATCAATACCAAAATAGAAAGCTAAAGAAACACAAAATAGACTGATCTTTTGCTTATGTATATAAAGTCATGCAATAAACCACACAAAGCTCTTGCTTTCATCCAGTTTTTAAAATAACATCTAGTCTGTCCTTGATTCTTATGGCACAGATAGGGAAGATATTGGCTAATCGATTGTGCTGCTCAAGTTAACACTTTCACTGCCATAATTGTAACCTGCCTTAGATCAAAGAATGTCAAGTTCCAGAATTTTCAGTCACTCTTTAACATTCAAAATAGAGTGGACAACAGTAAAATTATAGTCCACATAACAAAAGTAATCCAAAAAAAAAGCAAAGCATTATAAAAAAATAAATAAAAATAAATAAATGGATAAATGCTCATTTAAAAAGATCTCCTCTCCAAAAGAAACAGACAGTCTATTTGGTTGAACATGAAGATGGGAACTAACTTCTCAACTTTCCACATCACACACAAAAAAATGATTAAAGTGCTTGAGGCTTCCCCTAGCTATCCAGATGGTGGGTATGCAATAATATAATGCACCACTACATCTCCTTGCAAATATTTACATTTTCTTTCTAATAAGAGCTCAACAAAAATGACAACATCGCATTCTTCCTGCAATAAATCCTGTGGGACAAAGGCCTAATGACCCCTCCTGTCACTGCTATAGTGTGTGGCTCGTTCCAAACATAGGAGATTAAGGTTTTTAAAAAGATTAGAGGAAAACAGTCTATCGCGTGATCATTTGCACTTGTTTGTTTCTTCAGCACTTTTTGACAACTATGCTGCTAAACTTTGCATCCACACATTTTTAACCAAGCATATACAAGCAGGAAAATAAAATTAATTGCTCTTTAATACTGATATCTATCTTCTCTCTCAAATCGTAAACAGTTAAATAGGAACTACAACTATGGAAACCCATGCCTCTGAAGTGTCTGGACAAAGTGCATAGCCCTGCCAGGACACCAGATTCCTCACCAAATACAACAAAAAAGTGATAATTAAGTATTAAAAAAGCCATACACCACTGTGTGTGTGTGTAATAAATATATCATATATCATATATATATATATGTGTATATATATATTGCATACACCATCTACTGCAAAACCTTACAATATGCATTCAAAAGTTCACTAATGCAATAAATAAAAAAAATTACATTTTAATTCATTCTATACAGATGGGTAAAGGTTAAGACAATGCAACTAGTTTAAACTAGCATTCATAAAAATTAGATAACTGGGGGTGGAAGGGATCCACCATCTGGCTGTATTAGACCCTCAAAAAACAAAACAAAAAAAAAAACAGCAACACACTTTTGAAATATAATGAATTTTAAACAGCATTAAATCCAGCCTGCAAAATATTTACCATAAATCTTGCGTTATTCCCTGCTTCAGTGCCTTTGATCCAGAAAAAAAAAATAAAGTCTCTGTAGGACTCTAAAACACAATCCAAGCCATAAGGTCTTCAAAAATACTCCACTAAACCCCTTAATCTTCCAGCAAAAGACAGCAGTAAAGAACAAAAAAGCCTTGAGATGTGAATCAACATAAAAAGAGTTTAGTTTCGAATCGGTCTTTAAAAACCATGAATAGTCTTAAGTGTCATGTATTGGTTTTGCATTGAGTTGAAGTTGGTAGCATTATCCAGGCATTAAATAAACCACAAATAAAAGGATCTAAAGCTTCAATAGAATATTTTCCAGGCTGATCAGAGATACCCTTAAAAATTAGCAGTACAAATTATCTTTATAAAAAGAAAAATACAGGACCACTCCAATTCTTGCAAGATCAGAGCCTCCGTGTCTTATTAATCTTTATTTTTTTCTTCCTTGCAGTGAAAATTCAATTTATTTTCAAGCCTCGGGGGCAGCGTTTTCATATCACGATGACAGCAGAAAATAAAATATAGAGAAAGAAAAAACAATACAAAAAAGGAATTTAAATATTAACATGCACGAAAGAAAAATGTCTTTGTTACCATTCTTGTAAACTCCACACAAATCAAATGGCCAGCAGAAATACCAAAATTATATAGATATATATTCCCAAAGAGAAGGAACCGCCAGCCTTTAACACATCCAGTGGTGGCTTCTGCTGCAGATAATAAATATTACCGAAAGAGAAAAGAAGTGCAAAATGTGTTGTGACCCCAGTGAGCGAGCTTCAGTGCAGCACAAGAAGGATATGCACCATGCAACATCCACTTAATCCTCTCCTGTGTGTTACATCCCGTTTGCTTTGCTCTCAGATGTCTGGTAGCAGCTTAATTCCTCCAGACATCCAGGCTTGTGTGGGAGCTGTGGTGCCAGATTTCCCCAGCCAGCACAGAGGGTGAATGGAGAGAGGCGAGGAAGGGGAAGGAGCCGATCGTGCAGAGACTGATGGATAAGCTGATGATCTGCGCCCCTGCACCAGCTCGGTCCAAAGCGTCCTCTCAGCTGCTCTGCACGTCGGGAACTGACAGGGAACCAGAGCGATGCTTCTGTCTCCGCTGTCATCCCCACGCCCTTGCCGCGCCCATCCCGGCGAGACAACCAATAGCAATTTAATATGCAAAACGGACGGACCAATGGGAGGAGGGGAATGTAAGCTTTTCAGGACAGGGAACTCCCATTTCCTCTGGATGTTACTGCTGTCTGTATACTATTAACATACTCACATTAACATGTTACAAACAGTAGATTTTAGTTTGTGTGCTGATCAAAAGTTGACATATTCAGTAGTAATATGTACTTTTTTTTTCTCAGTACCTTAAAAAAGATAATATAATGTTTTTTTCTCATGCAAAGAAAGTTTTTACAAATATGTTATGGCAAAACCAAGTATCCTGTTTCTAAGCAATAGTTGATCCAAGCAACCTCAACTATTTTTTTTTTCTATCTCTACTTGTTTTTAAATGGTTAATAGACCATATGCCATTAAAGCCCTTTCATTTCCTCTCTGCCTTGTTATCTGTTTTGAGGTTGAAAGGCAGAACAGAGTTTTATTGTGTCTACCTTCACAAGCAAAACAAGGACAGACAAAAGAAGGAATGACACATCTGTGGGGCCTGCTCGTCAAGATGCTTCGTAAACTGCATGTTCTCATTAAAGGAACACTGTCAGTTTTTTTTTATATATAAATATTTTGTTCACTGTAGGTATAATGTTACATGTTTTTGTTTTATTAAAAATAAACTTAAAAAACACTCTATCTGTTGTGCAACTACATAGTCCAGGATACTGGAATGTTACTTGTAGTTCCACAGGTTGACGAAGAGTATTCTACAGAACACAAGCAACATGTGGCTTTCGATGCTGCACGTCACATCATGCTTGGACTTATAGTTTCACAAGAGCTACAGGTTGACTAAGCACAATAATATAGATAAATATTGAACAATTTGTGAATATCTAGCTGTTGTGGAACTACAGGGCTCCTCATGTTCGCACATGCAGATCTACAATATCTTAAGAGCTGTGGATGTCCTAAGCTGTATTGTATAAAATAATGTTAGACAACCTTTGGCTCTCCAGCTATTGCTGGGACTTGTAGTTCCACATCAGCTAGAGAACCACATGTTGCTTAAATAGCATAGTAAACCGGTTAGGAACCTCCTGCTCTCCAGCTGTTGTGGAAATATAGACAGTGAAGTAGATTGCTGGAGAACCACAACTTGTTCCATGCAATGCTCCCTGGTCGATTATTGTCAGCATGGGTGTTTTTTCTGGGGATAGGTTAGGTTAAAAATAAAAAAAAGAACAATCATGCACAGTGGAACTGCTAAAGCCTACACTTTTTCATTCTTCACCCAATACATCAAAGGGTCACTGGCAGGCAAAGCCTTATCACACCCACTTTTTGACCTATAATAAAAAGGCCCCTAAGTAACAACAGATCAAAAATGTGGGATGAGAGATAAACAGTCATCGACATCTATCGCATGTAAAGATCAATACAATGACTATATCAACAAGAACCTTCTTAAAACAAAATGTATTTAGGTTATGCTCTAAAATAGCATTAGCTCACAAAATTACTAAAAATTAAATCTTCCTTACCTTCCTCATTAAAAAATGAGCAAGATCTCCACTCACTGATTGCCACGTTTTTTTGTCACACCCATTTATCTGTTGCGGCGCACTGGTTGGCCTGAGCCACTTGTATGTATTTGCCCCCAGGCTAAACGTTGCCAGCCAGCCCCTGTGTCAAACACCTTGTTAGCTAGCAGTTTAAATGCATCTGGGAAGCCATTGCTGGTCACTACATTGACCTTTATGTGATTAACTTGTGTGATATGCTCACACACAATCCTCTGCCTGGGACCAGGCTTGGAAGGCCATTTATTAGCAGAGTGGTTGTCCAGTTGGTATTAGGGACCATTAGCTGCTTTAATACAAACACAACAACTTTGTTGCCCTCTGCTATCCAAAAGTAAAACAATATTAAAGTTTGTTTAATACTATCATCATCATCTACATTTATTTATATAGCGCCAGCAAATTCCATAGCCATATACAATTGGAAACAAACACAGCAATAAAACAGTACTGGGTAATACAGACAGAGAGGTAAGAGGGCCCTGCTCCCAAGCTTACAATCTATGGGACAATGGGAATTTGATATATTATGTTAAGGGCTACATATTGCATATTGATCCAGCCAGATAGCAAAAATAAAAAGTGCTTAGTGGGCTTTATGATCCAGTCACACAGCAATGTTGGTCAGATGGATAGAGAGCTGTTGTCTTGTGTGAACTGTGTAATGGCTGAAGATAGGGTAACCTAGGGAGATTAAGAGGGTGGTAGAGGAATATTATAAGCTTGTCTGAAGAAGTGGGTTTTCAGAGAACACTTGAAGTTTTGAAGACTAGAGGAAAGTTTTATTGTGCGAGGGAAGGAAATTCCTCAAAGCGGTTGCAGCCCAATAAAAGTCCTGTATAGAAGCAGGTATTGAGTTGATGAGAGGCGTAGCTCTTGTGCAGAGATGTCGAGTTGGGAGATATTTGGAGACAAGTGAGGAAATCTATTTACTTCTATATGTATACCAGATAATATATATTTTTTACAACTATACAGTAGGCCAGTTGAAATGGATTTATTTGTGGGACCTATATACCCCAGTCTGACACTGGTATACACAACGTACAATATATCTCAATGTACCTCTTTCAGATCTACTGCATTTACCCCCATAATACTTTGCAATTACTTCACTGTTTTTTAGAAATTCAGTCAAACCAAGCTTTGTGTATTACACAGTGCAGTAACATTGTACCTCACACCTGACAGTTTGGTCATTGTATTCTTTTCCTTGGCTCTGTTGGAAAACTGTGTAATTAATTTACTAATCTTTTTGTGCAGTAGTTCTTTTTTGAGATTTCCCCTGAGCCTCCTGCCCCTCAGATTGAAAGGATGACTTCTTGGTATAGCACCTCTCCTCCTTTGAAATATGCTTCTATACTATCTCCCTTTTTTTTCCTGCAGGGGAAGCAATTGCCATTAGCAGCCAAACAGCAATAAAACAACATTACAAGGTTTCCTGTTGTAAAAGTAAAGTCAGGAATTTATCACTGGTTCACAATGAAGGGACAATTCACTTGAATTCACTTGAAGCAACAATTGAAAGCTAATTTAACCTATGTACTGCTGGACTGTCCTAAGCTGAAACAGGGAGGAGCACTTATAATAAATGACAAATAAGATAATCTATGCACATTGTGAAGATCCTTGACACTAGAAAACATCTGCTCTATTCCCTCTTTAAATAAAGTTTTACAAATTACTTCTTGTCTTGCCCTTATAATATAATTATTAGATGGAATGAGTGTGTGTCAATTATATGTTTCTTACTTTTAATATTTCACTTTTATTGCAATCCCATATGGATTTCTGTGTTCTGTGGGCTTTGTCTATGCTTTGTATTCAACACAGTGTTCCATTAAATATCAGACATTACACCACCTTGGAATGTTGGATCTCAGAAAGTCACTGTGCTCCATTGCAAATGAAGGTCAAGGCTCAAAGTCTGTTTGGTTGTCCCCCATTTTCTTATTTAAATAACTATGAGGTAGGACTGGGGCCATAGGCACTACATACACCACACCACCCTCTATATATGTACGTGCCTGTGGACTGGCCAAATTCACCTACAGTCCCACCGAAATGCAAGTGCTTCTAGTGGACTCATGTTAAGCCGAATGCAAATTGCGTTCTTGGTGTATAATTCTTTTTTACACATGAGCATGCACAGAGACCACTAATTTAGGAACAAGTGATTCGTGCGCTTGCCCAAAAGTAAAAAACATATTATGCACCAAGAAATAAGCAAAAGAGCGTTTTCACTGTACTCAATTTCTCTGATGTCTACAACTCCCAATTTTCCTTGGTTTTGATGTACAGTAACTACCGCAAGCAAGGTCAAAGTCACATTTTTTTTTAAAGACAGATGTCTGTAGCAAACCTATTTAATTTCTTATATAGATTTCCTGGATTAAAAACAACTCTAGTATTGTATCAATGTGTAGAGTAAAATATGTCAATAATGTTTGCATAAATCACATAGAAATAAAGGAACATGAACATCAGAGGAAAGAAACACACAAAACATAGATGTTTATCCATTCAGTGCAAAGGGGGTGACTCATGTGAAAGTTACCTTGGACAAGGATGCAGAGGATCATCACACTTTCTTTGAAGATTTTATATGGCAGCTTTTGCCAGCAAACATACTAGTCCAAAATATAAAGCAACACATTATTAACATACAGATGGTCCAAAAAAACAAATCCTGTGTATGGCATGTTAATGGCAACTTTTAACAACACCAAGATTTCAAGAGCTGTAGGAATGACCTTGGTTTAAAAAAGATGAAAGAATGAGATCCTCAACTACTTCATCATCATCATCATCATCTATTTATATAGCGCTACTAATTCAGCAGCGCTGTACAGAGAACTCACTCACATCAGTCCCTGCACCATTGGAACTTACAGTCTAAATTCCCTAACATATACACCGAGAGAAAGACTAGGGTCAATTTAATAGCAGCCAATTAACCTACTAGTATGTTTTTGGAATGTGGGAGGAAACCGGAGCACCTGGAGGAAACCCACGCAAACACAAGGAGAACATACAAACTCCACACAGATAAGGCCATGGTTAGGAATCAAACTCATGACCTCAGTGCTAAGCCACTTACTATTGATACTGAAATAGAGACAAACTACAGAACAGATTGATTTTCTGCACGTATATACAGTATATATATACATACAGTCATGCTATATACCTATATACCTTGCACAAGGGCCATACTTTCATCCAGTACTGAAAATGCCATCCGTTCTGTCCTTGACTCTCATGGTACAGATAGGAAGGCTTTTCCATTGTACTGCTTTTCAGAGCTTGACAATACTGACCACACTGCAGTCTCCATTGAGTATTATGAGGACTGCAGGATTTTGTAGTAATCTGCCTAATGCAGGAGATAACTCCTGCATTTGACCTTTCTTAAATGGCCACTTAAAAATGCCTGAACCATGGGGAAAAGCTGTTTCCGCACAGTTTAGGGCTTCATAAAGAGGCCCCTCAATCTTCCCGCAATAGATACCATGAGATGCAAACATAAGAGTTTAGGTTCACATTTGTTTTTTAAATCCATTAATAGCTTTTACATGTCATATATTGTTTTTGCATTGAGTTGAAGTCAGTAGCGTTAATCCGACATAAAATAAACTATAAATAAAAATGAAATGGCCTTAATCTTCAATAGAATGTATTTCCCAGGCTGATAAGAGACACCCTCAAATTATCAGTACAAATAATTTAAATAAAAAATACAGGACCACTCCAATTCTTGTAAGGTCAGAAACCGCAAGAAAGCCCCCTGGTGTTATTAATCTTTGTTTTTTATTCTCTTTAGCAGTGAAAATTCAATTTATTTTCAAGCCTCTGGGGCGCTGTTTTCATATCACAGCGACAGCAAAACATAAAGAAATACAAAAACTGAATTTAAATATTAAAGCTCTGCTGACTTGTTCTGGAATACCAAGTTTAGTTTTGCAATAGCTTCTAACCCTATGTCTTGGCATCAAGGTATACAGGAACACATACTCTTTCACAAAACACTGATGGAACTTAATAGATGGGAGCAATGCCTTTTATACCACTAGGCTAAAGCAGACTAATTATGATGTTTAGCTTTGTAAGACTCTGATACCGCATACAAAAAGTCTGCTTGCTTATTAAGCACAGTGAAGTGAAGAATTAGAAGAAGGCCTTTAGTAAATCCATTGTGGGAGATAGACTTCCCGGGAAATCCATTAGGCAACTGCAATTAGCGATATGGGACATGGGAGGGAAATTTCTTAAAATTATTATATAGAATTTGCACCAAGTACAGTAGTTAATTGGGACAACAATATCAACATCTGATGTGGTCCATTTGTGCTCATTGGTGGGGTCGCTCCACAGCAAGTGTTTAGCCCTCCATGATCAAATGAAATTGAGTCTATTAATAAGTGATACATTACACACTTGGAAAGAGCTGAGAAAAAGTTTGTGACTTTCAATTTTCAAAATATATGACCTTCAGTTTACTCCTGGTCCCTCCTGACAGTTTTTTTGCAACAAGGGGAATAACCACTAAAGTGTTGCCAACCAAGGAGAGGACATATTACTTACTGTTACTGAGTTACAGAGTTTGGAATCTTGAGGTCCCATAAAAGAAATTTGTTTTGTGGAAAATCTATACAACTTCTTTGGCCACCACTGATCAACTCAAACGTTCATTTTCTTCTCCTAATCAGAGGCAAAACATCTACCATTAATACTATCTCTAGAATTCACAGGATAATACTTTCCAAATTTCAAATATATTTGAGCACATCTTGTGTGGGTGGGTGGACTGTACATATAATGCATTTTCATTGTATTTCTTAGTTGCATACAGTACTGTCACGGGCACTAGGAGTCTTTACCCAGGGATCACCAGGTGATGGACTTACCAGAGCAGTATAGGTGGTAATATGGTACTCTGGTAGCGGGGTGATCACGGAACAGGAGACAGCAGATGGTAGAGAATGCTCGTGGAAAGTCTATGACTAGCAGCACTGGTAATATGTAATAATAGTACACGAGGAACTGAATGGACAAGGGAAACATGAGAGTAGTCAGTGGTCTGCGGATAGCAAGTTGTACCACTGCTATAGTGAGGAGGAATGTCCAGAAGTAACGAGGAGGTGATGAGAGTCAGCGGTCTGCGTTAGCAAGTTGTACCGCTGTCTAGGTGAAGGAATGGAATCCGGGTGGAGGTATCCGGGAAGTCAGTGGTCTGCGTTAGCAAGTTGTACCACTGAATATATATGTGAGGAGGAGCACGGGGAGAGGAATGCAATGCAGAGTATACACGGGCACACTGAACTTGATCCCACGATGATATGCACAATATAGTAATGACTGAACAGCACTGCACAATAATACAAAGTCACAAGAACTATCCAGGCAAAAGGTAACACAGTCAAATGATGGCAATAGTCTCAGCGGATAGTAAACTCCAGAGGAGAACAACTCAGTCCAGCAAGATATGCAATACACCAGCACAGTCAATGAGAATTATGCATACCGTGGTTCAGGAGAGCAGGCTGTCAGACAGAAGTGCAGAGATACCTGGACGGCGGGAGGCCGGCAGGATACGAAGTCCCAGGAGGTTAGAAGCGGTAATCTAGTAGGTGCAGCGCACAGGTAGGTGAACCAGCAGGGATAGAAACAAATACTCAGGAAGCAGTAGTATATAGAACTGGACACCTGGAGAACACTGAAGAGTAGAGATGATCTAGATGAGATGAAAGCAGCGGGGCGTTGATCCAATGCAGACAGGCGAGTTGACACAAGCGGAGACACTGTAGAAGCACGGAGAGCGGATCAGCTGGCTGCAGACGCGAGGAGTACTGGAGGGTAGCGATGAGCAGGGAACTGCAGATACACGGAGGCAGCGGATAGGAATCAGCTGGGGCAGTCACGATGAAACACGGGAGAGTTGAGATGAGCAGGATACTGTAGATACACGGAGGCAGCGGATAGGAATCAGCTGGTGCAGTCACGATGAAACACGGGAGAGTTGAAGTGAGCAGGATACTGTAGATACACGGAGGCAGCGGATAGGAATCAGCTGGTGCAGTCACGATGAAACACAGAAGAGTTGAAGTGGACTGCAAACTGAAGTAGCACAGAGGCAGCGGATAGGAATCAGCTGGTGCAGTCACGATGAAACACAGGAGAGTTGAAGTGAACAGGATACTGTAGATACACGGAGGCAGCGGATAGGAATCAGCTGGTGCAGTCACGATGAAACACAGGAGAATTGAAGTGGACTGCAAACTGAAGTAGCACAGAGGCAGCGGATAGGAATCAGCTGGTGCAGTCACGATGAAACACAGGAGAATTGAAGTGGACTGCAAACTGAAGTAGCACAGAGGCAGCGGATAGGAATCAGCTGGTGCAGTCACGATGAAACACAGGGAAGATGAAGTGGTCTGGAAACCACAAACGAACAACAGGAATCAGCAGGAGCTGAACACACGAGGAAACACAGGAACACCTTCAGAGGCTCATGGGGAATGAGACTCCAAGATCAGGCAACGAGGTATTGACCTCAGGTGCTTTAAATAGGGAGTGTTGCCTGATCAGCCAATTAACTAAAAGGAACATGAACTGAAGGTTGAAAAAGGCTGCACATGCGCAGACCCTCAGGATGGTGGACGGCCACGGTTCCTAAACACACGAGAAGTAGCACTCACAGTCCGGTGAGTGACAAGTACTCTTTAATTCAAAGACATTGCCGTGTCAGTAATCACTGTCATACGTAACCATCAGTTACACCTGACTTGAAGTGGGTACGAAAGATGCAGCTGGACACAAGCATACTTATGGAAAACACAGAACTTGAATCTCCTGCATCTGCCATGAAATGCCCTTACTGTACATGGCCTATGTTAGTCCGCTCCTTCCGCTCCGTTTCGTCTCTCAAGTCGTAGACATGCGGAATGTCAGTTGTGCGCGGACATAAATTGCATTCAATTGTGCTCATTGGCGTCATGTCCGTTTCTGTACGTGCGCAGAGCTATTTTGCACAACATATGCTACGCAAATGGACGTATGTCACAACATGAATAATGCCCTATATACAATACATCTATAAGAATATAAATCCACACAAATGCTCTTTTGTGACATCCTGTTCCTGCTTTGTGCATTTGCTCCCATACATATCCATACAACGGTTGCATCAGGAAAGGTGCAAAAAAGGAGATTTTGTTCTGCCGGACAAGGTTATTTAGATGAGATAATGGGGAGGAGAGCTTGTATGTACATGGGCATTCCCTGCTTTTTGGGAGGGCAAATAGCTGTTTTCTGCCTGTAAAAGGACCTGCAAAAGTAGGCAGGTGTGGCTTAGTTTATTCTCTCCCTGTCTGCCGTGTGCCCATCCATACTGTATTCCTTTCCTTTATTTGAGCAGCTCCATGATTGCTACTGTCTTGTGTGTGTTTCAGTATGAGAGAAAAAAACAAGGATTGAAATATTTGCCTTATATTAGTATAATATATATATATATATATATATATATATATATATATATATATATATAAACATAAGTAACGTCTCAAAGTAGAAGATATTTAAGAGAATCTTCCTTCTATGGTAACATTTTTTTCTTTACACGCTGTGTCAAAATTAAAAAATAAGAGCCAGAATGGGACACTCCTGTTATGCCTGATGACATGGTAATGAGGTTTAATTCCTATTTCACATTGGCATGATGTGAGAACGTTTACAATCTGTTACCTGTTCATTCTGGAGCACATTGTATGTTACGTTTATTTGTCCATTAATCAAAATTATTTACGCTGAAGTCAGTGGAGGAGCCAGGATGGGCACTGTGATGCTTATCAGATTGACCAAGGATAGCTTAGACAGTACATTAAGGCTGAAAACAGAACATCTTATCAGTAGTATGTTGGATTATTTGTATGAATATAATCATTTATTTATCATCTGAACCATTTGTATATCGGACATACTGATATGTGTTGTTTAGCTGCTGTAATTAGCACACTGCAAGCTAATTATATGGCATCCTAAATTGCTTGTTTTCATATTAGATTTTTTTCAATGCTCAGCAAATCTCTCTGTACTTGTCTTCTGGGACACTCTGGATGCTCCTGAGGTCTGTACCATCGGGGCTTACTATATATTGGTACATTTCCCAGGAGCTTCTGTAATTGACCTGGGAGTTGGGATATAAGAACAGATGTTTCTACTTTTATATAGGGGATATTATTTTGAACTTAGTCATATATATAACAAAAAATGTCTCATGTCTGTCCTATTTATTTGCCTTTTATATTTGGTGCCTTAGAAGAACATGCAATAAAAAAAAAACAACTGCCCTTAATATTGATATACAAGTTCTACGAATATAAAATGCATCATGCGCATTGATAATATGATCAATAATAATTATGTTTTGAACAATTTCGTTTTTTGCTGACTAACAGCAAAGTACCACTTCTCTTATGCAGGAACAATGGGAGCCTCAGATTCTGTATAGCTTATGATTTATTGAAACTGAGTATTGATTATTTAGAAAGAAATGTGCTTAAAATTGTGTGGAGTTTGTATGTTCTCCCCGTGTTTGCGTGGGTTTCCTCCGGGTGCTCCGGTTTCCTCCCACACTCCAAAAACATACTAGTAGGTTAATTGGCTGCTATCAAAAATTGACCCTAGTCTCTCTTTGTCTGTGTGTGTGTTAGGGAATTTAGACTGTAAGCTCCAATGGGGCAGGTGAATGAGTTCTCTGTACAGCGCTGCGGAATCAGTGGCGCTATATAAATAAATGGTGATGGTGATGATGATGATGAATTTTGAAGAGTCTACATACTTCCCCCATGTGACGGTTTTTCTGGGTCAGTTAACATTTTTCAGAAAAAGAGTGAACTGATGTTTCCTGAAATGGGTGAGGTTTGAGCGGATTTGGGGCATAGTGTGCTTTGCAGGGCCTGTTTAAGGGTTCAGGCCACCCCAGGCTAATATGCTCACAGTGCCCCTTTGCTTCCACGCCAGGCTAATGCACGTTAGGTAAAAATGAACTCATCCTTAATTTAAAATCTGGCTTCCTTCAGCCCCCTTAACCCACCAATATTTATGTTCCCATGTTTTCAAAACTCAGCTCTACTTAAAGGGTCATGGTAATCGTTGCCACTCATTATGTTTTTATTAAAATCAGAGCTGTATAGCAGATCGGAGTATTACTGAGGTTGAACAGGGGGCTGTCATGCCTGCGCCTGTCACCATCCTTGTCTCTCCTACTTGCTTATCCTCAAGTGCCCACCCAAGGATAACTCATTGGGCCTGATTCATTAAGGGACGTAAACAGCGATTTTATGCATACAATCCACACAATTACTCTGCGCATACCCAGAACCTGACCATACGCCACAGAAAGCAGCAACATTCAAGTCACCTTTGAGCGCAAAGGACAGTTACTGCAGCTTATGACTTCAGGGATTGGATGCTGCTGGGTGCCAATCTCGAGCACACCCAGCAGCATCCAATTCAAGCTCTGGGCATCTCAAAAGCACTTGATTCTCAGCTATATCTCTTGTTCCAGCTTCAAATCTAGTCTGGCTGCAGATTACTAGTGATGTCGGCTGTGTATGGAAGCTAGAACATGTGTTTGAAATCAGGAGCTACTGTAAAAATGTATGTTATGTACAGTAGATTACATCACAAAAATGTATTTCATGGAAAGAATAAAATGTAAAAAAAATATGTTTTTTATATTTTAATATTTTGTCGTTAAATAGAACATTAATTGAAGTTTTTTTTTAAAAAAAAAATTGTGAGTTTATATTCCTCATATGTATTAGACATATCCGGCAGTGTCTTGTCTAGTAGAGCAGAGCAGACCTACACCTGTATTCATTACCACTTGTATCTTCAAATCCGCTCCTTTTTGAATTTGGGGATATGTAAACCCGATTCATGTGCATTTTAAAACAAATGCACAGTACACCCAGTATGCGTCCCTTAATGAATCAAGCCCATTGTCTTTAGCCTTTACTTTGGGAATGTGTCAAGATTAAAATCTTGCTACAGTTTTCTTTCAAGGTTTATTTTTATTTTGGAAAACAACTACTCTACTATATTTTAAAATGAATTTTAGTTTATACCTCTCCCTATTACCATTTCTACCCTCAAAATGTTTTGCATCCCCCAGCAAAAGCCTTGCGCCCTAGACAGCATATTATATAGCCTGTTAGATTATCAGGCCCGGGCGTTTTATACTAAATTTCCAAACAATGTTGGCAGAGTGATGTCTGTCTATGAATAGTGCAGTTCCCTACAAAATTATCTTCTTTGTTTCCTTAAAAATACAGGCTGCTGTGACATGAAATAATATTCTCATAGTGACTAGAATCTAAGAAACATTTGATTTGTTTGGTTCTCCCTCAAAGTGCTTTATTTAAAACCAATGCGATTCTGGAAGGTTGTTGCGTTACAGCAGCAGGTAGTCAGTGCCAGATTAATTTACTTATTTGTGAAGAGATTTGTATTCATCATAAGCTAGTTTTACATTTTAGCAATGTAAAAGCATTTACTATTACTGAATTTATTTCATCATTTACATATAGTCATAGTCCCCTGACGTCCTTTGGACTGAACCTACATATTCTGTCACACATACTAGTTAGTTTCCTTCAAGGACATCACTATGAAGTGAGTGCCTGGAAAGACATTGCCATAAAGCAGGGGTCAGGGAACTTTTTTACCTTTTACCCCCAAATATATTTAGATACGCCGACGTTACCCCCTTGATTTGAAAGGAAGGAAATCATATATTATATATATTATTAATTATTGGAATTCAAACTTTTATTGAATCTTTTATTGAATCTTTGAAAGCTTCAACTTCAAAGTTTTGGAGAAATGATGTTGCTTCATTTTTGAAACGAGAGCATCAATATTGGGGCATTTTGGATACAGCCTTCGGCGTCCAATCGATTTCTCTGCTTTGTTTTTATGTTCGTTAGAGTGGAAAATCTTTGTTCGCAAAGGTAGGTTGTTGCAAAAGGCAGCAACTTTTTGACTGTCTCCTCATGTGCCTTTGCAGCTGTTGACATCCAAAAATATGACAGATCTGCTTTGTTTTCAAATGCAATACGTGCTTCATTATTGCATCAAAGCTCAAAAAGTGCCTCTGCCAACCCTTGAGGCTCTTCTGGTACAACAGCAATTTCACATTTAAAGGGGTCTACAATCCAACTGACAGCATGTGAATCGGCAGCATTACCCCCAGGAATTTCATTTTTACCCCATTTGGGGTAATATACCCCTGTTCCCTGACCGCTGCCATAAAGCAACACAATTCTCCATTTACTTCAGCTATTAAGCATTTAAAAGGTAAGCTATTCAGTCTTTACATAAGCATGAGACCTTGCCTGGAGATCATCTTAAGGAGAAACACAGTGTATTGCTCTTTTGTAGGCAAGTAGATTCTTTTGTAGGCTATTTCATAAATCTTGTGCCTATAGGTTGTTAATGCGGAACAATCTTCTGCTAGGTTTAAAGCGCAGCTACCCATCTCACTGTAGACATATATGGGGAAGAAGCATAACCAATTTGGATGTATCAAGTCACAAGTGCATATTTTATTATAGTTGGCTGATTACCACACACACTAGAGGATTTAACCTGATTTCAGTCCTAAAGAATACATGATCAATGTCATTCAGATGTTGATTAGGGTTGCTGGTCATATTGGAAACATATGCACACAGATTTATGGCCAATATGTTCTCAAATAACCAAATGGCCCGTCCAAATTGCTGTGATTTTGGGCAGCTCTAGATGACGTTAATGCTTTGATAACAGCACCACCCTCGCAGGCAATAAGGTGCATACTCTGCGGAATCAGTGGCGCTATATAAATAAATGGTGATGATGATGATGATACTCATGAAGGCTACAGGAGACACACAGGGGATATCTTCACCTAATGGGCCTTTAAACTGAGGAAGCGACAGAGTTAGGTTTGAATTAACCACTGAGATTAGGGCTCAGTACAAGATCACTCCCTAAGTCCATTTCCTAAAATGTGTGCATTTAATTCCCTATTCTCTCTGCTGTTTGTTCCAAACCAATTCTTGAATCTAATGTTTTAGGAACACTCAACAAATATTTGAATATTTTGGCAGAATCTAGTGAACCCATTTAGTGAGGGCGGCGCAGTGCTGCCTCTCCTTTAGACTCCTTGGAAATTTGGCATTGCCTAGAATTTCTATACGTATGTTATGAAAAGCAAAGTTCCACTTGGATAACACAGTAAGGGGCCTATTTATGGACTCCCAAAGAGGTGCATGTTTATCATTAGAGGATTGCAGCAGATATTGGAGTTTATCTGCTGCAGTCCCATCATCTTCAAATGCAGATGGAGTCTCCATTGTCTAGCTTCCTGCTCCTTCCCTCATTCCTAGCTCAAAACTTTGTGCTCCTCCCCTCATTCCTAGCGCAAACCTTCATGCTCCTCCCCTCATTTCTAGCGCAAAACTTCATGCTCCTCCTCTCATTCCTAGCACAAAACTTCGTGCTCCTCCCCTCCTATCTATCACAAATTGTATTCTAAGCATGTGCGGCGTAATGGCGATTGCGATCATTTTACTATAGACAATTAGCCGGGACAGACTCTTATCGGAGTTCTGGCTGAACAATTTTAATAAATAGGCACATTAAATAATTTTTTATCATTGCGATAAGAAATGATAATTAACGTGAAGAAAATATGATGGGTCTTAAATTGACCCCCAAGTGTGAAAAATGCTAATAAGAAACATTGGTTTTCCACTCACAGCTCTTCAAACAACCTACTCACTCTGATGTTTTGTCATCGAAAAATATGCTCCATTAGTTCATAACATTGTTCTTAAGAGATCAATTTCCAAAGACTGGTTTTTCTTTAGCCAATTTTAACAGTTCCTTACTAAATTTCCTAAATCTAATAAAAATGGTGTATACATTATCACTTTTACTCCAAGTCTCTCATCTGATCAGTGATTACTTTGCTACATAATGGTCTCTGACTTGCTTTTCAGTACTACAAAACTGCAAATGTCAGGTATTATTTCTGTGCCCATTTAGCTTCCCAATAAGTAAGATGAAATTCATTCTTTAATCTACTAAGACTATTATGCCTCTATGCTTTATGCACTGTACTCAGCCTTAGCTGACTATATCCAGAACAAATTCCAAGGCTATTAGATGTGCTATTTAATATATATAATTTTCTCTAAACTCTAACAACGCTTAGATCCATAATCATTTTCTTGTTAACATCCTTGCACTTGGGCTACATCGTAATCAGTTTGTAGCTCTGTCTTATAGAGCAATGCAAGAATCGACTTTAATTGCAGTGGCGCCGCTAAAAAAGTGCCCTATATAGCAGCCCTGTACTAAACAGCAGCCGTGGTGCTGTCAAAGAAGCGTCCGCGGCGGTGATGTATTGTATACAGCACCGTCGCGGACGCTTTTTTGACAGCGCCGCGGCTGCTGTATAGTACAGTGCTGCCTAAACTGAGCGGCAGCTCTCTCGCTTTTTTTTTTTTTTCCGGTGGAGGGGAAACCCCCCCTTAAAAATACTCTGTGCTCCCCTGAATTGCTCTCTGCCACCACAAATACATTTTGAAGGGGGCTCTGAAAGTTGTAGCTATGCCCCTAATTCTGTTCAGAATAATAAAGTAACATTAAAACATATTAATCCAGGACATGGAAACCAGTTCAACACTCATTATTTAAGTTTATATATGTGGTTTTCTGAGCTGTCAGGGGTTTTACAACAATTTCCTGGGGTTACTAAGACCCTTGTTGGACTTGTAGTCATAGCTTCTTACAACCTCAGCTACAAGTCTTCCATCTCTCCATTAATTATTGAGTCATCCACAAGGCCCAGAACTGATGGGGAAGTGACATGTCACAAGACGGCAATCAGGGAATGTTTTGTTTGACCCTTTTAGTGACTTGTGCCCCAGAGAGAATCTCTAGATATAAAGAAGAACAGCAGGGGATAGAAAGCACACATGTCATAATGTTCTCCTACTCTACAATGCTTCTCTCAGAAGGGCAAATGAAAACATGTAATCCATGTAATGAAAATACTTCTGATCTAATATAAGCTAAAAGCTTCAAGAGCCCTCTCAAGAGTAATGCAAGCATGACAGTTGCCTAAGACTCTGTGCTGAGGAGGACAGGTAGTCAATGACATGGTAACTGTGCTGCAGTCTGTGCTCACCATGGCTGCACATCTAACATTCATGTCAACATTGGAATATGATTTACACAGACACTTTTCTGTATGTAGTTCTTTATGTCACACTTGGGTCACTCTTGACCACAGATCCCAAGCACCCAGACCACTGGAAAATGATCATAGTGGGTCTAATTTATCAAGGCAGGGATGCGTTTGTTTAAAAATGCATGTAAATGGGCTCTGCGTACTCCTGAATTCAATAAGGAGCGGATCTGAAGATATGATTAATTCGGGTGTGAATCTGCCCTGCTATACTACACACGACACAACACTGTAGGATACGTCCAATGCCTATGTGGAATATACACTTGCAAAAGAGCGCACAGAAAAAATAACTGTTGAATTTATATTACCTGTCAATAATATAATCATTAATGTCAAAACATTTAAAAACAAAAAAATATGATTATATATATATATATATATATATATATATATATATATATATATATATATATATATATAGTAGTACAATCGTATTGGGAAGGCATTCCTCTGGGGTGGACAGTTGCACTTCAGCACACACAAATCCAGTGTTTCAGGTTCTATAGCCTCAGCCAGTTTTATTCACCAGCTTGCAAACAGAGCCAGAACATAAACGAAAATCCTAGTCGTCTGGCTACTAATACATTTTAGCGACTCCCTCTCTCAAGTGTTGGACATTATGTCCAGACACACACCAAACATATCTTTGCTCAACACAGCTCAGGAGCCATCTGACCTCCTCCCTGGGTTTAAGAGAGCGATTGCACATTCAAGCTGCATTTTAACAGGCACCGCACAGGTGCAACTCCTGATCAGTCTGCTTAGAGAGTGACAGACCAGAAGACCCAGACTGGGACTGATGTATGAGGCCCACCCTTCCCTTTCTCTATACACCACCAGGGACCCTTACCATGTTTTGTTACAGCAGGGAAACACCCTCTGGGAAGCTTTTCCCACATACCTATACATAATATATATAATATAATATAATATTATATATATATTATATAATATATATATAATTTAATTTTTTTCATGGAATACATTTATTATGATGATCTTAATGTCTACTGAACATAAAATATATTTGTACAGTTGCTCCTGATTGCAAGCACTTTACAGAATGCGTAAGAGACTGTCATCACTAGTACTAAGGACTTAGACTAACCCTGTAGCTGTGAGATGCCCAAAGCTTGATTTTGACATTGCTGCTTGCACTCGAGTTTGGCACTCCCTTACCTGCCCTGTTCACTCCCAGAAATGCTAGGGTATAGTAAGTGTCCTTTGCGTACATAGATTTAGTGAACATTACTTTGTTAAAAAAGATCATCAGCAAAGGGAAACAGTGGGTAGAAGCACATACTACAGGATAGTGATAAATGTGTATTAATGCAACGTGTAAGGCAAAACATGTAAGCAACTGCAGATCAATTGACAGCAAATTTCAACTTGTGGTGTGCAATGTCAAAACACCCGATGAGAACTCCACAGAGCAAAATATCATTGTTCATTTGTGCATATAGCACAGGCAATGTACCGCTGAGCTGTGGAGTAAACGGATGTGGCCAGATCAATCATCTTTCACCATGTACTTGACAAACAGACAAGTGCCAGTGTGTCGCCAACCTATAGAACTATATAGCCCTACAGGCTTGTTTCCAACATTGCCAAGAGCTTTGGTGGTTCCGTAATGTTATAGAGTGGAATTTACTGGCTATTCCTTTACAAGGCAAGCTTAATGCTAAGTGCTATATAATGTTACTAAATTATTATTTTCACCCCATGTTGCAGCATTTATTTCCTGCTGGGAGGGACATGTTCCAGGATGACAATGTCCCTATCCGTAGAGCACATGTGGTAATTCAGTGGTTTGATGAGCATGACACTGATGCTATCCATATATCATGGCCCTCTCTGTCACCAGATCTGAACCCACTCAGGCATTTCTGGAAAAATAGAAATATGTCAATTTCTAACATTATGTTCAAGATTGGACATAAAAACTAACACAGCTGTGTTTACACCTCATTCTACGCCCGTTGTCAATGTTGAAAAGTGATCCACTGTAACACCAGGGGCTCCTGGTATTGATCTCCCACACTTCTGCTAATTGAGCAGAGAGAAATCTGTGGGTAAAGATATCCTATAAGAAAACATGTTTATGTAATGATCTGCAGGGATCCTTGATATGTAACTGAGGAGGAATGCATCTCCAGTGCAGCAACTAACGTAAGTAGACAGAATGGATAGTTTGGGAGGTTCTGCAAAGAGGGATTATGACTTATGGACATAGCAAGATAGATATAGTAACCAAGGGAATTCTCAGGCAGGTCGGTGGGCAGTCATATAGTAAAAGGTGAAAACCGAAACAGGGAGCCAGGCAGGCAGGGGTCAATACCAGGATTCAAAAGAAAACATAAACAGAACACAGACACAACAAAGGATATCAGACAAGACTGATGGAGGAATAATACAAGGATGGGAGTGGACTTGTTACCCCAACTGCTACAGTACAATCGATTTAGCATCCGCCTTATACACCCCTGGAGGTTGCTGGGAACTTATAACAGCTGGGCTTGTTCAAACAGAGAAGACCGACATGGAGAGACAATACACACCTAGAAACGTGGAGCGAAATAGCACAGTGTCTGCTGCAATAGCCTAAAGGTCAGGGAAAAGATAATAAAGCAGAAACCCAGACAAAACCTGACAGTGTAATCACATAAAACATGGATTTAAACTATCTATTTTCTATAGATTTTTAACCTACAGTATGTGTCAGGATCCCAAATATGTGTCAAAGTGACATTTTTCAGTAGCCCACGATAATCCTCCTTTTGGAAACTAATTGTATGTCAGAGAGTGGTCCCAAAATTAATACTTGATATATTTAGTCACTATAATAAACTTATGTAAACAATCTATATAAATGATAATAAAGTAAATGGGCAACACTGTGGCTTAGTGTACAGCACTGCGGAATTAGTGGCTCTATATAAATAGCAGATGATGATGATGATGATGATAATTAAGCAGCATGCCCCCCTCCCCATTCTTAACCAGCCCAACCACTAGACAGGGTTAGTTCCACTATGAGAAGAGGGACTACCCCTATCTGAGGTTACCAGCACTGCACTTGGGGGCTCGGGTAATGAAGCAGAAGCTTGGGGCCTCTGAAGTGACAACTTTGTTATACTGTGATCTCAGTATAATTGTTAGTGTTCCCTAAAGTCCATGTCCATTATACTAGAATAGTATAACTAAGTAATGCAAAACAGTACAGCAAACATAACTAATAGAAAACAATACAACAATTAAAAACAATCACACATTTTTAGAATAAAGTTTTAATGAAGTCGGAACTCACTCGAACCACTTGTTCACCACTGTAGTCTAAGGGGGGCCAGGAAGAGCCACAGTGCATTTTAGCATGGGGTTGGTAGTCTCTAGGATGGGGGAGCCAGACTGTTTTTTTCCGTGCCACCCCTCGCCCCCATGGACTTGGATTTGTTTTGGGGTAGAGTCTATATTTGTTTATAGTAGATAGTTTTAATATGTGGTTTGATTTTATTTTAAATAGCCACACATTAAATATGATGTCATGTGCAGCAGCATCTGATGAAAACCATAAAAGCAGAACAAAATACTTTTTAGTAGCTATGGAAACATTTTGGTACACATGCAGGAATGGAAATGTGCATATTTATGCCCAACAAATGGATGTATGTCCAACTCTAAATAAGGCCCATTATGTACACCCCACCCACAGCCTTGGATCATTGTTTAGCCGAGTAAATAATGTTCCATCTGGCAGCAAAATGGTTAATCCATTATAAGCCTTTTGTACAACTGAAGGCAGTATATTTAAATCATTTGCTTCCCTATGCATTTTATAATCGGCAAGAACATGAAAAGCCTCTAGGAACATCTACAGTGATTTTTTTTTTCTCTTTGAGTATTATTTCCCTGTAATTGAATTACTTTATGTCTTGAATAGCGATTGGCAAAGAAATAGAGTAAAAGTCTCTCTCTGATGTCATATAAAGGTGTCAATAATTTTAGCCTAGTTTCAATATAAATTTTATTTCCTTGCAACTCTAATGCAAATATAGATGTACAACTATTTATATGCCAGTATGTAAATTCACAATGCATATATTATTATTTCATATTTATGTCTCCACTGTTTATATTGATTAATCTTTAAATATAACAGTATGAATTAATATCCGCTCCTTATCGATACAATAGCTTATGGCAAATATTGCTAATCAGTGTTTCCCCCTGCTCTCATTAGATATTATGACAACATTGACTTGCACAGTGTTAGCGTATATAAAAAATGCAAACACAAATAATCCATTATAGGCACTCAAACTCACAAAAACAAAGGAACAATAGCTGCAGTTAATAGGAGAAAGCGTACTCCTATGCATAAAATATAAAACATAGGAAACAAACCACACTATGGGGTCTATTTATCCAAAGGAACAAAAGACCTAAATCCAATCACCAGAGGCAGCTAAAGTCCAGTTCCAGTGCATTTTTCTGAACTGGCACGCGGGCTCACACATGTACAGAGGCTCCCTGCTCTGGCTGGCAAGCGGTAAAAGTTCTCTTAACCATCTTAACCATACTTGCAGACCTTTGATAACTCCCCTCACTGGCGTGTCCTGGGGTCCATGATCACGGAATGTCGTTATTACTTCCCGCCCCCTCTGCTATACAGGGCCAGGGCCAGAATGACGCGATTCGCTGTGAATGAGTTCAGTAAGGAAGTGGGCAGGATGCGGGAGGATGCCCTGCTCTCCCGGGCGTCTGGGAGCATAGGCAACTATGCTCTTATTGCTGCCAGTCAAGTGTCGCTGGGGAGCTAAGCATTACTCAGCTAACTGAGTGACATTCTTTTGGCAAATTGTCCGATGAGGTGAGCAGCTATAGAGAAACTTCATATTGGAGCAATCTTAATAAATAGACCTCTAAGTATTGTGCTATGTTTGAGAGATACTAACATCACCTTATCATATCATATTTCTCAGATAAAATGTTAAATGAAGCTGGCTTTCTAATAAAACTATATACATTTATCAAAATCCCATAATCAATATTAATTGAAATATATATGCTCCTAATAGAACATGTATCTTGAGTGAGAATATGTATATTTTCCTATATTCCAGGTGATATATAAGATTTATTTTTATTGATTGTGGAGTTTTAATATATATGATTTTACAAACAACCAATTTCAATATAAAATATGTATTATATGATAAATATTATTTGATAAGTAGATGTTAGTGCTTCTCAAATATATAACAATACATACTGCGGTTTGTTATATATTTTTTCAGCATAGACAAACTCTTTTATTTTTTCCTTGTTTTTAACAAAGTACTTTAAGCCTCCCTGCAGCATAGTGCACTCAGTACCAAGCATCAATGTGAAGCTCACAATTGTCAGAATGTGTATATGTGTACAGGTTTATTTCATTGTTATAAATCCAAATACACTCGGCGCTCTACTTAATAATCCGGTTTATATATAACAAACATAAATGTATCATAAATTCACTCCTCGTGTACAGGTAGCTGCCTTATTCCCAGTACCAGATGGTAAGTCCAGAAAGAATATTTAAAACAAAGAAATAGGGATAGGCGCCTAATAGTGTAAATCATCACAAACATAATTATTCTTATATTCTTAAATGGCCCTCTTGTGCTCCAGTGGAAGGTCTATTGAAAGTATAGGGTGGGTGAGAGCCCGTCGCGTTAAAAGCTATTCAATTTTTTTTAACGCGGTGCATTAAACAGGCCAATATGCTTTTTTATCTCACACCTCTTTGGGGTGTGCTAAAAATAAAAAACCTAAGAAAACTATCTGAAATCATGTAATAATGTAAAAAAAAGATAACTATGTTTAACAGTAATGCATACATGTAAAAAGTTGATTTTGTTGTACAAAAAAAATGAAAAAAAACCCATAACAAATAAATAAAAATAACTAATTAAATATATTTATGTATGTTTTTTGTACAAATATGTATGTACTAATGTGTTTTGTCAGTCATGGGATCCTAAGATGGTCAAATGCTATGCTTTTTTATCTCAGGTTTATTTCATTACTTAGCTTTTTGTACTTTCAACGTTAAAGTGCTTTTATTAGGTTTAAGAATGCGTGTAATGTAGCCGATTAAATGAAATTTAAATGTACTGTTTCACCATGTGTTGGGTCAGCAAATGGGGCTAGACAGAGCTTTAACTGATAAAACACCCCCTACATTTTTATTGGCATGTAGTGTGATATGTTACCTCAAAAACAATTTTCTATATCTATGTGAGGAATCATACATCAGTAATCATTTATAACAGCAGATGCCCTCAGGCAGTCTGAGAGATTATTCCCGCTTTCAATGTCTTAGAATACTCAGTATTTAATTACATGTATTGCTCTTTTGAAAACATTGCAGAAATACATGAAGAACAGAGCTTTAGTTGCCGTACGCTGGTAGTACATTTTACACACGGGGGTTATTTAAGATGGGCAAAAAATGCATTGTGTAGCGTGTCTCCCCAATTGCAAATGTTTATGCAATGGGCTTGGTTTTGTGGAAATTTGAAAGCAATTTTCCACTTTGTGAGATGCTAGAGTAGCCTTTTGTATGCTCTGCCAGTATACAACGCATGAACTCAGATTGCATATGTGCAAATTCATGTATAATCACTGTCTGCTTGAGGCCAACCCCCCTTATAGTAGCAACATTCCTTGAGCAATGCAGATCCTTTACGTACTTTTTAGAGGCCTTTATCTTGCCTAAGAACCTCCCCAGATTCTTATGCATCACATGATGGGGTTTTTCTTTAATTCTGAGCTGACGACCATTTTTGTGTTTTTCAGTCTGAAGTGTGTACGTCCGTTTCATTGGAAATCCTATTTTTTTCTTTTATTTGTCAAAATACATTTTATTTTGCATAAGGGGAAGAATGGATCTTCTTTTGATAGCACAATGGAGTCAATATATTTTGATTAATCTGTTCTTTAGGGAAAAATATGCAAATGGGGGAATATAATCACTTTTTAAATTTTATGCTTTTTTTAATAACTTTTACATAGTTAGTGTTAGTCAATTGATTGACATAAATATGTAATCAGCAAGATCTGCCGAGTATAATGTTATCAATTTGTCATATTATAAATGGTTCTAAATTTAATAGACTTTGGCTGGTTCATCAGCCTCAGACTTGTTTGTGATACGATTGTGATTTCTGGGCTGGATTTAGTAGCCATCCTGCCCCCATACAGCGGACCTCAAAATCGAATAGGTGTGTTCGATGTTTGAGTTCACAGCTCGCAGGTAAATGAAAAGACGTTAACTATAACACGTTGCCTGTTCAAGCATAAATGGCTAAGAGACCTATTTATTTACAATCTGACTTTTGCCCTGTTAATTATCATCTGCCATTGTAGCAATGACAGATGAATTAATGGTGCAATTTACTACTGAAGGCATGGAGAGACAGTGAATTTGATTGGAAGCTGACCCTGCAAAGACTTCCTTCTAAAGTAAACTCCGGGTTCTGTTATTTATGTAAATTACCGCAGTGGAGAGCAGGAAGATCCTACTACCGAAGTGCTCTCCCCATGATATTGAAGATGGCATTAGCCGTTGGGGACAGTCTCCAGAAAGCTAAGCTTTTTGGGGTATGATACATTGTCCACACTGCAGTCCCCATTGAGTATTAGAGGTACTGAAGTATTATGTTGTAATTTGCCTAATGTAGGAGATATCTCCAATATGTCCTGTGTTGGGCTTTTCTTAAATAGTTAACAGCAGTTTCCACATGGTTTAGGGCTTGATAAATAGGCCCCTAAATGTTATAGTACATTCAGCTTTTTTAATTCAAACACCGACTATGACTGTGATTGAATTCGATGGTCAAGTTTGTCATTCTTATGGAAAACTGTTAAAATATTGTACAATGTAGCTATTTAAGCTTGGACATGATTCTTGAATGCTCAAAGTTAGCTTGAAATTTTTAGTCTATGTTTAAGTTTGAGCATTTATCATAAATATCATAAAAACGTTAGAGCCGATTCAATAGACCAAATTGCAGCATATGTACCAAATAGGTGTTGTGCACTTTAAATTTGAATTGATGATGTGTCTGCAAGAAAAAGCTGTATAATTTTTCTTTATCTTTATTTTTTCACATTTTAAAAAAAAATTGTTCTTGTTTATAAATTGGGGAGACCCTGGTTTGTCTGGTCTCCTGTGTGTCTCCTTGTTTGCCAACACGAAATGATTCAGTGTTAATTGGTTCTAATATAGAGCTGCTTCTATTTACATGAATCCAATAATACTCATATGCAGATCTCTCCTGCGTGGCTGTGCGACTGCCTTTTTGCTGGGGGAAGGCCTTACGATGTTATGTGTCCTGCAGGGGTCCGTAGCTGTGCAACTGCTGTAATTCTGCTAATGCCTTCACCTTCTACATCTTGACGCAAGAGCGGTGAAGCTGAAACAGTGCTTCACTGTGTAGGCGCAGCTACCTGCTCAGAAAAGCTGAGTATGTCCGGGGGATAAGGTGTTCTAACCCCGACTATGACCAAACTTAGTATAAGATGTTGAAGTATAAAAATATATCTTAATGCATTCACAAATGTACATATACAAACTCCAGTATCAAGACAGAACTTAAATTCTCTAACATTGAATTAAATATTATCTTTTAGCTTAAAAAGACAAATAAATCTACAAACTATGTTAATATTAAAAAAAAAAATAGTAGCATTCACAACTATATGTCAAATGTCATGAACTATGTAAACACAAAACATTTTAGATAAACTTGTGCTGATGGAGGGATATATTATCCTACAATCAGCAGACTTCCTATCAGTAATCCCACTGGAGGATACAGCAGCCAGCATCTTTTAAGGTGCAATTCTGCAAAGCTGAACATAAGTTCACTGTCCAGTTAACCCGCACACATTTTGATTAAGATCTGTCTGTTTGGACCAAGCATCCAGATGTGTCCCGGCATCTTTGGAGCCTTTAAGTATGGTCAGAACATGACCACAAACACATTGTTAAGCATACCACAGAAAAGGATGGAAAGAAAAGACAAAAATCCTCTCAACAACATATGCAAAACCGAATTGTAAACTAAACTGACTTCATACTGCTGGCCTTTATAGCACAGCTGAAATGTGGACTAAATGCTAAGAACTAGATACCTTACACTGTTAATATCAGCTATATTGTTATGTTTTTATTATCTTGAACAGGATAGGCTACATAGAATTTTAGGAAGAAATGGGAATGCAACTTTTTGACAGACTCATTATCATCCTCCAAAATTGCACAAGATGAACCGTTTCCATGGAGATCCCAAAGTGCTTAGACTGAGGAGCTTTTCTGTACACAGTAACGTAATGAAGATTCATGCTGGGTGTAAGTGCTGGTGTCTCTCTTTTGATGTATGTTCACCTTATGCCATAAATCCACAGATGTCTCACACACCATCCAGAAGCTGCAGGCAGTCACCTGACTGCATACATGGCCACATTCTTAGTGCAATTAATAAAAAAATATATAAACCCATGAATCTGTGCCTAGCTATGGGAGAGTTCAGTGGAGAATTTCCAGTCTCTCTCACTATTGAATGTTCAATAAAACATAAAGACATAAGCCAATGTACACAGATAATTATCTGCATATTGGACTGCCCAGTTGTTTATAAAATTATAAATTTAGAGACAAATTTAAATGATCATTTATGGACCCAATAAAACAGGGACCCTGATGACCAAACAACACATTAAATTGACATTATATTTCCTGTCATTAACAAGCAATAAATTTCTAACACAATATGTTGCAGACACACAATACACATTTTATTCAGGTTTGTGTTACAATGCTAAAAATGTAACCCTACAGTATTAATGGCATTTTTATCCATACCACATTCAGTGCCATCTTGTCATGTTTATACATTTGGCACAAGAGCATGTAATCACAAAACATTAAGGACCTGGTTCATTAAGGAAAGTTAAATACTGGCTGTTTTTTCATGTAAATTGACCTAGGATATGTCCTACTGTAACTACAAATCTGTCCTCATATTTTAAATTTACCTCCCCCTCCAATGCAACATGGTATTGTCAAGATTCAAAGTTACTCATTTGTTTTGCTTTACTTTCCTTAATGAATCAGGCCCTTAATGTTTTGTGATTACATGCTCTTGCGCCAAATGTATAAACATGACAAGATGGCACTGAATGTGGTATTTATAGTAATTTGCTAAATATTATGAGAGGACCTTGCCGGACAGCCAGACATTCCAGATTTGTGGCGCATGACAGGCTACTAAAATGAATTCAAGTGGTAGTGATTGTAAATATCTAAAAAATTCTGCAGAAACTGGTCAGTGTTGTATATGACTTTGGTGGTGGGATAATCCGATTTCAGCTCTTACTTTCAATAGAATGACATCTATTTAGTCTAAATGTATTTTATATTGGAAACACATTATATAATTAGTGCACACAAAGCAGTCTGCCTGTCTAAGCACCCGCCGCATGCACTGATGCCCCCCCTCATTACAATGTTTAATACTCATCCAGACTTGTTTGCAGTCTGTGATAGGAGATTAAAAACGTCACTTAAAAGTATTGCCTACTATCACTTTTGGACCAATCTCTTGATTAATAGCGTTATCTTTATTCCTCATAATACTGTTATCTAATCATGTGAATAACTCCAGACTGCCTTTATTTCATATATCACAATTATCTATTTTACAGTTATAATTACACTATATAAATGTGGCTTCCTGTATAAATTGTGTCTAGATGGCACAAAATGCATCCCTCTGAAAATAATGGGAACATGAACATGATCTTCACCTTTAATTTTATTAAAGCATGCAGTCCTGGCAAAAAGTTTTGAGAATGACACAAGTATTGGTTTTCACAAAGTTTGCTAATTCAGTGTTTTTAGACCTTTTTGTCAGATGTTGCTATGGTATAATGAAGTAAAATTACAAGCATTTAATCAGTGTCACAGGTTTTTACTGACAATTACATTAAGTTTAGGCAAAAACCTCAATATTTGCAAGTTGACCCTTCTTTTTGAAGACCTCTGCAATTCCCCCTGACAAGCTATCAATCAACTTCTGGGTCATATACTGACTGATGGTCGCCCATTCTTGCTCAATGCTTGAAGTTCATCAGAATTTGTGGGCTTTTGTTTGTTCACCAGCCTCTTGAGTATTGATCACAAGTTCTTAATGGGATTAAGGTTTGGGGATTTTCCTGGCCGTGGACCCAAAATTCAGATGTTTTGATCCCCGAGCCACTTAGTTAACACTTTTGCCTTATGGTAAGGTGCTCCATCATGCTGGAAAAGTCATTGTTTGTCACCAAAATGTTCCAGGATGGTTGGGAGAAGTTGCTCTTGGAGCATGTTTTGCTACCATTCTTTATTCATGGTTGTGTTCTTAGGCAAAGTTGTGAGTGAGCCCCCTCCCTTGGCTGAGAAGCAACACCACACATCAATGGTCTCAGGATGCTTTACTGTTGGCATAATACAGGGTTGATGGTAGCGCTCACCTTTCCTTTTCTGGACAAGCATTTTTCCAGATGCCCCAAACAGTCCGAAAGGGGATTCATCAGAGAAAATGATTTTATCCCAGTCCTCAGCAGTCCAATCCCTGTACCTTTTACAGAATATCAGTCTGTCCCGGATGGTTTTCCTGGAGAGAAATAGATTTTTTGCTGGTCTTCTTCACGCCAGGTCATCCTGCAAAAGTTCTTGCCTCACTGTGTGCGTGCAGATGCGCTCACACCAGCCTGCTGCCATTCCTGAGCAAGCTCTGCACTGGTGGTCCCCCGATACTGCAGCTGAATCAACTTTAGGAGACGGTCCTGGCACTTGTTGTACATTCTGAAGCGCCCTGAAGCCTTCTTCACAACCATTGAACCTCCCTCCTTGAAGTTCTTGATGATCTGATAAATGGTTGATTTAGGTGCAATCTTACTAGCAGCAATATCCTTGCCTGTGAGCCCTTTTTGTGCAAAGCATTGATGACTGCACGTGTTTTCTTGCAGGTAACAGGGCCATCTTTTCCATTGGGCCCGATGGGCAGCTGCCCGGGGGTCCCGCGGGCACGACTTTTAATGAGAATAAATAATCCTGCAAAAGAAAAAAAACCTATAAGGGTCACTGAGCAAGTACATCTATCTATCTCTATCTCTATATATCTATTTCTGTATCTGTATACATATATATATCTATATCTAGGGGCCCTGGTGCACTGCTTTGCCCGGGGCCCATAATGTTGTTAAGATGGCCCTGGCAGGTAACCATGGTTAACAGAGGAAGAACAATGATTTCAAGCATCAGCCTCCTTTTAAAGCTTCCAGTCTGTTAATCTAACTCAATCAACATGACAGAGCGATCTCCAGCCTCGTCCTGGTCAACACTCTCACCTGTGTTAACGAGAGAATCACTGACCTGATGTCAGCTGGTCCTTTTGTGGCAGGGCTGAAATGCAGTGGAAATGTTTTTGGGATAAAGTTCATTGTCATGGCAATGAGGGACTTTGAAATGAATTGCAATTCATCTGATCACTCTTCATGACATTCTGGAGTATATGCAACTTGCCATCATAAAAACTGAGGCAGCAGACTTTGTGAAAAATAATATTAGTGTCATTCTCAAAACATTTGGCCATGACTGTGTTCCACAAAACAAATTCTTGTTAATTCTTTTTTTGTTTCATTAAGATATATTACATCAAATTCAGCATGAAATTTACTGATCCGCCAATGTGGCCATCATAAGGAGCTACATTGTAAGCCCCCTGCAATCAACCTCACTTGACATCCAATTGTGAGCGCCTGTGAAAACAGAAGCTAATGTTCACAAATGAAATACAGTATATAATGTCATAGTAGAAAAGGAAATATTTAATGATTTGTTCTGCAATTTTTCATGTGACACTTTTGATGTTTAATCTGCGTGTAAGATAATAATCTTGTCCAGCTCCAGTTGTGTGTGTGGTAATAGCTAGGTGCTAGTCATGCATCTACTTTGTTGGTTTATTAGGTTACAGCCACTGTTCAATGTCTAAGCGTGCTAGTATGTTGGTAATCACCTGGATTACGTCTCTTCTTAATGGAGAATGAATATTGCCTTGTAACACTCTGGGAGAAAGCTGGAGACCCATTGCTTAGTGAGGTTTCATCAATCTGAACACCTAAACAAGCCTCTGGAGCCCTATGAAAAACTACCAAAACGGAGATGTAATTTCATTTCTTTCAATTATACCATCAATAGATGCCTGTGTGCAGCTTTAATAGCGCACTTTCTTGTGTTTATTTAGCTTTAGATACCTTAAATGAGCTTTTAATAAAGTTTTTTTTTTCAAATCTTGATGATGTATAAAATATAACAGCTTTATTTAAAATCCAACTTTTCACATTTAAACCACACAGCATAAATCATCATTCCTTTGACTAGAATGTTGGGCAATGCCACCCACTCCTACATCCCTGTGCGATGGTAACAGGAGGCAGAAAGACCAAAAGACCCATGTGCAGTAGACATCAAACAAAGAGAACTGTTCTCTTTTCACCAATATGTTTTAAACTACAGGTAGCAATCTGGGATGGCTTAATTGATTTCATGTAGACCTACTTCTTGAAATCACCATAAATCATGGTAACCAAATCCAGATTGCCTTTAGTAGATGCTTTTCATAGCTGGTATGTGGGGGATGAAGGGTGCGTATAATAAATGGGGGTATGGCAATAAACTGGAAAAAAAATTTCTGTTCCATATGAAAATTAAATTGAAAGCTTTTAACTAATCATAGAGTACATGTTCTGGTGGGCCAGTCTGACATTATACAGTCCTTACTGTAACTCTGTCCGAGCTGAACAGCACCCCTACTGGCATGCACCAATCACACATTGTTGGGCATGAGCTGCTATGGCACACCCTAATTCATTAAATGTATGAAAATATGGAAATGTGCCATTCTGCTGTGCCTGGCTATATATAATAGAAACCAAAGTGAAGAAGCTTGCTTTAAGCACTAAAAACATATTAAGCGCAATAGGCAAAAAAAAGGAGTATATGTTCTCTGGGACAAACCATAACAATGCAAGGGGTGCAAATTAGTTTATTATTTTGCACATAAGTTAAATACTGGCTGTTTTTTTCATCTAAGACACAAATACTTGTTTTATTTTTACACTGAAATTTAAAGTTGATCTAGGACATGCCCTCTCCCAACTTTAAATCTGTCCCCACATTTTAAATTCAACTCCCCCTCCAATATAACATGGTTTTGGCCAGGTGCAAAGTTACTCCTTTATTCTGCTTTGCTCTCGTTAATGACTCAGGCTCTTGATACGCACTGCTAACCCCTTGGCATGGCACTGACTGAACTGAATAGCCATACCCAGGGGTAGGCTGGGCTGTGAGGCAGGGTTGCATCTGCCCCTGGGCCGGTCCCGTAGTGGGCTACTTTATGCTGGGTCACTCTGCCATGTGCTTTTTTTTCCCTTTAAAATCTTCCTAAACGACTGCTGAGTTGAGTCTTGCTCCCCGGGCTAAAATTTGCCAGCCCTCCCTTGGCCAGACCAATGCATTTCCACATGCACACCTACTTTGGTCCTGGGAAACACTCTTCAATCTAGATGTGCACCTTGGTGTGTGGAGAGCCAGTAAAATCTCCATAGGTATAATGTACAACCACATTAGTAACACCCTTTTAATAAAATAACAATCTCAGTGTTTCTTCTAAAACACTGCTCAGTTTAAACTAATTTATGTTGTATATTAATCATTGAGGGGACATTGGATTTCAATTTATTACATGTGGCACATTTGTGTGTGTGAAGCTTTTTATTACATTGCTCCTTGAAATGTGCTTCTCTGTCAAAGTGGAGGCATGAACAACATGGGGGCATGAAACAGGCCTATTAACATGATAGAATGAGACCTTAAGAGCCCCAGCTCTGAGCTTGTGCAAAATTCAAGTCTTTTGCGGAATGGAAATGGCTCTGTGCCGCTCAGCTCAACAAGGAACGTTTATCTCATTAAAATAATCTCTCATTATAATGATCTAGTTTCTGATCTGCTCTGCCAAACTAGGTGCATTTGGTATATACTTGCTCTGTACTCTTCAAGGAATGCCGTTCCATCCTTCAGGCCTGTACAAACTTTCATTGCTTCCTAAACACTGCTATTTACTCAACATTGTGACTCTTTTGCTGCTACAGTTTTGTGGCAATTTTGAAGCTTAGGCTAAGCGTCTTAGATACATATGTTACATATATAGATAGATATATATATATATTTTTGTTAGTTGTTAAACAATAGATCAGTATTTGCAACAGTACACATAGCACTGATTTTGTCCGTAGGGTGTGTGTGTGTGTGTGTGTGTGTGTGTGTGTGTGTGTTTTGTTTAACTTTTTAAAAGCTTATCTTCAAGCATCCTTGTGTACCATTCGTGCCCACTTCTATTAGGTGTGCACACTTGATACTGACTAATAGCTATGCTAAGTATGTGAGTAAGGAATGAAATCTAATCATGAGTCAATGTGCGGGATAGCCACTGCTTTGCCTGTATTCTCAATGGGGTGTATTACTCTGCCAGCATTGGGGCTCATTATTCTTGAGACCCAATGTATGTGTGTTAGGTAGGAATATAAGAATTCTGTAGAATGTCATCTTATTTATTGATAACTTTTACAAACTAGCCATTTAATAAAAGAAAAGTACTGATGTCTATAATACTTACCACAATGTTGTCTTTGCATCCAATGCTGGCAGTTCTCTTGAGCTTCTTATTAAAACTCTGTAGTGTGGTCATTTGTGTCTGAGATCTGGTTATACAGGCTACATCTGGAGAGGATGTCACACAAGTGCTTTAATTGCTAGAGCTTTTTTAACATGCTGACAGTAGAGTTTTGGACAAATGTCCAAAGTGCGTAATAAAAAGCTCCCCAACTGAAATACACTATATTTGAGCAGACACATAAGCACTCATTATAAGGTGTGATATATACAAACACTGCACTTTTCCAGCTGCAATAAAAGCGCTATTAAAATTAGGCATGAGCATTTATGAAGCCAGAAAAGCGCTAGAATCAAAAGAATCTTCCTTTACTTCCTGTTGTCACCATTTTGTCGTTTGCTTCCCCCTGTACAAGTATTGTTGCCACCATTTGTCCTGCTCACCCACTGTAATTGTTGTAAATATCCCTAATTCAATTGTCCACCTCTCGCCCTATAACTGACCGATCCTAACGCTCCTAAACATAACACTGTTCCAGGGCGCAAGTGATGGCACACCAGGTAAATCTACATTCCCACAATCCTATGGTGTAGAAATATAGACATCACTGCATCTGTGCCACCTTTTGAAGAGACTAATTAAAGAGGATGTGCCAACATGGTATCATGGATGTGCATATGGTGTCACGGATGTGCCAACATGGTGTCATGGATGTGCCAATATGGTGTCATGGATGTGCCAACATGGTGTCATGGATGTGCCAATATGGTGTCATGGATGTGCCAACATGGTGCCATGGATGTGCACATGGTGTCATGGATGTGCCTACATGGTGTCATGGATGTGCCAACATGGATGTGAGCTCTAAGTGACGTTGCAGACGATCCAGACATTCATATTTGTGATGCACTTGGTTCGTGTGTGAGGTCACTGCCATTTGTATTTGATGCAGTATTGGAAATGAATTTAGCTGAAGTCAGATCTTTTGAAAAATGTATGGAACTGGCAGATCACTGAGCCAAGTCCAGGATATGGTACATCCCTACTTTTAAAAAAGTCATATTTGAAATGCTATGGGGAAGAGTCTTTCTTTGTCTCACTTTTCTATTTGTGCCCATGGCAGTGCTCATCCGACACAAGCACAAGACGGGATCCATTAATTTTTTGATAAATTTGTACGAACCAAACTTTATTAAGTTTGTTGTACACATTTACATACAGCTGTACAGTAATGGGCAAACTGCAGGGATAAATAGTGCTGAAGGAGTTAAATGTGAGACATGACAGGGATCCCCAGATTCCCATAAACATTTTATCACTCGTCATTTCAACAAGGGCAGGAGGTGGATGGGAAATTTACATCTCAAACCTCCTGGATGAGGCCTGTTTACATATAGATCAGCTCATTACTCTGCCGTATTTTGACATTCCTGTGTAAACTCCTTCTGTCTGATAGACGGCTGCCTGCATTGTTTTCTGAGCATTTTATTTCATACATTTATATGGGTCTATTTTTGCATGCTCCATGAGGGATTCTGATGATTTACATTTTTAACATCCAAGGGAAAAGTACCAAACTTCTCCAACTTCCCCTCCAGTCAATGTTTCAACAATTTGGTCTGTACATTGCTAACACAGATGTTGAGAACATATGTATATCCTTATACCTTGCACTGTGAAGTGTCATAGCACTCTACAGCCTTGTAGATTTCCCTGGAAAAGAAAAAGGTTCTATATGTATTTAGAGTTACATGGTTAAGTGTTTTTCAGGAGACATTCAAAAATAGAAGGGTTTCTGTAAGGCACAATTACAATAGGTATTATGTCACTAATCCCCTAGACCAACAATAGCAGTCAATTAGCCTGCTGCAATGAGTGTCCTGCCACCTGCCACTCTGTCCCTATACAGTGTGTGAGATGTTGGCATTCTGAGATCTCTGCTCTACCCCTTGCTGTGTGTGTAAGCCCAAGGCTGGAGTGCAGAGAGTATCTTAGGCCTGTGTTTGACAGCGTTAAGTGACATGTGGCCACAGCGGAGTCATTAAAAGCTTGAGAGAGATGAAAGTGCTGCGGGAGAAAAGGGGAACAGAGCACTTATTGTGAAATGTTTATTGCAGGTGTTCCTATGATGGGAAATAACCTACTAGCTGCCAGGGGGGACCCTTTTGGCTGTAAAAACATGCAGTGCTCTGCACACACCACTGCAGGTGAATTGATTCATTACAAGTTATAAATGAAATGTAGATTGAAGCACACACAGTAGATAAGAAACACTACACCTACCATAAATAATCATAACTCTATGCCTAGGCCATGTCTGTTTTGTGACACAACAGTGTTACCGCCCAACACTAGATATATTAAACCCCACACATTGGCTCCACACAGCCTCAATTTAACCTCAAATTCAAGCATTGCAAGGAATTTTATGAATTTTAGTTTCTAGTTTCTTCAAGTCGTTTTCAAAATTCAAGTGCTTTTTTTTTGCAGAGTGCAAATGACTGTGCGCCAATCTGCAGAGAAGGGAACACTCCTTAAGTGAATAAAGTTTTCCATTTTTTTTCTAAAATACTTCTGGTTTTAGTCTTATTTATGACTTAAGTGATTCCTGACACTGAGGGGACAGCAGTACTCTATATTACATGTGTCACACTTGTGTGTGAAACTTCTGATTACATTGCTCAGAGTGCACCTAGCATTGCACTAATCTGCTAAAGGTCTATACTTCTGATGATATTCATTACCATGTATTGTGCTCTATGCAGTAAAATAATAATTTAGAAAAAGGCTTTGTACAAGAAGGTACAGACTTTTTATACTGTTGTGAAGTGTTGAAAAATTTTAGTCTATAGTTTAAAGGTCATAGGAGATTACTGTGTGAAGAAGAATGATAGGAATCTGTAATCCAGTATATAGTACAAGTTTGATATTAAGCAGCAATTGTTACAGATGAAAGGGTCCTTTTATATTACAATGATTGTCAAACCTACCAGATTTGAGCACACTATTCGAACCTATCAGCGTTAGGTACAATAATTGGAGTACAGCCACCATTGGAGTAGAGGGATTTAAATATTTTAAAGCAAGATCATTTCCCCACTACTTTGAGAAAAGACTGTTATGTTGAAACACGTTGATGGCAAAACCTGAGGGTCTGCGCGGATCCTACAGACAGCAGAAAGAGATTGTACAGGAGAGGAGATATCCCAGGAATTCCATCTGTCAGGACTTTTCTTCTGCATATATTGACTTCTGTGCCTGGTAAGAGACTTGCAATACCCCACTCCGGAAAATATAAATTGTTACTGTTTTTTCATACTATACTGAAGTGTAAGTGGCATATTGTTACTATTGATTTATTTAGTTAATAAAAGGTAATGTGCCAGGATTCTTTTCTTGTGTATCTCCTGTTCCTTTTGAGGTATCCAACAGGAAAGATACAAAGTTGTTTAAAGAATTATTATTTATTATTATTATCTTTGACTTATAAGGCGCCACAAAGGGTCCGCAGCACCGTACATTACATATACAGAAAACAGAACCAAGACACAACATGATACAAAAATATATACAAACACAGGTGACAGGGTAAAGCAAATCAGATTATATCTGACAGATAGTGAAAGGGATGGTAGAAATCAGTGAGAAGAAGACCAAAGCTTACGAAAACAGGGCTAGGGAAGCAGGCCAAGAGGTACAGAGGGTGATGGAACAGTAGAAGGAGCACACAAGGAAAGAGGGACCTGCTCAGGAGAGCTTACAACCTAAAGGGAAGGGGGAGACACAAATACGGTGGTACTAACTGGGGGAGAGAGCCAGGACAAGGAAGTTAGGAGGACTGATAGACTTGAATAAAAAAATGAGTCTTAAGGGCACGCTTGAAGCCTTTGAGAGTAGATGCTAACCTGATGGAACGTGGAAGATTGTTCCACAGCAGGGGAGCAGCCCGGGCAAAGTCCTGAAGACGAGAGTGAGAGGAGGTGATCAGTGAAATAGTGAGGTGGCGGTCACAGGCAGAGCGGAAGGGGCGGGTAGGAGTGTAGGTATAGATGAGATTGGAGATGTAGGGAGAAGAAGATTGACTAAGAGCTTTAAAGGTGAGGGTGAGGAGTTTAAATTTAATTCTGTAGGGTATGGGGAGCCAATGTAGTGACTGTTGGAGGGAGACTGCAGATACAGAGCAGCGGGAGAGATAAATGAGGTGGGTAGCAGCATTGAGGATAGACTTAAGAGGATCAAGGCGAGACTCAGGTAGGCCAGAGAGAAGAAGGTTACAGTAGTCAAGGTGAGAGAACAAGGGTTTTCGTGGATTCCGTGGTGAGAAAGGGACATATCTTAGATATATTCCGAAGGTGGAAGTAGCAGGATTTTGAGAGGGACAGAATGTGAGACTTAAATGAGAGGGAGGAATCAAGGATAACCCCAAGGCATCGGACTTGGGGGACAGAAACAAGGGAAGTGTTATTAACAGAAATAAAGAGGGGGAGGTGGGAGAGTACTGGCAGGGGGGAAGACTATAAGCTCGGTCTTGGAAATATTGAGTTTAAGGAAGCGTTGGGACATCCAAGATGGGATGGCCGAGAGACAGGAGAAGACACGAGACAGAAGGGAAGGGGAGAGGTCAGGGGATGAAAGATAAATTTGGGTATCATCAGCATAGAGGTGATACTGGAGGCCAAAGGAGCGCATGAGGACACCAAGGGAGGAGGTGTAGAGGGGCCAAGAACGGAGCCCTGAGGAACGCCAACAGGTAGGGGAAGAGGGAGTGATGTAGAATCATGAATAGAGACTTAAACGGAGCGGTTGGTGAGGTAAGAGGAAAACCAGGAGAGGACAGTGTTACAGAGGCCTATAGTTTGAGGGTTTGCAAAAGGAGTGCGTGGTCAACGGTATCGAAGGCAGCAGAGAGGACAAGAAGGATAAGAAGGGAGTAGTGTCTATTGGATTTAGCGAGGAGAAGGTCATTAGTGACCTTAGTGAGGGCAGTTTCAGTGGAGTGGAGGGAGCAAAAACCAGATTGGAGCGGGTCAAGGAGTGATTGAGAGGAAAGAAAGGAGGTGAGACGTTGTAGACAACCTGTTCAAGGACTTTGGAGGCAAAAGGTAGAAGCAAAATAGGGCGGTAATTAGAGAGAGAGGCGGGATCAAGGGACGGTTTCTTGAGTATGGGGGAGACAAGAGCATGTTTAAAAGAGGAGGGGAAGATTCCAGATGAGAGGGAGAGGTTGAGGAGGTGTGCAAGGTGGGAGCAGGCTTCGAGAGAAAGGGAGCGGAGGAGGTGGGAGGGGATTGGGTCCTGTGTGCAAGTGGAGGGGGGAGAGGAAGAGAGAAGGGTATGGACTTCATCTGCAGATACCGGAGTGAAGGAAGAGAAGGAGGGTGAGCTAGCAGGAGGGGAGGGGAGAAAGGAGATAGCAGCAGCAGAGGAGGGTGTGAAGGGGGACAGAATGGGCATGGAGAGGGGAGAGAATGGGGTAAGAAGGTACTGCTGGGAGATGTCATGACGTATAGACTCAATCTTAGAGGTGAAGTGGTTAGCAAAGTCGACAGCAGAGAGCGTGGGGGGGGGGGGGTGGGAGAGGGGGAGTGGAGAGGAGGGAGTTGAAGGTGGCAAAAAGCCAATGGGGGTTGGAGGATTGGGAAGAAATGAGAGCTTTAAAGAAAGATTGTTTATAAAGGGATAGGGCCGACCTGTAAGAGGCAAGCATGAACTTGAAGTGGAGGAAGTCAGCATGAGTGCGTGACTTTCTCCAAAGCCGTTCTGCACTGCGGGAGCATTTTTGAAGATAGCGGGTAAGTTTAGTGTGCCATGGTTGCGGCGAGGACCGACAAAGCTTGATGGTGACAGCCGGGGCGACAGAGTCAAGTGCAGCGGTAAGAGTGCGATTGTAAAAGGAGACAGCCTTATCAGGGCAAGAACGAGTGGTAATAAGGGCGAGGAGCAAGCCCAGGGAGGAGGAGAAAGTGGTAGGATCAACTGTGTCAAGATTACGCCTGGTGAGAGTAACTTTGGGGGACGGGGACGATGAGAGGGGTAGAGAGATGCTAAAAGAGAGGAGATGGTGGTCCGAGAGAGGAAAAGGTGAATTAATGAGGTCAGAGACAGTACCGAGGTGTGAAAAAAACAGATCTAGGGAGTGGCCACTGCGGTGGGAGGGAGAGGAGGTCCATTGAGAGAGACCAAGGGAGGAGGAGAGGGAGAGAAGTTTGGAGGCAGCAGGGTCTGAGGGATTGTCTATAGGGATATTAAAGTCCCCCAAGATGAGGGAGGGAAGGTCAGAGGAGAGAAAGTGAGGGAGTCAGGTGGCAAAGTGATCAAGAAAATGGGAGACAGGACTGGGAGGACGGTATATAACCGCAACACGGAGGTGGACTGGGTGGAATAGGCGGATAGAGTGTACCTCAAAGGAGGAAAAAGAGAGGGAGGGTTCAGGGGGAAGAACCCGAAAAGAACAGCAGGAGGAGAGAAGTATGCCAACGCCACCGCCTTGCCGTTTCCCAGGTCTGGGTGTGTGGGAGAAGGACAAGCCCCCAAAAGAGAGAGCAGCTGGAGAGATAGTGTCCTCAGGGGATAGCCAGGTGTCACAGGCACTAGGAGTTCTGCCCAGGATTCACCAGTTTACTATGCTTACCAGAGGGGCGGAGTTTGCACAGCGGTCCTCTGGCAGCAAGGTGAATAGTGGAATGTATATAACAGCAGATGGAGAGAGAATGCCAATGGAATTGATGATAGTCAGTGACTTGCAGCTATACTGGTAGATGAGTCAGCGACTTGCAGCTATACTGGTAGATGAGTCAGCGACTTGCAGCTATAGTGGAAGGCAGGTTTCAACCATGGAGAGCAGGGTGGACGTGAGCAGGTGAAGGAAGGTAATGGGAGAGTCAGTGGTCTGCATTCAGCAAGTTGTACCACCGCTGTGCAGGGAAGACTTGTCCAGGTGCAGGTAGGTAGCGGGAGAGTCAGTGGTCTGCGTTCAGCAAGTTGTACCACTGCTGTGAAGGGAAGACTTGTCCAGGTGCAGGTAGGTAGCGGGAAGTCAGTGGTCTGCGTATAGCAAGTTGTACCACTGCTGTGATGAGAAGACTTGTCCAAGTGCAGGTAGGTAGAGGAGGCCTCAGTGGTCTGCGGACAGCAAGTTGTACCACTCCGAGGAGGTGTGAACTTGTCCAGGTGAGGATAAGTGGAGGAATAAATAGAGTCAATAATTGTATGAATACAATGAGAGCACAGAGGAACTTGCTCCAAACAGATATGCAGCGTTATAGCTAATAGCCTATGGCGGTATGTATACCGCTGCTGAGTAAAGAAGCTTGTCCTAAGCGGATATGCAAGGTAACAGTTGAAAGTCAATAGCAAGTAAGCATACTGCTGATGAGTAGAGAAGCTTGTCCACGAGGATATGCAGGCACAGCAGGAGCACTGAACGGCTGAAGCGGGTATGGGAACCGCAGGTGAGCAGAGCAGGTGATCCAACAGACAGCTGAGGACACAAGCAGGATACAAGAGTCAGTAGCGGGTATGAGAACCGCTGATGAGCGGAGCAGGTAATCCAGCAGACAGTTGAGGACACGAGCAGGATACAGAAGTCAGTAGCAGGTACGAGATCCACCGATGAGTAGAGCAGATAATCAGCAGGAAGCTGAAGACACGAGCAGGACACAGGAGTCAGCAGCGGGTATGGGAACCACCGATGAGTAGAGCAGGTAATCAGCAGGAAACTGAAGATACGAGCAGGACACAGGAGACACCTTCAGAGACTCACAGGGAATGAGACTCAAGATCAGGCAACGATGTAATGAGCACAGGTGCCTTAAATAGGGAGAGGTGCCTGATCCACCAATTAGATTAAAAGCAAAGGTCATAAGAGTTCTTGGATGCTGCGCATGCGCAGTCCATCAAGATGGCGGACGGCCAGCGGGTCCAGACAGACGCCGGCAGGAAGGCTAGAGAACCACGCACCAGCGCAGAGGCACTCACGGTCCGGTGAGTGACAGTACCCCACCTTTTAAAGGTGGGCACAGAACACTTGGAGCCGGGTTTGCCCGGACACTTGGAATAAAGTCTTTTTAGAAGAGCTGGAGCGTTGAGATCATCTGCACGGATCCAAGAACGCTCCTCTGGATCAAAGCCCTTCCAATGCACAAGAAAGCGAAGAACTCCTCGCGAAATTTTAGCATCTAAAATATGAGTAATTTCAAACTTTTCCTCTTGATGAACTTGTACTGGCCGAGGTGCTGAAGGAGGAACAGAGAAACGGTTGATGATAAGAGGCTTGAGTAATGACACATGGAAGGGGTTGGAGATACGAAGGTTCTTAAGTAATAGTAGTTTGAAGCACACCGGATTTATCACCTGAGTGATTTTGTATGGACCAATGAAACGGGGAGCGAACTTCATGGACGGAACCTTCAGGCGAATATTTTTGGTAGAAAGCCATACGCGGTCTCCAATTTTCAGTGGTGGAATAGCTCGCCTCTTTTTATCAGCAAAACATTTGTATCTGGCAGATGTCTTCTTCAGGCGGGAATTAACTTGAGACCAGATATTTTTGAAATTCTGACATACACTCTCCACTGCAGGAAATTGGGTGGGAGGGAGGGCAGGAAATTCTGGGAAAGACGGATGGTGACCGTATACCACAAAGAATGGACTTTTTGAAGATGACTCGTGATACATATTGTTATGGGCAAATTCAGCCCATGGAAGTAAATCTACCCAGTTGTCTTGGTTGGCTGAGGAGAACATCCTTATGAAAGTCTCAAGATCTTGGTTGACTCTCTCGGGCTGTCCATTTGATTGAGGATGGTAGGAGGATGATAGTGACAATCGAATACCCAAGGTCTTGCAAAGGGCTCGCCAGAATCTGGAGACGAACTGTACTCCTCTATCCGAAACAATCTCAGATGGACATCCATGAATTCGGAAGAGCTCCTTGATAAAATGGTCAGCCAGAGTAGACGAGGAAGGTAAACCGGTCAAAGGAACAAAATGTGCCATTTTCGAAAATCTATCCACCACTACCCAGATGGTATTGCACTTTTTACTAGGAGGAAGATCGGTGATAAAGTCCATACTAATATGGGTCCAAGGCTTGGAAGGAATGGGTAGTGGTTGAAGTAATCCCGCCCGTGTTCTGCGGGGGTTTTTAAACTGGGAACACATCTCACACGCGGCCACAAATTCTTTGACATCTCTCCTCATAGAGGGCCACCAGTAGCTTCGAGAAAGGACTTCTAACGTCTTGCATTCACCTGAATGTCCAGAAAAGCGTGAAGAATGATACCACGATAATATTTTTTTACGTAAAGATGGAGGCACAAGGGTTCTCCCAAATGGTAGCACCTTGGTGGAGGAAGTGGCCAGAGTCACACATTTGGGATCCAATATGGGATGATTAGGACAATCTTCAGCGTCAGAGGACGCCACAAACGCCCGAGATAAGGCGTCTGCTTTTCGATTCTTGGAAGCTGGTTTGAAGGTTATGATAAGCTCAAACCAGGAAAAGAAAAGTGACCATCTTGCTTGACGAGGATTCAAACATTGGGCTGACTGCAAATATAACAGGTTTTTGTGATCCGTAAAAATAGTAACAGGATGACGAGCTCCCTCCAGCAGATATCTCCACTTGTCTAATGCTGCTTTTATGGCCAACAACTCCTTGTCCTCAATAGTGTAATTTCTCTCCGCAGGTAGAAGACCTCGAGAGTAGAAGGCACTAGGATGGAGTTTTTGTTGCTCCGATTTTTGAGATAGTATGGCCCCTAGGCCAACATTAGAGGTGTCTACTTCCAAAAAGAAAGGAAGGGTCATGTCAGGCTGTCGAAGAACAGGAGCGGAGGAGAAGGACTTCTTGAGGAACTGGAAAGCTTGAAGGGCCTCGAAGGACCATTGTTTAGTGTTAGCTCCCTTCCGGGTCAGAGCCACTATTGGAGAAGCGATGGAGAAAAAACCTTGAATGAAACGTCTGTAGTAGTTTGCAAAACCTAAAAAGCGTTGGATTGCTCTGAGAGTAGTTGGCTGGGGCCAACGTAGTACAGCGTTCACCTTTTCAGGATCCATCTTTAGACCAACTCCGGACACAATATATCCTAAGAATGGAATCTGGGATAGTTTAAAGGAACATTTTTCTAACTTGCAGAATAAAGAGTTTCTCCGGAGTCTGGAAAGGACCTCTGCCACATGTTGATGATGAGTGGGCAGATCCTGAGAAAAGATTAATATGTCGTCCAGGTAGACGACGACACAGAGATACAACAAGTCCCGGAAGATCTCATTCACGAAACCCTGGAAGACAGCGGTTGCGTTACACAACCCGAAGGGCATAACTAGATATTCATAGTGACCATCCCTGGTGTTAAAAGCTGTCTACCATTCGTCTCCAGACTTGATCCGGATTAAATTATAGGCGCCTCGAAGATCAAGTTTGGTGAATATCCGGGCTCCCTTAATGCGATCAAAGAGCTCGTTAATTAGTGGAATAGGGTACCGATTTTTGATAGTAATGGCATTGAGACCACGATAATCTATACAGGGTCGTAATGATCCATCCTTCTTCTTCACAAAAAAGAACCCCGCTCCAGCGGGAGAAGTGGAAGGTCGGATAAATCCTAGCTGGAGGTTCGCCTTGATAAACTCAGAAGTTGCTTGGGTTTCTGGTAGCGAGAGTGGATACACACGACCCCTAGGAGGGTTCTTGCCAGGTTGTAAGTCAATCGGACAATCCCACGCCCGATGAGGAGGAAGGCGTTCAGACTGGATCTTATCGAACACATCCGCGAAGGAAGCATACTGTGGAGGAAGACCCTGTGGGCAGGGTGTAATGGAAGACTGATTTATTTTGAATGGAACGACTTGAGACAAACATCTATGATGACAATCCGGACCCCAGGAAGTGACTTGAGGAGTGTTCCAGTCAATCTGAGGAGAATGAAGTTAAAGCCATGGAAGGCCAAGTACGATGGGACTGGTGGTAACAGGAAGGACCAACAAGGAAATTTTCTCTTGGTGTAAGACTCCAATTTGAAGGGTCAATGGAGCCGTACATTGAGTGATGAGTCCATTAATTATGCGTGAACCATCGATAGCGGTGACCGCTACAGGTGCTTTTAACGGAATCACTGGTAGGGACCATTGATTCACTAGGGAACTAGAGATAAAGTTTCCAGCAGCTCCAGAATCCAGAAGTGCTTGAGACAAAAACGATTTGGTGGCAAAGGAAACGGTAACATCAAAAGCACAGATTTTAGCATCCACAGAATTTGGAGAGGACTCCAGGGACCCTAACCTTACCTCTCCAGAACTGGTTAGGGCCTGGCATTTCCCGACCTTCTAGGGCATGAGTTCAGCATGTGAGTAGAGTCAGCGCAATAGATACAGAGTCTATTCTTCACTCGTCGCTCCCTCTCTTCAGATGTTAGTTTAGAGCGTCCTACCTCCATGGGTTCTACTGGGGGTGGAAGATGGCGAACTTGGGATACTGAGCGAACAGGCGCTTTGGAGGAAATTACTCTTTAGGAATCTCTCTCACGAAACCTCATGTCTACACGATGGCATAGAGAAATCAAATCGTCCAAGGAGGAAGGTACCTCTTGTAAGGTCAGTGCGTCTTTGATCTTGTCGGCAAGCCCCTGCCAGAAGACAGCTATCAGCGCCTCAGTTTTCCATTGGAGCTCGGAGGAAAGAATCCGAAATTGGATGACGTACTGGGCTACAGACCAAAATCCTTGGCGTAGCCGGAGAATACTGGAAGCCGCAGAGACAACACGACCAGGTTCGTCAAAAATTCTTCGAAACGTAGAAATAAACATGGCACTATCCTCCAATAAGGGGTCATTTCTTTCCCACAGAGGAGAGGCCCATGCGAGAGCCTGTCCGGAAAACAAGAAGATGAGATAGGCTACTTTGGAATGATGAGTAGAAAAGTTATGTGGTTGGAGTTCAAAATGAATGGAACATTGGTTAAGAAAACCCCTACAGGTTTTGGGGTCTCCATCATACTTAGAAGGAGTAGGCAGGTGTAGCATGGAAGCGGTAGACACCTGGAATGGCACTGGGGGAGAAGAAGGAGGTACTGGAGGGTCAACAGTAGCTGCTACATTTTGCTCAGGAATTCCTAGGGAGGCTAAAGCCTGACAACATTGGAACAACTGTTGCTGTCGAACATCTTGTTGTTCAATCCGAGTAACCAGGTACTGCAGCATCTCTTTAGCTGTTGGTTCCAATCCTGGGTCTGTCATGGCCTGATCTTACTGTCACGGGCACTAGGAGTTCTGCCCAGGATTCACCAGTTTACTATGCTTACCAGAGGGGCGGAGTTTGCACAGCGGTCCTCTGGCAGCAGGGTGAATAGTGGAATGTATATAACAGCAGATGGAGAGAGGATGCCAATGGAATTGATGATAGTCAGTGACTTGCAGCTATACTGGTAGATGAGTCAGCGACTTGCAGCTATACTGGTAGATGAGTCAGCGACTTGCAGCTATAGTGGAAGGCAGGTTTCAATCACGGAGAGCAGGGTGGATGTGAGCAGGTGAAGGAAGGTAATGGGAGAGTCAGTGGTCTGCATTCAGCAAGTTGTACCACCGCTGTGCAGGGAAGACTTGTCCAGGTGCAGGTAGGTAGCGGGAGAGTCAGTGGTCTGCGTTCAGCAAGTTGTACCACTGCTGTGAAGGGAAGACTTGTCCAGGTGCAGGTAGGTAGCGGGAAGTCAGTGGTCTGCGTATAGCAAGTTGTACCACTGCTGTGATGAGAAGACTTGTCCAAGTGCAGGTAGGTAGAGGAGGCGTCAGTGGTCTGCGGACAGCAAGTTGTACCACTCCGAGGAGGTGAGAACTTGTCCAGGTGAGGATAAGTGGAGGAATGAATAGAGTCAATAATTGTATGAATACAATGAGAGCACAGAGGAACTTGCTCCAAACAGATATGCAGCGTTATAGCTAATAGCCTATGGCGGTATGTATACCGCTGCTGAGTAGAGAAGCTTGTCCTAAGCGGATATGCAAGGTAACAGTTGAAAGTCAATAGCAAGTAAGCATACCGCTGATGAGTAGAGAAGCTTGTCCACGAGGATATGCAGGCACAGCAGGAGCACTGAACGGCTGAAGCGGGTATGGGAACCGCAGGTGAGCAGAGCAGGTGATCCAACAGACAGCTGAGGACACGAGCAGGATACAAGAGTCAGTAGCGGGTATGAGAACCTCTGATGAGCGGAGCAGGTAATCCAGCAGATAGCTGAGGACACGAGCAGGATACAGAAGTCAGTAGCAGGTATGAGATCCACCGATGAGTAGAGCAGATAATCAGCAGGAAGCTGAAGACACGAGCAGGACACAGGAGTCAGTAGCGGGTATGGGAACCACCGATGAGTAGAGCAGGTAATCAGCAGGAAACTGAAGACACGAGCAGGACACAGGAGACACCTTCAGAGACTCACAGGGAATGAGACTCAAGATCAGGCAACGATGTAATGAGCACAGGTGCCTTAAATAGGGAGAGGTGCCTGATCCACCAATTAGATTAAAAGCAAAGGTCATAAGAGTTCTTGGATGCTGCGCATGCGCAGTCCCTCAAAATGGCGGACAGCCGCGGCTCAGGACAGACGCCGGCAGGAAGGCTAGAGAACCACGCACCAGTGCAGAGGCACTCACGGTCCGGTGAGTGACACCAGGTTTCAGTGATGGCAAGCAGGTTGAAGGATCTAGAGATAAAGAGATCATGGATAGAGGTCAATTTGTTACAGCATTTTGTTACAGAATCGTATGTTATATGCTATTTATCTACTGTGATCTAAAGATCATAAAGTTATACTTGGGGGAATGTATATGCTGGCTATCTACTGTGATCTAAAGATCTGATAATTGGAGGAATGTTTATGCTGGCTATCTACTGTGATCTAAAGATCTTATAATTGGAGGAATGTATATGCTGGCTATCTACTATGATCTAAAGGTCTGATAATTGGAGGAATGTTTATGCTGGCTATCTACTGTGATCTAAAGATCTGATAATTGGAGGAATGAATATGCTGGCTATCTACTGTTATCTAAAGATCTGATAATTGGAGGAATGTATATGCTGGCTATCTACTGTGATCTAAAGATCTGATAATTGGAGCAATGTATTTGCTGGCTATCTACTGTGATCTAAAGATCTGATAATCGGAGGAATGTATATGCTGGATATCTACTGTGATCTAAAGATCTGATAATTGGAGGAATGTTTATGCTGGCTATCTACTGGGATAGAGGAATGTATATGCTGGATATCTACTGTGATCTAAAGATCTGATAATTGGAGGAATGTATATGCTGGCTATCTACTGTGATCTAAAGATCTGATAATTGGAGGAATGTATATGCTATCTACTGTGATCTAAAATCTGATAATCGGAGGAATGTTTATGGTGGCTATCTACCGTGATCTAAAGATCTGATAATTAAGAGGATTTCTATAACAAAAGGACATTTTCAGTGGTCGAAGTGAAAATGTAGAAGTGGTAGTATGGAAAATGTAAGTGAATGTGATAGTGTTGCAATGCAGACAGTAGAAGTGGCGGTATGGCATACCACCGTATACCAGTCCGCTTTTAGCACAGGACAACCTGGAATTGGAGGGTGGAAGACTGAAAGGTAACACAAGGATGAACTTTTTTAAAAACATGGTAATAGATCCACGGAATAGTTTCAGTTGTGGTGGTGATTCATAGACTAAAAGAATTATGATATATGGGATAAACATGTTGCTATTATTAAGAGTTATTTAGAAAACAATAAAAAACAAAAAAATTAAATTATAACAGACAACAAACCTCACTCATAAAAGCAACGCTTCCTCTCCCAAAATAACAAACAAAGGGCAGTGTAGATGAACCTTGTCTGCCAATAAAATTATATGGTTCTATGTTTAATTGTGGATAAACTAGGTTGGCAATACTGTGGTACTGTATACACAGCTCTGTTGCAAATGCAGTAGCCTGGACTACCAAAATTCACATAGTTATAGAGCAATTCAATATTTTGCCCAATACAATCCAGGATGAATATGTGTCAGAGGGACTTCCACCTCCTTTTATAGAACTATAGACTTGTAACATTTGTTGATGCTTGCTGATTGGCTTCTTTACATTCCACTCACTCTACCAGATCATTTATTGGGGGGAATTCAATTCCCCCCGAAGTACCGCCGCTCTAAAACTATTACCATTATTATGGTAGTTTTAGCCTGGCTTTCAGCTCGCAGCTCAGGGAGCTGGGAGTAAAATGCCGGCGTTAGAAGTACCGTAATACTGGTAATTACGCGCACTATTACCGTAAAAAAGGTAATAATGCGCAGGCCGCGTTACTTTTAACATTAATGCAGCCAATTGAATTCCCCCATTGGGCGTTATTGTTTTGGCAAATTTTTACACACCAGGAACAATTTGCAAATAAATCTGCCCATCTTTATCCATCACTTCATTGGGAAATGTATCCTATGATACTTTTGATAAAATATTCCTTACTCTTGAAAAACTCCAGGCATGATCTCTGGCTGTTATTCCTTTTCTTTGAAATCTACCTTTCTCCTTGTACTTTACAAGATTCTTTGATATATGTGTAAAGGTTTCTACCATTCCCCTGTTCTTTTCTCAGTATAAATTAAGGTCATTTAGACTTTTCAGGCAAGATGTTTGATGTAGATCATAAAACATTTTTGATCATTAAGAATTTTCTGAAATCTAGATTTATATCTAAAAAAAAAAATCAAAGGAGAGAAAATGTGATATGTTCCCATTATATAATTTCAGAGCAATGTACAGTAGACCTCTCTTGATTGCACAAAATATAGCCAAATTGGAAAATGTGATAAAGCTCTATAGAGGAAACATAACTATTTAGTAGTAAAATATTTTTTTCAATTAATTGCAAAAAGTATTTAGCAAGGCCGGTTTTATTGTATGGTCTGCACGTTTTGATCACTTAACATCTTAACATTTTTTTTAAATGTTTTATACATTTTGAAATACTGTGACAATTGTAAGTGTGTATAAAAACAAAAAGCTCATTTCATAGTTAAACCTAGTTTAGTAATATACAGAAACATTGTTGAGCTATATGGGTTGGTACCTTGTGTAACCCCCTGTCACTGTGTGTAGTGTGGGGTTGCAAAGGGTACACAGTGCACCTCCTTCTCAAGCCCTGGCTAGCTGATGGGCATGGGTGTAAATGATCAGGGGGTCCCTGCACATGCAGGTGTTTCTTTGTAGTTAGTGGGACACAGGGGATGTCACTTTGTGGTGCAATGCAATAAAAGTCACAATAACAAACTGAACTCTTTATTTACACTCCTTTTCCTCCAGCACGATAATCATAATGGTTGCAGCAATAAAGAATTATATATACAGCTCCTTACTCCTCCTGCACAGTTCTTAATGTTATACAGATGTTATATAACATAAATCTCATGTCTTGCAAATCACCCTTTCTGCAGGGGCACTCACATGGATGCTAACAGGCAGGCAGCTTCTCCTCAATGCAGCTCTGACACACTCTGCGGGGATGATGTCTCCTGTGGGCTCTGACACCTCACTCTGTGTACTCCCAGCCTCAGGCTCTGACAATACAGCTACCATGCCTCTTGTAGCAACCCTCACTCCAGGGTCTCTTCCATGCGAAGTGTCCCCCTCTCTCTTGGGTTCTCTATAGTGACATGGAGTTCTCCCCCACAACCAGGGCACACATTCCTTGCCCTGGCACAGTCACCACGCTCAGACTTCCAGGCAATGCTGGGGGATCCTGGAGCTTCCACCCCACTCTCCCAGGTGCCCAGCTACATCTTTTCTCTCCTGTGTCTCCTCTCTCTCTATCTCTTTTCCCCCCTTTCTGACACAGGTTGGGCTGGGTTCCCACATTTTAAAGTTACCTCCCCCTCCATTGCAACATGGTTTTGCCCAGGTATTAGTAAGTTACTCCCTTTTATGCTTTGTTCTCCTTAATGACTCAGGCCCAATGTGTGTACATTTGCCCAGTGGTGGAACTACCATTGGTGCAGCAGGTGAAGTGTACTGGGGACCTATGGAGAAAATGAGGCCCACTGCATGGGTAACTAGTGAGCTGTGGGTTTCCTCCTCCCCGCTTCCCTGCATCAGGGCCCACAGCTTGCTAGTTCTGCCTCTGCATTTGTCTCATCGCCTAAGGCTTCTCACAGTGGAAAGGTTTATGTGTATATGAGAACTGTTATATTTACGATTTTTACTTAATATCTTCAGAATCATTTCTTTAATTAAGGGCTGCATCATTGTAACCCTTTTAGAGACTCCTGATTGAGCTCTGCTATGTTGTCTACAGACAGACAGCAGTTAAATAGTTCCTGTCACCACTACCCTGCTCAACTGTCCAAGCTGGAGCTGATTTATTAAGAGCTTGCAACACTGGAACTCGCCCAGAGAGCAAGAATTTGGCCTAAAAATATTATTGACAAACTGGCAGCAATTCAGAAGCAGAGAGTGCTTTGTAATGAGAGTATTAATGTAGAGAGATAGCCGCTAACAAGGTGTTAGACCTCAATGGATCAAAACCAAGAAGTAAGGGTATTAGATCGGAATATATATTGTCCATGTAAAAAGCAATTTGTTCTTTTTGCTGATGGCCAGAGATGCATTTCCTTATTCCTATCACTGGCAGAGTCTGGTAGTCGGAGAGACAGGAGTGTTAGAAGAAAGTCACTAAGAGAGATGTTCAATACTGTAAGTAAATTGAAAAACTGCAGACATAAATATGTCAAACTTTTTTTGTAAAAATTAGATCATAAATACCTATAATTATCTATATCTTAGTCTCCATCTATATGTTCTTATCATCATTGTATTTCCTAATTGTTTTAAAAACAGATGAGCAATTCTACAGTTCCATTTACAAAAACATTTGTCATCAAACATCTCGGAATTCAGCAAGTGGTAGAACTATTGCTGTCATCCCTGAATTAGTGAATGAATGAGTCAGGATTAGACAACACTATTTTCATTTTACAATTAAAGTTGTGAGCTCAGTTCTGGTTTATCCTATATATAAGCAATTCAAGGAAGTGCTGCCTATTCCTAGGAACAAAGCATGAAAAATGAACTATAAACAATGTTTTTATTGTTTTCTTATGCCAAATAGTGATTATTACACAAGATAAATGAAGAAGACGAGGGCTATTAATCACTGTCTTTGACTGCAGTCAGTCTGCCTGTTTGTTAAATTTTCCTCACCTCCTACGGTCACGCTGGGTTGTTTGATGCAAAAAGTAATAATAATATCAGAGCATGAATTAATTTATTGTTTAGTCCAGGCCACTGACACATCCAATATTGTTAGGCACATAAGGGCGGGTTTGAAAAAGTGGAGATGTTGCCTATAGCAACAAATCAGATTCTAATTTATTTAATACATTCTACAAAATGACAGCTAGAATCTGATTGGTTGCTATAGGCAACATCTCCACTTTTTCAAACCCACAGTTTAGTAAATATACCCTATAATCTTTTTAGCACATTGAGTAATTATTGGACCTATACTCTATGTACTTTACTACTGAAATAAGCTACAGAGGATGTTTGAATGTACAGTCATGGCCAAAATGACACAAATATTAATTTTCACAAAGTCTGCTGCCTCAGTTTTTATAATGGCAATTTGCATATACTCCAGAATGTCATGAAGAGTAATCAGATAAATTGCAATTCATTTCAAAGTCCCTCTTTGCCATGACAATGAACTTTATCCCAAAAACAACCATTCCACTGCATTTCAGTCCTGCCACAAAAGGACCAGCTGACATCAGGTCATTGATTCTCTCATTAACACAGATGAGAGTGTTGGTGAGGACAAGGCTGGAGATCACGCTGTCGTGCTGATTGAGTTAGAATAACAGACTGGCTTTAAAGGAAGGGTGGTGCTTGAAATCATTGTTCTTCCTATATTAACCATGGTTACCTGCAAGGAAACACGTGCAGTCATCATTGCTTTGCACAGAAAGGGCTTCACAGGCAAGGATATTGCTGCTAATAAGATTGCACCTAAATCAACCATTTATCAGATCATCAAGAACTTGAAGGAGAGAGGTTCAATAGTTGTGAAGAAGGCATCGGGGCACAAGAATGTCCAGAAAGCACTAAGACTGTCTCCTCAAGTTGATTCAGCTGCGGCATCGGGGCACCACTAGTGCAGAGCTTGCTCAGGAATGGCAGCCGGCAGGTGTGCGTGATTCTGTACGCACAGTGAGGCAAAGACTTTTGCAGGATGGCCTGGTGTCAAGAAGGCCATCAAAGAAGCCACTTCTCTCAGCTTAAACATCAGGGACAGACTGATATTCTGCAAAAGGTACAGAGATTGGACTGCTGAGGACTTGGGTAAAGTCATTTTCTCTGATGAATCCCCTTTCAGATGGTCCGGAGAAGGAAAGTTGAGCGCTACCATGTGTCATGCCAACAGTAAAGCATTCAGAGACCATTCATTTTTGTGGTTGCTTCTTAGCCACTCACTCACAATTTTGCCTTAGAACACAGCCTTAAATAAAGAATGGTACCAGAACATCCTTCAAGAGCAACTTCTCCTAACCATCCAAGTACAGTTTGGTGACTAACGATGACTTTTCCAGCATGATGGAGCACCTTGCCATAAGGAAAAAGTGATAACTAAGTGACTCAGGGATCAAAACATCAAAATTTTGGGTCCATGGCCAGGAAACTTCCCAGACCTTAATCCCATTGAGAACTTATGGTCAATACTCAAGAGGCGGGTGGACAAACAAAAACCCACAAATACGGACAAACTCCAAGCATTGATTAGGCAAGAATGGGTGGCCATCTTACCTGCAGAGGCAGAATGGGGGCATACAGGGGCGGTCAACTGTGGGCTGAGTATAAGTAAGGGTATGTTTACATAACTGCAACACAATTATTGGACACATGCAGATGTGCCTTTTAGGAGTTGTATCTCTTGTGGGTGCTGGAGGGATGGTGCAATGATGATGGTGACTGGCAGTAACCCTCTGTAGCTGCTTCTGATTGTCTGATTGCTTGTTTGCCTCTTCAGCTGATATTACTTTACAACTATATTACTTAATTACTTAATTCCATTTGGATTAATGTAGGAGAGAAGATTACTAGTTTGTAGTTTTGTTTTGTATTTGTGTTTGTATGTAATTACATTTTATGTGGAATAAAACGTTCACATTTATTTAATAACTGTCAAGACAATATTCTGTCTTGGGCATATAACACTTTTTAAAATGATCATACTAATAGGGTAATGTGACTTTAGAAGTCACTAAAGTCCCAGGCCACATCTCTATGTTATCTCTAGAATGATACTTGTTATGTTAGATCTATGTCTGGTTTTATAGTAGAAGGCATAAACGAAAAAAAAAGTTTAATATTTTAGTTAACGTTTCAACATACTCTATTTCGGGTGGTATATAAAAAGGATTGTACACATAGGAAAGAGTTTCTGATAGTTAAGTTTCTTGAATTTTCATTATCTGGTGATCAATCAATACCTGCACTATATTGCTGTAGTGTTTGCAGTGCTTGCAGAGTTTTAAACACCTCAATTTTTATACTGGGACACAATATTTCATCACATGGAATGACAAATAAAACAGACTTGGAGTATGTTTTATATAGGATATATTATCTGGAATTCTTAGGATTTACAGATGCTATTTTTCCCATAATTTGGAGCACCAATTCTAAAATGTCCTAAATTTCCCCGTTGAGGTTGGGGATTGCACATGACGCAGAGCATGTAGCTAGATGTTTTCACCACCTTGATGATAGCGCACCTGCATTATCTTTTGATAATGCTAATGTTTCATCTTAGACATATAATATTATACCTTATGACTGGATAAAAGAAGATACACAGTTCATTTAGTATGTTTTATGTTTGTGAGTATGTAAATGTGTAAACCTTTACCAGATCCTCTGCGCAGCCATTTTCTCTGGGTTCATCTCACAGTCCTGGCTGACAATTAGGGCTGTGTGAGACTATGTGAGTGTAAGGACCAATGTGAAGTCACAATCTCCATAATATAACAGAGGCTGCGGAATTTGATTGGTTGTCCTGCTCACAACCCCATTCTGACACATTTAAAACTGGTGAACTCCCACAGCTTTCTGGGAGTGCAGCTTTAAGCAATGTTTCAGCACTGTGGTCAGCTCCCTAGAAGTCTGTTTACACTATTATTCTGGATCAGTATATCTCAAGTCAGGTATGACTGAGCCCATTAGTTTGCTAATAAATTAGTCTTTTCTTTTGTCATTAATGTAAACTCTGTGATTAATATATCACAGGTTAAAATTGTTTGTGAACTACTATTCTATGATGTTCTTCCAGGTTATGGTGCTCCTCACCAGTAAATATCTGATTGTGTTATTGTATTGGTTGTCGTGCCTTGAGGACTCTCTGGAAGTATTATGGTCAAACAGTAAATCAGTATATAGACAGTTTGTACAAAAATAGGGTATGATGTCACAGAATTGAATATGTGCTGCAGGAGCAAATTGTGTACTTTCCAAAGTGACCCTATTTATAATTTGTTTTACAGTGATCAATATAACAGGGAATGCAGAATATCATGCTATATCAAATTTAAAGAAACAACTGTATACAATTGCATGCTTATACATACTGTATAAAGAAACAGACACATAAGGCAAACATTACATACATGTATATATACAGGCAATTTGAAAGCTCTCTAGCAAGTAAATGTCCCATCAATGTAAGGGCTTTCATTTACAATTCCACACTGTTCAATGGCTGGGCTGTTTCGCTAGTAAAATAATATTATATTTTTATTTCTGTATTTAACGAGTTTTATTCTGTCTACATAAAATTGGTATTTCCTTGTCAGATCTCTATCAAACTAGTGGCAAATAAAACTTTTAATATAGGTGTTGAAAAGTGCACGTGTCTTATGTTCCAATTATACGTAACAGTCCTGGCATAGTCCCTATAGCAGCAATGCTGCGTTCTTCAGCATCTATAGCCCTCCTCCACATTTCCTCTCAGTTTGTTTATCTTCTGCAGACACAAGGCAGAGACACCAACTGTAGGCAGTAAAGATGCAGCAGCTGTCCTGTACATCAGTATATTATATGGATTCTCAGGGGATACAAGGAACACCAGATCCCAGTTGGATATTGAAGCTGCAAGTAAAGATGCTACATAGCCACTAAGTAGTGTCTGCTTATACCATCTGCCCTGTTGTTGCGTGCTGGATAGATTCAGAAAAGTGGCATCATTTCACCACATCTTCTGAGATTCTGGTCCCAGACATAGTTTAAAAATATAAACAGTCACTGAATAGCATCTACATTAACTATGCAGTGGCTGTTTGTAACTTCAGTCGTCCACCAGGTCTGGGTTCCTAGTAGTGCCTAGTGGATGTACAGGAGTGATGTCAGTCTCCAGGACACAGTCTGGGAGGCAGTTGCTGTAGCACTGTCAAAAGTAGGGAAGAGAGATAGAGTGAGCCATAAAGTGAGACCCAAGAGACCGACAGAGAGCAAGGAGGAGTTTAGTAGGTAACCAAATGCCCCAATGGGTCACATATACTGTGCCAGATATTCCAAAATGTACATGTACAGTTACACTTCAGTGCCCAATCAACTAGCCGTCCTAGTGACAATGCAATAAAATGGTTATAATGACCCAAAACTGTTGGCTGAGAACCCATCTCGGACTGCTGCTCGTCCAATTCCCGTGCGTTCCACAGTGGAACGCATGTGACGATATCCGGAAGTGGGCGTCTAATCAGATGTTATTGGTTGGCTCTTTTCATTGTGGTCCTGGAGCATCACTCGACTATAAGCCGAGGGGGGGCTTTTCCAGCACAAAAAATGTGCTGAAAAACTTGGCTTATACTCGAGTATATACGGTAATTAATTTTTTTAATAAACAGTTCCGTACTATTTATTTTCTTCCCTTTCTTTTGAAAACAATTATACATACCATATAAACAGGGAAAAACATCATCCTACCTCTAACCCTTTCTAACTTGATCTGGCACTTTCCTTGCTGTGGTCATGACCTTCAGGTTGATTCCTAGCAGGAGCTGCATGAGAGAAAGTCACAGGAGCAAAAGAGAGATAGACCAACGGACAGGACAGAGATAGAAGCCAACACATTTAAAAATATGATGTTGTGTTGAGTTGGACGCAAATGCATTAAAAAAATAAGCTCTAAAAAGACGCAGGTAAAAATAGCATATAGGCACCTAGAGATGCATCCCGCTCTGCATGAGTAGCATATGTGCCAAGTTTACGTCAGACGTACTTACACCCAGATACACTTATACCCGACAGTTCATAAGCACACAAAAAGTTTGTTAACATTTGTTTTGTTAGTGCTAAAAACGCTATAATGAAGCAGGTATAATCTCCCTTCTCACGTATGAATGAAAGTTGCAAAATCATATAATATAAGCACGAGCAATAAAGAAAGCTTTATAGGTGAACTCGCTAGCAGCCAATCAGAAGTGGTTAGGTAATGCTGTTGACCATAACCATCATGAGCGCATATTTGCACCAGCCCTCAGTTAATAAGGCTACTGACTGGCGTATATGCATCTCTGTGCGGGTCTGCCTCAGTTCGCAATTACGTGAACACTTACTGTACTCAGTCTGCATTTGCTTACTCCTTCCCTCCCACGTCCCACCTCTCCAAGCACAAGGAGGGTCAAGTACCAAATCTGCATATGGAAGTAGGCGTATGCTTTTTTTTCTAGACATGTACAGTTTAAATTTGCACATTTTATACTAAATAAGGAGGTTTGTGCCCGATGTGCCGGTGTGGATGTATTTATATGTAGTGTACTTGTTGCCAGTGTTTCTGGACTGAAAAAATATATATATATATATTTTTAATTTGAGTATGTCTTATACTTCAATGCTCCCTAAACTTTGCAAAACTTGTAAGTGCATGGATTATTATAGATTATTATAATGGAGAATATACTGATTTTAAATAATACAAAGAAAAAAGAAAAAAGTATAAATATTTAAAAAAATAAATAAAATGTGTTGGATGCAGTGATAACGGCAGATCAGTCATTAAATGGTAGGATTATCACCACAGTGCCTAAGTAGGACTGCAATCTCTAGCTGAGTGCTAACCAGTCTGGAGTCTCAGCAGACATATGGCTGTATTGATGTAAGATTTCAGTGCAGCTCTCATATTAATTAACTTGGATACCTTTTCTATTTACTGAATTTATATAGCCTCTTACCTATCTGTGCTTTCTATCAACTGTTCTATATTTTATCTAGGAACTATTACACGCCATCTCTTAAAGGCTAAAATGTCCACCAAGTGACTATTAAAAGCAAAAATCAATCAAATAAATACATGATTCTATTGATATTTCCAACTGTTTTAGCAGTAACATTTTTAACAAAACCTGCCAATATTGTATTTCACTATAAATGTTTATTATTGACATTTTGAGGTTGAGTCACTAGTTATGTAATATGTCAATTGGAAACAAGCCAACATTTAGAAATGCCAAGTTGATGTTTTTAAAAAAGAGAATACGCAGCTATGGCTTATAAACAGTGAAACCCTAATCAGGGCATCTCAGAGCCTGATTAAGGGTACTGGCCGCCCTAGGCTAATACGGCTGCAGCTCCCCCCTCTCCCCGAGTATATCGGTGTATAGGAATACTCCTGAATATGAATGTTCAGGAGTATCATCCAGCATTCAGATTTAGACAGATTGTGCCATTGTCTCTTACCTGTTTTTGCTCTTCTCTCTTGCAGCTTTGTTATCCTCTCGCTGGCCTCTGGAAAGTTGGCATTCTGGTTTGAAAATGCAAAAATTTATTATAATGCAAAATGTTAACAAACCCTGAATGATTAGGCCCTTTAGTTAAAACAAAACACTACATTATGGCCAGCTAAAAGTACCCCATTGTACAAGCATATATAAGCAATATCTGAATATTTGTGGTCAATCAAATACAAACATCTACCAGCCTCATCTCACTAATATTTAGTATTCTAGTGATTGCTGAGACCACAGAGAGCATCCATGTATCCACCATACAATCATGAGATTATGCGCCCCAAAGCTGCTCTATTTTTTAAATACCCCCTGCAGCCATTTTCACTACCTCCCCTTCAGCCATTGCTCCCCCTGCAGCCATTTTCCTTACCCCCTCCTACAGCCATTGCCCCCTGCAGCCATTTTCATTACCTCCCACACTGCACCCATTCCCCTTGTAGCCATTTTCCATACCCCCCACCACAGCAATTTTCCTTTCCTCTCAACCTTCATCCTTTCCTTCCTCCTTGTAGCCATTTTCTTCACCTTTGCCCCAGCAGCCATTTTCCTTACCCCCCTGCAGCCATTTTCCTTACCTCCCACTCTGCATTCAACCTCCCGCAACCATTTTCCTTACCACCCCCTGCAGCTATTTTCCTCACCTCCCACCTCTGTAGCCCTTTTCCTTACCACCCTCCTGCAGCTATTTTCCTCACCTCCCACCTCTGTAGCCATTTTCCTTACCTTCACCCTGCAGCTATTCCCCCCCTCAGTCACATAAAAAAAAAACTAACCACATATATCAGCCTCCCTCCTCTACATATCACATATCAACCTTTCTCCCCCTATAGATTTGTATGGCAGCCCTCCCCTATCCCACCCTATAGATTTGTATGACAGTTCCCCCTCTCCCTCCCTATAGATTTGTATTGCAGCCCCCTTCCTCCTCCCTATAGATTTGTATGGCAGCCCCCCCCCCTATAGATTTGTGTGGCAGCCCCTCTCTCCCCCCCTATAGATTTGTATGGCAGCTCCCCCTCTCCCTCCCTATAGATTTATATGGCAGCTCCCCCTCTCCCTCCCTATAGATTTGTATGGCAGTCCCCCCCCTTTCTATAGATGTGTATGGCAATCCCCCCTCCCTTCCTATAGATTTGCATGGCAGTCCCCCCCCCACTCCCTTTCTATAGATGTGTATGGCAGATCCCCTATCCCTCCCTATAGATTTGCATGGCAGTCCCCCCTCCCTTCCTATAAATTTGTATGGCAGTCCCCCCTCCCTTCCTATAGATTTGTATGGCAGTCCCCCCCCCCCACCCCCTTCCTATAGATTTGTATGGCAGATCCCCCCCCCTCTCCCTCCCTATAGATTTGTATGGCAGCTCCCCCTCTCCCTCCCTATAGATTTGTATGGCAGCTCCCCCTCTCCCTCCCTATAGATTTATATGGCAGATCCCCCCCTCTCCCTCCCTGCGCAAGTGTATTGCAACAAAACATATACCTTTGAGATGCCCAAAGCTTTAATCGAACACTGCTGTGTGCACTCGAGGTTGGCACGTCCTTACTGTACATTGACTATGTGAATACTCCCAGTCCCCTTCCCATTCTGCCCCTGAAATTGAAGACTGTAGTAAGGGTCCTTTGCAGTCGAAGATGAATTGGATGTTGCACTTGAAGATGAATACGATATTGCTAAGCTCACTGGCGTATGGTCCGGTTCTGGGCATGCACAGTACGATTTTACGAAAATACGGCACGATTTTTCTAACATAAACACCAATCATACAGAGTCATGTTATTTGTGTTTTATCGTCTATTTCTGTCTTTCATAAACGTGCAATTTAACAAAAGAAATACATTGTTCCTTTATTTCTTAACCATATCTTGGATATAATTTAGGACAGCTAGTATATCAAATTCCACTAATCAATGGGAAGAAGAGATGTTATTGTGATGCAGTAATATCACATTTTGTTTGCTTATTGATTTATGAGGGAAAGGTAAACGATATGGTGTATATTTACTAAACTACGGGATGTTCACTATAGCAACCAATCATATTCTAGGGCCTGGTTCATTAAAGTTCTTAACTTAAGAAACTTCTTATTTCAGTCTCCTGGACAAAACCATGTTACAAATATCAACGTTAAATTTCAACGTACAAATAAGCTATCAAGTATTTGTGTGCTACATGAAAAAACAGTCAGTATTTAACTTATGTGCAAAACAGAATACTAATTTGCACCCCTTGCATTGTAACATGGTTTTGTCCAGGAGACTTAAATAAGAAGTTCATTAAGTTAAGATCCTTAATGAATCAGGCCCCTAGTTATCATTAATTTAGTACAGTCTACAAAATGACAACTAGATTCTGATTGCTTGCTATAGGCAACATCTACACTTTTTCAAACCCGCAGTTTAGTAAATATACCGTGAGAGTTGCATCATGGAGGCTCCAAATCCTGCCTAATACTCTAGGAGAATGCCCCACTCTCCCGGGAGAACTACCCGAAACTCGGAGTGGGCAAGTATGGTATCTATATATATATATATATATATATATATATATATATATCTATATATATAAATAATGAGAGAGAGAGAAAGAAAGAGAGGGGGAGAGAGAGAGAGAGAGAAAGAGAGAGAGAGAGAAAGATATATATATATATATATATATATATATATATATATATATATGTATCAATGTATATCACATCCTAGCACACCTAGGAGACATTGCCACACAGCAGTGGCAGAAAAGAAAACGTGGTGCGAGATGGAATTGTGGGAGAGTGACAAGAACATTCCTACCCCTCCTGTGTCTGTGTGAGCAATGACACTGGATCTCCTGGGGAGGGAGGTACTTATGGAATCTAAAACCTGTGAGATCTGACAATGCGACAATGATGTTTTGCCCCGATGTCAGATCTGATGGAGCTGTAAAGTACCGAGACGAGTCGGCCCGGTACTCGGATTTGCGATGTTCGCATCTGCGCATCTTTAATATATGTATGTTTCAGGAACACACATTTTACATATAAATAGAATTTATTAACATTGTTACTATCTGCATTCATTAAAAGACATTTTTATTTTACAACAAACTTTTAAAGAAAATCAACATTTTTATTTCTGATTCCGCCCATAGATTGTAATTTAAATTTTTCAGTTACTGTGCTCTCCCAGGAGTGAACAAGTTATTTATACAAGTTGGAATATCTTTAAGCTTAATGCTGTGACATGTGTAAGTTTGTTGCTCTTGCATCATGTTCTCATGAAATTGATAGCTTTGTACCCTGTTCCCTGAAGTAATCTGTTGTGTTTGTCCAAAGACTTTGTGTAAAATGTCCTTGTGTTGTTGTAGATGCCTACACAGTTTATATGATTGCTGAGATTTTTCGGTCTGTTTATAAACGTCTTTTATGTGTTATTACATGTGTATGACTGTTGAACAGAAAGGACATGAAGTGAGAACCAGGAGGGCAGGGTGAAGAGCAGAGGGGAGGGAAAGGGAGGAGCAGGAAAGAAAGGTAGCCAATCAAATCAAGGAGGAGGAGGAGCAGATCAGCCCCCTGCCCTGACTGGATGTGCACACTGTCTGTCAGCCTAGGCATCAGGCTCTGGGATTTGCACCACTGTTCAAGGGTTAGCTGTTCTGTTTGACTAGTGGGATGTCCAATTGTGTAAATGAACCAGAACGAGACAGTACTTTTTCTGGTTGCCAGGGCACAGCAAACCCCATGGACAAAGATACCTTTTTGTTAGATGGTCCTGGTTCTTATTCTTTGTGCACTGGCAGATGCTTTCTCTATGTTATGGGATATGTGATCGCAATAAATATCAAAGATTACAAGTCAGTCCACTCTTCTTTACAAGCATAACAGCATAACAATTAAAATATATTAATAGTAACGTCACAGGAAATTGAATTTAAGGATGTAATTATATGGTGATTTTTTTTTTATCATATTCTGCTGCAATGTTATGAAGTTAAAATAAAACCTTTGAATTCTGGTCTGAAATGCGTAAGACCCTACATAAACTCACTTTACGCTCACTACTGTCTATGCTTAAAAAGGCGGAACAAGGGAGGGAAGGGGCATTTCAATGTAGTCCAAGTACAGTAAGGGCATGTTCATGTACTTGACGCCTATGTAGAGATTGACAAACGCCGCAGACATGTCTGTCAGGAGGTGAATCTGTTGAAGCTACTCCTGGAGCAAGATTTGTGCTTCCGTGACTTATTATCAGCATGGACCTTGCAGGTGTTAAAAAATATGAAATAAATAAAATCATCATCAACATTTATTTATATAGCTCCAGCAAATTCCGTAGAGCTTTACAATTTGGAACAGACACAGTAATAAAACAATACTGGGTAATGCAAACAGACAGAGGGGTAACAAGGCACTGCTCACACGCTTACAATCTATGGGACAATGGGAGTTTGATACATGAGGTTAACTTCTACAAATTGTATATTGGTCCAGACAGATTTCAGAGGTACACTGGGAAAAAGTCATTTATTACAAAAAAGAAGATAACCCACACGGCCAGCCTGTCATAGTACTAGTAGTGCTAGTAGCAGCTTTTTCAGGTGGACCCCATGCTTGTTTTGCTCCTGCAGCCTCCACAGAGCCGTAACTAAAAATTATAGTGACCTGGGTGAGATAGCGAACTGACGCCCCCCCCCCCTCCAGCTTTGTAGGTGTAGATGGTCTCTCCCAACCGTGATAAAAGGTTGGCATTGCGCCCTGGGAGGTCACGCTGCCCTAGTTACAGCCCAATGTGTATAATAAGTAAAAACAAAACAAGAAAAAAAAAGTTTCTAGCAGCAAAATAATGTTAGCTATCACTAAGAAATCCTGCACAACCAGCAGCTCATCTCTGTGATGACAGTTCCACAAGTGTATTATGTGGTTGGCTGGATACAGTGTAGCATATTGCTCTCCAGCATTTTTCGAACGACAAGTTCCAGTATACCCTCTGATAGGGCATGTTGTGCTTTGTGGTTTCACAACACTGAAGAGCCAGAGGCACCGATAAAAGTCATTGACTGAAGGCCCACTTACCTTGCAGCTGGTATTCTGCCCTGTCTGCTTCTCCTCTGTAGCTTCTCGGGAACAATGCAGGGAAGTGTAGTCCATTCATGTGAAAAGCTTGTATTGCTATACAAAGTAAATATGCTATGTAATCACAAGTCTGATATTTTAAAGCCTCTCAATATATTAAAAAAAGACCCCTATCACAAGAACAACACTTAAAACAATGTTTATTTAATATTTGTGTACATAATATTGATAAGGCTAGTCTATACCAGCATTATCAAATGGCCAGAGAGCTTGAATTTTATTTCTGTAAAAAGCAATAAAGATCCAATTCAAAGACATAGTGGCCTATTTACCATGAACAGGCCTATCATGGCGATGTGTTAAAAAAAATTTCAATGCCACTTATTACGGTGATAAAAAAAAAATCCCTTATCGCTAAAATTTATCAATACAGTGTCTAGTCTGCTGATCTAAAAAAGTATGTAAAAAGCTGGCGCATCTTACCACCATCAGGTTTATCACTGGCAATAAACCTTTGATGTATAGGGTGAAACGAAAAAAAACTATGACCGAACGATGCCTTTTACCAGCGAAAATTCCCATTTTTGCTGGTAATAGAGCTTTTCATCCTTTAATAAATCTGCCCTTTAGTACAAGCAACTTCAATGAGGAATCCCTGTCTTAAAAGTGCATGTGCTAATGGGGTTATGAGCTTAATGAATAGAACCCTTAGTGGCAGCTTCAGTTAGCCGCCATGTTTCTCAGAACATCACGGCCACGGAATTGTTACAATAAATCTCTGCTGATTTTTCCTCACGCTCCATTGAGGTGTAAGGAAAAGTTAACAGAGAATTTACCGTAGTAACTGTAAAAATGCGCAACCATCTGCCCCATAATGTATAAAAAAAATAATTAAAATAAGAAGATTGTGCTTACCTGCCATACTCAAGTTAGTCTGCAGCCCTCCAATCGGCAGCCACCAGGACTCAACGACAGCAGAAGAGGAGGAAGAAGGAAAGAGGGGAGAAGAAGGGGTAGCTGTGACGGGCACAGGGGAAAAGTGGGTGTTGACGGTAAATGGTAGAAGAAGGTGAGGAGATAGATAAAACAAAGCGTGGGCAAAAAAACACAGGGGGAGACAGAGTTGCACAGAGATGCACAGACACAGACAGATAAGGCAGAGATGCAAAGACACACATACAAAATTGCAGACAGAAGGGAAAACACAACAGGGGAGAAGAGACAGGTAGTGAATGATAGAGACAGGCAGACAGACAGAAACAAGGTGAGGAGTGAGGGGGAGGGGTGGAAGTCTGCTGATAGCAGACAGGCAGGGGAATCTGTGCAGGAACCTGCATCATTTGGTGAGGAGCAGAGAGGTCAGGGGGCAAACCTGTGCAGTGTGCACATGAAGAGACCACGGCCCCTATGTAATGAGAGTGGTCGCATGCTGCCCCTACACAGGAACAGGCAGCATGTGCCCCATTGTACAGAGATAGGGGTGCGATCTTGCTAGAGCCCCCAGCAAGCTTGCTAGCACGGCACATTATATAGAGTTTAACAGTACAAATTGCAGGTGGCCGTGGCGCCCCCTTGGCTTTGCGCCCTGGGCAGTCGCAACGGTCGCACTGCCCTCGTTACGGCTGTGAGCCTCCAGCCTAGGCTATGATCGCTCATGCTGGTAGCTCTACATAGACACGAAAATGCATCTTGTTTTGGAAGCATTTCACATCAACCTTTTTGACGTGAAATGAGTCCAGCTCTACATCAGGCCCAGAAAGTAATTGAATGGCTAATTACCTGTGCCCTCGAGAAAGTCATTGATTTAATAAATAAATGGCATGATAGGGAATAACATGACATAGGTCCTAATACTGACATTTCTTCTGAATGTGAAGCTCACTGGACAGGGACAGTAGACAACAGGAGTAACTGCTGTTCTGACCATTACAGACATTGCGGGAGTCACCAGACTGGGGAATCTGGGGAGCGAAGGTATTTGACATTGTCTTCTTTTTAACCATGAAATATATGCTCACAAGTAAATTCATTAATGTTCTAGTGTGAACTAGAATTGGAAGCATTAATAAACTTTTACAGATAGAATTTCAAGTATTAAAAAATATATTAAACTTCAATATTTATATTTGTCACTCTCTAAGTGAGGTCTAAGTCTAGGTGAGAGGAGCATTTTTTGATGATCACCAGTCATTATCAAATGACCTATCGCTGAATGCCCAGGAAGGTGGTGCTTAGAGGGTAATGTTTTTAATTCCAGAATACACAGCTGTGAGAAACATCTACAGGGGAGGTCATTTATGAAGTGAAAAATTATCTGTATTGTAGATACAGCTGTGGACCCATTAAGGACAGCAAAGTAAAAAAAAAGGAGTAAAGTTGATCCTAGACAGAAATATGTTACAATGCAAGGGATGCAAATGAGTTTTTTATTTTGCACAAAAGTTAAATACTGGCTGCTTTTTAATGTAGCACATAAATAGTTGATAGCTTTAGTTTTACACTGAACTTTAAAGTTGATCTTGGACATGCTCTACCCCCAACTATAAATCTGTCCCCACATTTTAAATTGACCTCCCCTCCAATGCAACTGGTTTTGCCATGGTGCAAAGTTACTACGTTTTTTGCTTTACTTTCCCTAATGAATCATGCCCATTGTGCGCAAATGTGCCTATATTTCTTCTGGATTTATTTTTCCACTAAAGGACATGAATTCTGCAACAGCTCAGTGTTATTGGAGATTGGGTCTCTCCAGTGCTAGACAGCCCGGACAGGTTTCCATTGTAACTGGGAGACCATGAGCATGGAGTCCCCCTGCCACAGTGAAAAACAGCTCCAATGCTGGGCAGTTCAGTCCTACTGGCTCTATGGAGGAGCAACAAAAATATTGCCTCCCTTAAAGAGGGAAAGTGCATTTAGAGATACAGTTCAAATTGAATAAAAACATTAAAATGTGTGTGTGTGGGTAGTGGTTTGGTGCTCGAGAATGATGGCCGTTGGTGAAGAGACTCTCCTAATCCACCTGATTACTAACAAAAACTGACCATTTATTTAAATGTAAAGCTTAACTGAGTGCCTGGCTAAATTCAATAAACAAATTAAGAGAGATGAAAGATTTTTCACGTAAGGAAATCCCAAGATCAACAACCTAAACCGGCTGACATGGTGGTCGGGATGGGAGTAAGAGGAAAAAAGACCTCACTGATCTTATATCATATACAAAGCCCTAGAATAGAACGGACATAAACTTTAGGCTGCCTGTATCCAGCGTGAAGACTACAGCGAGATTCGTGATAACCATGGGTGATGCACCAGTCTCTGGTTTTGGATTATGACAGAATCAGTACAGGACTTTGTGTCCTTCTTGCACCACCAAATCCTGACCATAGTTCCTCACTTACCTGTAATGGAAGTTCAAATGGACCAAATCCACAGAGCACTGAACCCTCATGAAACCCCATGAGAGATCTACACTGGTCAAAGAGATAATTGTATTCCTTTACACTTAATGTGTGTTATAATGGTATTAATGTTTCCATCAGGGACCCCATTGAGCACCACACAAATTACAACTAGCTTACTCTCTCTTTCAGAGAAATTGGACTTTAGTTCCATTTCAAAATAGCAAGAGTTGCCCACTAAGCAGTCATAATAACACTATGGATGCATTTATGATAAAGCCTGATATTTGTGTCTCTGTGATTGCATGACTGTTATGATGCTTTACGCCCATGTGGTTGTTTGAATAATGTACCAACAATTAAAACAATACACATTACATGCAAAATTCAATATACTCAAATATGCTATTGATTTTTTGTCTTTAATACCATTTAGCTAATCCAGATAACTGCAGGGCTTCTGAGGATTGCTACTTTTACCTGTGCAATTGGAGACCCAGAAACCTCCCCTGCGTGCGCCCCTGTACAGGTAATATTGAGATTGAAAAATGTAGTTGTGAATTGATGTTAACTATAATTCTGAAGTCTCATGCAGCAAGTTTAGCAAAATAAATGTAAAAGGGATTGAGATATTGAGGTTGTATATGAAAAAGAGCTATTGTTTATAGTTTGTTAAATATATACAAACAATGTTATTCTAGTAAAATTGTATCAGGTGGCTTTATCAGTGCTTTTTGCCTTAATTATGTTACTGTGAATGTCCTCACCCTACCACATACGTAGCTATATCTTATTGAGTTGTGGGTATGTTGGCCACATCAATTTTTATGTACTTAAACATTAATAAAACAGGATAATAATACTCAAGACTCATATCATTCATGGTAATACTGTGTCTTTGCAAAAAAGCTGCATACTGCATTAGTGAGCGTTAGTGATGCAGAAATACAACAATAATATACTTTTTTGCAGTAGGATTTCATCTACATCCGTTTCCCTAATGAAGAATAAGTTCCTCTCTGGAGCACAACCTGCATGTACAGACTGTAGTGTCATATTTACAGCTCTGTTTTATATATTTTGTTTGCTGGGACTTAGTTTTGGAACAGATGCTGGGTTTTAAAATGAAGATTGTAATGAAATTGTAAGCTGTGTTCAGACACGGATTCCAACTTTGGATACAAGACAAGTAAAAAGACAGCAACATTTCTGCTGCATAAAGGAATTCAACATTAAGATACACAATATACTTGTAAGCAGGAGGCTCTGGCACTGGATCAATATAAACTATGCGCAGGATATTACAGAAAGATCCTATCTTCTTAGTCATATGCAGTATATCCTGTGTCCAAATAACAGTAACCCTTTAACCATAACTGCTTTACAGAAATGTTATGACTTCAGAGAACAAACTGAGGGATCAGAGGAACCTGTAGACTGTAGGACAGGACCAATATATTAAAAATGTTTTTCTTTATTAGCACTGAACATGTAAAAATGTCTTGTCCACCATAGACCACAAGCATTTAAACTGGAAGCACTGTTAGGGCAATCTTAGTCAATCCGGATTCCTGGCCATCTATTTAAAACAATCTATATCCCGTTCACACACTCTAAGGTCTAGTTTGTCAGAAGCCAAGTAACCTACCATTACATTAGAGATGGTACAAAAAAGGGCAACTAAAATGGTGCATGGCCTACAGCACGAAACTTACCAGAGAGACTACAATATCTTAATATGTATAGTTTGGAGCAGAGAAGGGAATGGGGGACATGATAGAAACTTTCAAATGTATCAAGGGTCCCCAGCGCCGTACATGACATATACAGAAAACAGTGACCCATGACACAACATGATACATAAAGAACAAAATATGCAGATATAAAAGTAATGCAAATCAAATTATTTCTGTGACAATGAGTCAAAGTGATGGTAGAAATCAGCGAGAAGTAGGCTGAAGCTTAAGAAAACAGGGCTAGAGAAGCAGGCCAAGAGGTACAGAGGGTGATGGAATAGTAGAAGGAGCACACAAGGAAAGAGGGCCCTGCTCCTGAGAGCTTACATCCTTAAGGAAAAGGGGGAGACACAAATAGGGTGGTACTAACTGGGGGACAGAGCCAGGACAGGGGAGTTAGGAGGAGAGCTTATAGACTTGAATAAAGAAATGGGTCTTAAGGGCACGCTTGAAGCCTTTGCGAGTAGGTGCTGACCTGATAGAACGTGGAAAGTATTAGAACACGAGGACATGCACTGAAACTGGAGGGTAGTAGGTTCAGAGGAAAAACTACTTCACAGAAAGGGTAGTGGGTAAGTGGAATAACCTTCCATCAGAGGTGGTAGAGGCTAATACAGTAGAGCAGTTTAAACATGCTTGGGATAGACATAAGGATATCCTTACAAAGATTAAAGGATCAAATAGGGTTTGTGGTTACCGTAGGTTAAAAAATGGGCAGACTAGAGGAGCCAAGCGGTTCTTATCTGCTCTCAAATTCTATCTTTCTATGTTTATCTCTTGGCCTGCACACTACATGGTCAGATATCATCCAGTTTGTCTGAGATCTGGTCATACAGAGTTTTGTCTTGTGTATTAAATGCCATGGCATTGGTCCTGAAGAGGTGGAACAGTTGTAATCAGCTGGTATTAAAAGGCATCTGCCATAAGTTTAAGGAGTTAAGCATCAGCCAAAAGCTCACTTTAGATAATTTTTATTACTGTGTTTACTTTCCCAAAGCTATGAGAACAGGCTTAATATAATATTAAACATTTCCATGACCTTTTTCCATGGTTTGATTGCATTTTCTCACAGTGTGATTTCACAAGGATGTGGGATGATTGAAGGTGACTTTTTCCCTTTATCACAATTACCCGAGTTAGTAGTTTACTATCATTCTAAAATATATATATAAGGAACAAAGGAAAAGGGGGTACCACACTCGTACTGAATTCTAATGTGTATTGCTAACAAATAGTATGAATTAGAAGGAGTTAAATTTGTCATCTGGAAAGAAGATGTCTGTGTAACTAGCCAAATTGACAAAAGTGGAGTTTTTCTTTTTGTTCAGTTGGTCAAATTTGCAGACAGGTTTAGTATAGAAAAATCTAAATTAAAATCTAAATTTAAAAATAGAAATGAGTACAATATTTCTAAAATAGTAGCAAAAAGTGATGAATGTGGAAATTGATGAATTAAAAAATCTAATATGCTGCAGGTAGTGAAACTTAAATAACCATATTAATGGATCTAAACTATCTAAATTACATGGTAACATCCTCACTAATTTATGAAACAAAACCTTGGATTATAGGCAGCAACCTTTCCATCTTTCTGTGGGATACATAAAAACCTTATTCTGTATTATTGCATGACCCTACCCAGGGCTGCCATCAAAATCTGTGGGGCCCAGTACAAATTAATCTGGTAGCCCACCCCCTGACTTGACCTCTATCGGCGGACGCAGAAGTGTAGAGTGGAGCCACGAAGCCTGGAGCAAGTTTATGCAACGGTACCCTCCCCTGGTATTGAAGTGCGCCAGGGGAGTGGGAGTGGCCAGCAAGTGGGGGCCCTTTGCAGTGATAAAAAAACAATAGTTGTCTGACAAACATCAGTTGTAAGAAAATAAATTTGTCACTTACTTGAAGAGTAATTGTTAGGCCTCTTGGTGCCTCAAACTGGTTTTCACTGTCTTGAAAGTCTGTGGAGAGAGGATACGATTGGAGAGGAAGACAGGAGTGAAGGTCGTAGAGAGGAGGTTAGTAAAATGGAAGGTAGAAACACAGGAATTGGATGGACAGAACATTGCGGAAGGTGAGAAATAGACAACAGCAAGGGAGAGGGGAAAAAAAGAGAGGGTGCAAGAGAGGTCTGGAAACAAAATTAGGAGTGCTGAAGGACAAGACTGTTGTTGGACTGTTCTCTCCTTCCTGTTATTGCAGATTTCACAACCTGCTGCGGTTTTCTTGCCTGAATCCTGGAATACTGGAGCCTGTTTGGAAAATGTATGGTGCATGAAATATGGAAAGCTGTTCAATAAGTAAACATTGTGCACAGCACAAATTCTGCAGTATATAATAAATACATCCAACCTTCAAAAGGACTGCATATTACCCACTAATTCTGAGAATGAAAAAATACCCCAAAAATGATTCATGCTCACCGAATGACTCATACTCATCACTCATCCAAAAATGCCCCCACATGCCCATCACATGCTTCAAAATACCACCGCATGCCACTCAGACATGCTCCAAAATAGTCCCATGTGCCTTTAGACTCCCACGAGTACTATAAACTCCCTCCAAAAAGTTTAACAGCGACTTTTGCACTCCACTTTGTGCTGATCTACATTTTCCATAGCACCACCCAAATGTAGAGCTGCGAGATGCACACATCGCTCTTCCTGTACCTCTTCAACACACCATTGCCCTCCCTGGGTTTCTTTATCACACATCCCCCTCTTTGTGCTTCTTCACAACACATCCCCTCCTCACCACACATTCCTCTTCACCGTATATATCCCATCCCACTTCACCATACATGCCCCCCTTTCTCTTCCACATACATGCCCCCCTTCCTCTCGCTGTACATGCCTCCCTCCCCCTTCACAGTACATGCCCCCTCCTTCTTCACAGTACATGCCCCCTCCCTCTTCACAGTACATGCCCCCTCCCTCTTCACAGTACATGCCCCCTCCCTCTTCACAATACATGCCCCCTCCCTCTTCACAATACATGCCCCCTCCCTCTACACAGTACATGCCCCCTCCTTCTTCACAATACATGCCCCCTCCCTCTTCACAGTACATGCCCCCTCCCTCTTCACAATACATGCCCCCTTCCTCTTCACAATACATGCCCCCTCCCTCTTCACAGTACATGCCCCCTCCCTCTTCACAATACATCCCCCCTCCCTCTTCACAATACATGCCCCCTTCCTCTTCACAATACATGCCCCCTTCCTCTTCACAATACATGCCCCCTCCCTCTACACAGTACATGCCCCCTCCTTCTTCACAATACATGCCCCCTCCCTCTTCACAGTACATGCCCCCTCCCTCTTCACAATACATGCCCCCTCCCTCTTCACAGTACATGCCCCCTCCCTCTTCACAGTACATAATCCCTCCCTCTTCACAGTACATGCCCCCTCCCTCTTCACAATATATGCCCCCTCCCTCTTCACAGTACATGCCCCCTCCCTCTTCACAATACATGACCCCTCCCTCTACACAGTACATGCCCCCTTCCTCTTCACAGTACATGCCCCCTCCCTCTTCACAGTACATGCCCCCTCCCTCTTCACAGTACATGCCCCTCCCTCTTAACTATACATGCCTGCCTCCCTCTTTACAGTACATGACACCCTCCCTCTTCACAATACATGCCCCCTCCCTCTTCACAGTACATGCCCCCTCCCTCTTCACAGTACATGCTCCCTCCCTCTTCACAGTACATGCCCCCTCCCTCTTCACAATACATGCCCCCTCCCTCTTCACAATACATGCCCCCTCCCTCTTCACAGTACATGCTCCCTCCCTCTTCACAGTACATGCCCCCTCCCTCTTCACAATACATGCCCCCTCCCTCTTCACAGTACATGCCCCCTCCCTCTTCACAGTACATGCCCCCTCCCTCTTCACAGTACATGCCCCTCCCTCTTAACTATACATGCCTGCCTCCCTCTTTACAGTACATGACACCCTCCCTCTTCACAATACATGCCCCCTCCCTCTTCACAGTACATGCCCCCTCCCTCTTCACAGTACATGCCCCCTCCCTCTTCACAGTACATGCTCCCTCCCTCTTCACAGTACATGCCCCCTCCCTCTTCACAATACATGCCCCCTCCCTCTTCACAATACATGCCCCCTCCCTCTTCACAGTACATGCTCCCTCCCTCTTCACAGTACATGCCCCCTCCCTCTTCACAATACATGCCCCCTCCCTCTTCACAGTACATGCCCCCTCCCTCTTCACAGTACATGCTCCCTCCCTCTACACAGTACATGCCCCCTCCCTCTTCACAATACATGCCCCCTCCCTCTTCACAGTACATGCCCCCTTCCTCTTCACAATACATGCCCCCTCCCTCTTCACAGTACATGCCCCCTCCCTCTTCACAGTACATGCCCCCTCCCTCTTCACAGTACATGCCTCCTCCTTCTTCACAATACATGCCCCCTCCCTCTTCACAGTACATGCTCCCTCCCTCTTCACAGTACATGCCCCCTCCCTCATCACTATACATGCCTGCCACCATAGTTGCCAATTCCGCTTATAACAAGCAGAATTGGGCTTCTTTTTTTACTGAGTTGCGGGTTTTATTAGGCTGACGCTTGTTGCTTCTTTTTGGGCTTGGACACACTGCCCACGCACGGTCTCCTCAGACTGCATATTTTTTTTTCTTCTTTGGTTTGTTTACATTTAGTGATTGGGGCAATCACATGTTTTGTTTTATGGGCAGGTGCAGCGATATTCCTCCAATAAAGTGGCATTTATGTTTGTTGGTGGGCGGAGTCAGAGGAGGACAATGAATAAATCACAGGAAGACGGATCTGCAACAACCTGCTGAAATAAGTGTTGTGTCTGTACTATTGCTGCACTTATAGCAGGCAACACCGCAATATAACACCCCACCCCCCCTCCCATTCAGTAGCTGCTCATGTCATATGACTGCTTTCAGAGCCCTATTTTTATACTGTTATATCATGGGGCTGTGTGGTACAGACATACCAGTATCCTTTGCAGGGGCGGATCTAGACTTTATGTTTAGGGGGGGCGATTTTGCATAATCACGCCCCCTCCTTTGCTCTGATTGGCTGGCCTGCATTAACCCCGCCTTCCGCCCGCAATTGGCCCCGCCCCCTCCCGGTGTGGTCGCCGGCTGGGACCACTCTTATTGGCTGGCCCACATTTAGCCCCGCCCCCGCTCGCGCTTAGCCCCGCCCCTCCCGTTTTAATCGGCGGCTGGGACCTAGCTTTTTGATGCTAGGGGGGCGAATGCCCCAATCGCCCCCCCCTGGATCCGCCACTGATCCTTGCATACATTATACTCAGTTCATGTATGTTGGGGATATAGCCTTTTGTACTTGTCCTGCGATGCTGTGGTGTAATTATGGTTAATAAGAATCTCTGTGTATTTGGGGATGATTATTGAATCTGCAGCCATGTCAGTTTCCCCCATTTCAAAAGGGTAATTTACTGCATTTGCTTCTTGTTTTGCCATATCAGTGTAGAAATGTGTCTTCTTGTGTTTATAAAGGTTTACTAAATGGAGATTGAGTGTAGAAATTAGTGTTCTAGAAAAGGACGGTCCCTTGTAAGTTGGGCTTCTTTTTGGGCTTTTTAGGATTGGTTGGGCTTGTTTTGGGCTTGTTTTTCACTAAACGGTTGCTTGTTTTTCATTTCAGAGTTGGCAACCCTGCCTGCCTCCCTCTTTACAGTACATGACACCCTCCCTCTTCACAATACATGCTCCCAATCCACTTACCTTGTCTTTGACGTGATGTGGTAGCTCTCAGACACTAATAAACTGGGATAGAATGATAGAACGGGAGCACAGAGATGCTGAGTCACAGCAGTCCGTCTAGGGGGCCTGGACAGACCCCCACTAGTCTGTCCAGGCCCCTTACAGCTGTACTGCCTGTACCTCTCTTGTCTGTCCAGGCCCCTTACAGCTGTACTGCCTATACCCCTCTCATGGTAGCCCTGGCTCTACAATGAATGGGATTCACCGACGAATCAGGCGAGAGATCTTCCTATTAAAGCACTTTGCTTTCTGTGCCTCCTTCTCCCAGACTCCTTGTGGTGAAGCATATACTATTGCTGTACAAAAGATGGTAGAAGTTCTATGACAGACACTGAAGCAGTACATAATGGAGAAAAGAGAAAGGGGAGACTCCCAAACTGTTTTTTTCTATAACTCACAGAGTTCCAAGCTATGGGGTTCTTAATTGGTGTAGAGCCCTGCCATAACCATGTATTCTGGGAGAATTATTCTATTCTGCGTTTGGGTGCACCAAGATTAACAGTACACATGAGTCTGATACTCCACAAACCTACTGTAGTTGGGAGCATAACAGAAGAAGTTGGAGTTAGTCACTTCTCTTTAAGGAAAATGATGAATAGGCAATGCTCAGCAGTTACAGAATTATCAGCGCTCTCTCTGCATTTCCTGGTATTTCATGTTGAACGCCGAGTCATCATTATCATATTTCAAGGTTGCTTTGAATATATTCAGTGAACAAAAAGTGATATTTATGGAATACTCACTATTTACAGAGAAGAAAAATAAAATAATGCTCTGATGTCAGCTTTTGCTGCCCTTCTCACTACCAAAATTATGTCATAGTAAAAGTTACACTGACAAATGGTAGCTGAATGATGCTGGAAAATCAAATGGCATCTCTGGGTCAGATATCAGTAACTGCAGTAATTAGTTCATAGTGTGTTATTTGTGTGTTCCAATTTTCCAATTTTCCATTGTTGCATTGTACATTTTGTATGAAACAGGTCAATATTTACAGACTACAAACACACATGGGACAATATAGTCTGAAGCCAATTAACCTACCAGTATGTTTTTGGTCAGTGGGAGAAAACTGCAGTACCCAGGGTAAACCCACGTAAGCACAGGGAGAACATGCAAACTCTGTGCATATAGTGGTCTGTTCAGCATTGAACCCCAGGTCCCAGCTTTGCAAGGTAGCAGAGAACCGCAGTGACACTGATTTTATTTGAAGATAAAGTAAAATATGTACTTATGTGTGCAGTACCAAAAATGCCAAAAATTAACAATACCATCTAATGCATGAGACTATTGATTTAAGCATGAATGAGAATGTTAATTCCATAATAAAGCAGTTTAAATTTGCTAATTTCTTCCAGTAAATACCTTTAGATATTGTAGTTGTCTTGGCATCATGAACATGGATTAATATATGTATCTGAGTGATCCTGGCATTTGAGAGTTCTTTTATAATATTTCACCAGTAAATGTTGTCCCTAAACTGCTTTCTTGACTTATTCAGATTGACTTGTCCCCCTGTATTATATTCCAGAGATTCATCCTTTACTGAGGATTATTTATTAAGTACTACTCAAAAGTATGAATTTCTGCAGTAAAACCATACCCACCAAACAGCTAGCGCAAGTGCAATTGAAAGCACCAATACTTTCTATGGTTTTTGTGCAGATTTGCACCTTCGAGTAATGTTAGCAATAAACATCACTGTATTCTCAGTCTCGTCACTTTGTGAAATTACATGTACAGTATGTTTAATACATGAGGTTCTTTAAAGCTGCTTGTTCTCAACATCCACTAAGATTCTCAGAACATGTCCAAGTGTCCATTCATTTGTTTCTTTCTTTGATCTTGAATAATATTCCAAGCTGTGAGCGAAAAAAAGCATTCAGCATTCTAAAGTTACGGTGGCTTTATTTTAATGTATATTCTGGTATTTGTCAATGTGATTCTCTGTTCTGTATCATGCATCGTAATTCTTTACCAATTTGACTTTTTTATTATGCTTAACAGCTTTAAGTTTAGTGGCAGGGCATAAACTCGTTAAGGTCTGTGCCACCAGGGATTATATTTTAATTGCTTACACCTGTGAGAGACTAATTTTCGCTCCTGTTGACAATGCTGCATGTACTGTACGTGTGATCTGGGTGATGGTAGAAGGAAATACATGCAGCAGCAGGTTGTTGTTTAACTCTGTTGACTTGGACTCTGGCAATGTAAATCTGTAGTGTTTAGTCTCTGAGCGACTTTCAAAGAGCCTATATGACCTCATTAAAATGAGTGGGACAAGTATCATATAATTTTGTTATTTTATTGTATGCAAAGAGATGTTTGGGGTTTGGTGATTGCTGAAGGACAGACCAGGATGGGATATATTGGTGACAGGTGAGAGCCTTTTTTGCTTATATAACTAACATTAGTCAAATGAGCAACTGGTACTTAGCAGTTCAAACCTGTCAATATACTGAATGAAATAGCTTATTTAAAGGAGAAATATATGAGGTTTCTAACTAAAAAGAGCACAGTGACGGTTTCAAAATAAATAGATGTGCCTGTTTTTTTCCCTGTTTTTGTAGATTTTTTTCTTCAGTAACATTTGGCTGAATAGCCAGAAACAGGCTGAAATTGGCACTGATTCTCAGCTTAGGCTGTGCCATGCATGTGAAGTGGGAAGACAGAGGTTAGAGAGCTAGTGATTGAATTGCTGAGTGCAATGAATATGTCTACATTGACAGGGGGGAACAAATGTCAGTTTTTAATTTGTAGAACAAATCTTCAGTAATAGGAAGAACAGGGGTAGAGGGAGTAGTAGATTCTGAACCCTCAGATGTCAGAAAGTTAAAATCTATGGAATGTCACACACAGCTTATAAGGCATGCTCCCAAATTGTGCTATGAGGGCCAGGAGGCAAGGGAGTGGATCCATTAGATCACTAGGGTTTTGCATAGGTCCTTTTTTCCCCAGAAAACCCTACATGGAAACTTGTGTTTGCTGCTTAGGTCATGGCGAGCAACGCTATATATATATATATATATATATATATATATATATATATATGAGAAATAGAGTCTTTAATAAGCAACGGCGCTCAGTTCGAAATTGTTGGTCTTGTGTTAATAGTTCATACACACCATAACCAGTTCCTCCATGCGAGGTGGCAGCCTTTCTTCAAAATTTCGGACGGTACCCCGAAAGTAAAAATCTAGGAAATACAAAGAGAAGGAAAAAAGGGTCGCCTAATAGTTTAGTATCGTATTGGAAGTAACCCCCAATAGACCCGTAGGTGCTATATACGCGTACCAGATGTGTGAAGAAATAAGGTCCATCAATCACATTATGCTGGACGTGCCAATGTCACATATCTTCCATCATCTCCAGCCATATGTAGACATAAAAACAGACCGGAAAAACACAAAGAAATAGTGTAATATAGTAACAGCACCAGTAAATCCTATATAAAACACCACTGTGTATCAGCGTAGCAGAGAGTGTTCATAAATCAGCTTATCTGTAGTCAGTCCTTTGCAGGCTCAGTGCTTAATGGTCCAGATCTAAGGTTTGGAAGTGTCTTTTCCCACAACAGGCTGACAGGGTGTGTCTGTAGTCAAAGCAAAACCTTTTAACCCTTTGCTCTGACTACAGACACACCCTGTCAGCCTGCTGTGGGAAAATGTCTGCCTTCCTCTCTGGTTATTCATAGAGAGGAACAGCTACAGTGGGAAGGCAGACATTATTTGGGTTGTACCCAGTGTTCTCTATTGGAGGGGACTATCCTGTCATCCTTTGAAAAGTGATACCCATACCAGAGGCATGTACCCCTTTTTGCAGCAGAGTGCTAAGCTTACCCCTAGATTAATGTTTGGAGGTATAGGTCATTTGAACTGTGTTAAAGTATCATCATCATCATCATCATTTATTTATATAGCGCCAGCAAATTCCGTAGCACTTTACAATTGGGAACAAACATTAATAAAACTGGGTAATACATACAAACAGAGAGGTAAGAGAACCCGGCTTGCAAGCTTACAATCTATGGGACAGTGGGAGTTTGAAACACAAGGGCATGTGCTACATCATATTGCACATTGGACCAGCTAGAATGCAAAGGTAAAAGTACTGAGTGGGCTGTGTGTGTACCAATGTTGATCAGAGGGTTGTTGGCTTGTGTTAGCTGTGTAGACGGTGGTAATAGGGGATATTAAGATGGTGGTTGAGGAATATCATAGGCTTGTCTGAAGAGGTGGGTTTTCAGAGAACACTTGAAGGTTTGAAGACTAGAGGTAGTCTTACTGTGCATGGGAGGGAATTCCACAAAGTGGGTGCAGCCCGAAAAAAGTCCTGTAACCGAGAATGGGAGGATGTGATGAGAGTAGAAGAGAGACGTAGATCTTGTGCAGAACGGAGGTGTCAAGTAGGGAGATATTTTGAGACAAGTGAGGAAATGTATGTCGGTGCAATTTTGTTGACGGCCTTGTATGTTAATAGAAAATTTTTATATTGGATTCGTTGAAATACAGGCAACCAATGTAGAGACTGACAGAGTGGCTCAGTAGAGGAAAAACGGTTTGCAAGGAAAATCAATCTAGCCACTGCGTGCATAATAGATTGTAGGGGTTCAAGTCTGCCTTTGGAAAGACCAGTAAGGAGGGAATTACAATAGTCGATGCGGGAGATTAGTGCATGAATTAATGTTTTTGCGGTGTCTTGTGTGAGATATGTGCGTATTCTGGAAATGTTCTTTAGTTGTATGTAACATGATTTAGACATGGAGTTGATGTGGAGAATAAATGATAGTTGTGAGTCAAGGATAACACCTAGGCAGTGAGCTTGCGTGGTGGGATTTATGGTCATCAGTAATAGAAATGTCAGACAGAAAACTTCTGTATCAGGGCTGGTTGGCAAATTTAGCTTGAGGTTGAGTCTCGGCTCAGCAGCCTATTAGAAACATTTTAAAATAAAACAAATGCAGGTAACCCAGTGACCCAGCCCAAGGAAGACCACTATGGGATCGGCCCGGGGGGTGTGTGGGGGGGGGGGGGGTAATGCCTCCCTGACCTCAGACATAGAACACCCCGCTTTGTCTGTAACATTCTAGAACCACAGGCAGGAGAAAGATAATGAATAAATACTTTAGTTGCATCAAGGTATTGGGAACATTTTCAGGCTGACAAAACTGCTTTCAAATGTACAAAATCTCTCAAAGGAAAACATTATTTTGATTTGGCAGATGATAAGGGATGAATATTAAGTCTTAGAAATATATTACAGCAATTTAGAAACCATTTGCCTGAAACATCACCCATTAAGGATGGATATGTGGAGTGGATTCAGCTCTTTTACATAAAAGTACAGAGTGACATTGAATATACATTAACAGGGTTAGCTGCGCTGGCATTTAGTAGCATATCCAAGTGTTGCAGCAAGAAGAAAGCACTTACACTTGCAAAAGTACACAGTCACAAATCAAGATTTGTTTAGAAACCATTTAATTATTTAGAGACTCCTCAATGAGTCTACAATCTTAAGCATTCCCCTATTAACATATTGTACTTTAAAAGGGATATTACAATGAAACGGGATATTGCATTGAAAAGTAATGTAACATTACAAAATGCTCAGGTTGAAAAAGGAAAAAGTGCCTTGTATGTCGCTTCCTTGTGCAGTGTCGGCAACTACAAAATGGGTGTGACATAAAAAATTTTTTGGACATATTGGGCCTGATTATTTAGGAAAGTAAAGCACAAAAATGAGTACGTTTTCTCCTAGATGAAACCATGTTACAATGCAAGGGGTGCATATTAGTTTATTATTTTGCATGCAAGGAAAATACTGGCAGTTTTTCCATCTTGCACACAAATCCTTGATAGCTTTATTTTTACACTGAAATTTAAAGTTGATCTAGGACATGCCCTCTCCCAACTATGAATCTGTACCCACATTTTAAATTTATCTCCCCCTCGTGGTTTTGCCATGGTGCAAAGTTACTCATTTATTTTGTTTTACTTTCCTTAATGAATCAGGCCCATTGTTTCTGTAATATGAAAATGTCTGTACAAAAATATTAGAAATAATTTGAGGCCCTATTAGGGATCATTTATATTTCAGTGGTAGTTTTACTTATGCATACATTCTTTTTCAAATATATGTACAAAAATATAACTTTTACTGGTGATCAGTACATTTAATGATGGTTGGCAAACACAAACAAATCTCCAATATATAATTTGTTAAAATAATATGCGTATTTAATGGCAAGCATTCACCCTAACATTTTCTATGATAATTTGGCCACTGGGAGCATTGTTGAGTTGCTGGACAATATTTATTTAATCTCAGCAGTGCTAGTAACACTTATACTTTTCCATGGATTTTAATGGTAAAATTTAGTAATAACATACCTCCCAACTGTCCAGGTTTACGTGGGACAGTCCCAATTTGAAGGCTCTGACCAGTCATTCTGACCAGGACATGCTAGAAGGTATGTCTCCCTCCACTGCTGCTCTGCCATAGCACTGGCCATAGCCACTTCGATACATGTCCCGATTTGTTCCTCCCAAAGTTGGGAGGTATGTGAGAGCAAAACCCTAGTTTACAAGCCTATATTTAAATATACTGCACACATAAGAGCTGTGAATGAGTGGTGTCTACTGCAGTCTAGTACAGAGATTGTGATTGAACCCCATTATGCTAATGTTAAAAAAACCATGAAAATAACAATAAGACCAGAGACCAAATAAAGTGCTCTTTCCCAAAAAAAACTTGCTATGTTTTTGTTACCTTATTCTCTTTGGATATAGATCAAATCATTCTCAATCCAAGAACTGCGCAGCCTGACCCCATGCTGACAAGTGAGGAGCGTAAAAAATTCAGAGTTACCTGGCACTTTGTGAACCATGAAAGAGTGATCACTGTTCTGATGATGAAAGCTATACATGATAAAGTGGTGTCTGCCAAGGGCATGCTGGGGCCAACTTGGGAATCTCTCAATTTGCCTTGAACTTTTGTCAGTGTCAAACACCTCTGGATGGGTCATGGTGAGGAGATATAATAGAAGAGCCCTGCAACTGCTGGACGTCATAAGCCCATGATACTGACTGCCCTGAGCATTTCCTGGGTAGAATTATGTCTCCTTAGGTGGAGGTAGAGGATGTGTAATGCTCTCTGTACTTTAGGCTAACATAGTGGGGAAAATAACAAATGCATTGGAATTGTTTAACCCCTTTACGATCACGGATATTTCATACCTTAATGACCGGACTGAATTTCATGTGTAGGGAGAACTAGTTTCACTTGATATTATGTTATTTATAATTATAGTTATTTCATAGTCTATCCTGATGAATGTTAGATTACTCTCACCACTGGGGCCCACAGTGGCAGCACCCCCTGTAGTAGAATATTTAGAGACCCGAGAGAGCTTTAAAGTTACTGGGAAAAGGGCAGAGTGTGTGGAGATTGGGACAGTGGTGCGGTTGTACCAGTTTGAGTAAGATAGGGGAGGGGAGGCTGCAGTAAAGAGAATATACAGTATTTGAATAGTTAGCTAAATAATATTAACTATTAAAAAGATGCTTATCAAAATTGGGACAAAATGTAATAATTGGAGTTCACCATATTATTACTATTACTTTCTAACAGTGGTCGATGTTGTTTATGATGGTGTGTTATACTGCCACTTCTCCTATTGCCTTCATTGTAAAACTATAAAATTCAATTCACTTACATTCCTGATACATTTTGCATAGCACTACTCCTAAATTTCCACTTCGACTATGGAATACCTAAAATATGTAGGTGTTGCTGTTCATCTTCTTGGATCTTATTCATTTAAGAACTTAATTTTCTATTGCAGATGGAAAGGGGTGTGTTAGTAGGCTGTAGTAGTTATATATATATATATATATATATTAATATATATATTATAGGACAAAAGATAAAGTTATATGTCATCTATGTTCCCAACTTACTGCTTTTTAAAAACCCAGGAGAATGTTTTCCTGCGGTATTTGTGAGCTACTGAAGGGCTATAGAGTTGTTGAAAAGCTAGAAAATGGTCCTGGGGTAATGGATGGAGAGAGAGGGCAGGCTCAATCCATTAGGCCTGTTAACCGGGTTTTCCAGGTTACCAGTGATGCTCAAGTCAGTCACTCAATGCCTGGGGACAGGGGCTGCAGAGTCTCTGTGAGAGAACGTTTGATATCTGCCTGCAAGTAACTGTGATGAAACCTCTTTTGCTTTGTCTTAGTCAGGAGTGACCATGTTTAGATAGAGCCAGATGGCAAGGTGTTTATTTTAGAGTTATCTTTTGTTTAACAACTGAATAAATCTGGCTGAGGTCAGTTGCACAAATCCTTTCGACTTCTGTGAAATCTCTCGGCTGCCATACACACCATCTACCCCACAATATATATGATCCGACTCTGGCAGGAAGAATCAAGTTGTGTTTTGTATCTACTCTGAACCCCAAATCTCAGATCTGTCAGATTTATCTGACTATATGTATATATATATATATGTATAAATTTATATTAAGCTGTAAGTTCCATATACAGTTGTAAGATCAATGAAATATTTCTATCAAAGGTAACCTTTAGCACTGTGTGTACTATTACAGTTGACCTGCAGTATGTGTGCAGAATACTTGCTAATGTTTTGAATAGTATATACAGAGAAGAGTGAAATATTGTCATAAGATGTAAGAGAATCCATTGACTTTTGTCTGGTTCAAGGGTCTCAGATTGATTTCCAAACTTAATTGCCAGAATTTCACTCATTTCACTCATAGTGGAATATATGAAAAGAGGAATTGATCAAAATCTGGTGTTTAAAATGTTTTTTTCAGCAACAAATTGAAGAAAAACATAAACACAAATATATTATACCTTTTTTTAAATAAAATTGCTATATTCTATTTTATAAAGTAATTAAGATTTCAATGTCAACTTGCCAAAATTCATACTGCTGTCTCACAATCATGACTCAACCCTGTCATCCGAGCAGCAGTAGTTTCATTTATCCCTAAATACATTCTGCTACCATTGATGTGTATTGTGAACTAGGGCCAAATAGGGCCAATCAAAGCAACTAGGGGCCTGATTCATTAAGAATCTTAACTTAAAAAACTTCTTATTTAAGTCTCCTGGACATAACCATGTTACAATGCAAGGGGTGCAAATTAGTTTTCTGTTTTGCACATAAGTTAAGTACTGACTGTTTTTTCATGTAGCACACAAATATCAACTTTAAATTTCAGTGTACAAATAAGCTATCAAGTATTTGTCTGCTACATGAAAAAACAGTCAGTATTTAACTTATGTGCAGAACAGAATACTAATTTGCACCCCTTGCATTGTAACATGGTTTTGTCCAGGAGACTGAAATAAGAAGTTTCTTAAGTTAAGATCCTTAATGAATCAGGCCCATGATCATCATTGTCGTGTCAGATAATGCAGCATCCTTTTCAAACCACACACACTGCCTGCCATACCTGCCCAATATTTATTACTTACATGGCCAACAGTAAAATGTAAAAATAATGAATAAATAAATAAATGTAATATGAAATAAACCTGAATGGGAGATTTTATTATTTAAAGTTGCTTCATTTAATTATTTTCAAACAATATTTTGTCAATATCATTTCCTGCACACAGATATTGAATAGTATAAGTGTCACTTTTTAACCGTTGTTATTTGTTTAACATGAGTTTTCACAGGCAGGCGCCTAATTTGCTTATCATTATGAAGGTGTTAAAGACCTATATTCAGACCATTAGTTATGCTATCAGTACTTTACTGCCAGAGCACATAACCTCTTTAACACCTTCGCTACCAATGTATGCCTAGCCAGATGGGTTAAATGTATGTTATGTGGACATAGGATGTGGTTCTAGAGAGCACACAGATGACAAGTGTCTAAAGCTGTGTCTTTTGTGTAACTAGAGAATTATGCAGAGAGAAGCCCTGAATGGAAATGCCAGGCACAGAACGGCACGGCTATGTGTGAACCCACAGTGAGTACAAACAGCAATCACAGATAAGAGCAGAGCAGTGTGAATAGCAAAACATCAGGTGTCGGGAGAGATAGGGCCGAGTTATAGGTATTTAACTAATGAGTGGAAAGAGCAAACACAGGGGATAATTAATAATGTTCAATAAAAACTGCTTTCAGGCAACCTTTATCTCCTTAATAAAGATCCAGGACACAAGTCTCATTGTGGGATTGTTGGATTGTCCCATTATTTCTACTTATCTGGCCCTATGCTAGGACTCATTCATGCCTGTAATTCTACTCATTATATTATATATTTGGAAGTGTCATATAACTTAAAGTCTTACAGGACCTGTCCATCCAATAATATTTTTATACAGGGTCTTCCCTGGCCACCCGGCAATTACATGGTGGTCCTAGGACAGGAAGCCTCTCAGATTGGAAGATATGTCCATTCCACCACTGTACCACAGCTCTGTGCCACTTTGTTCGTGCAACAGTTACATTATCAAATGTAATTGAACTCAATGCATATTTTTCACAGAAGACTGGCTAACTGTGGCACCCTATTTTGAGGGATAATTATATGTGAAGTTGACCTTGTTGTTATATCAACAGAAGGAAAGAATGTCTAATTGCCATAATGCAATGCAAGAGTTAAACAGTCTTTGGTTGCATCCAAGAAATAACCATTATCTCTAGAAGTAATACTGGAGCCAATATTCAGTCTAGACAAGTCAAGATAATAAACAGTATATCTTGAAGTTATACTGGAGTAGATTGTGCAGTTTTTTGGCAAGGCAAGATAATGCAATGTCTCTTGAAGTAATGCTGGTGCAAATTAAGCACTTCGATACCCCAGTGGAGACCAAAGCATAGTTACAGCAGCCTGTGCCTGGGATTCTGACTTGAGCTATATGTGAGTGGTTTGTAGATACAGACCAGTAGAATGAAGCCAGGAGACAACAGACTTGAATGATGCAGGAGTCCAATATGAACAAAGCCAGAACCCAGCAGACTTGTAATATGAGATCCAGATATCAGAATACAAATAATACAGAACTAGGAAAAAAGGTCAGGATCAAATTTGGACAAAAAAAATGGACAAGATGCAGGAGTCAAAAAGCATGTGTATCCAATTCTAACCAACACTTTCACTGCTCTATCACTGGCAAGGCATTAAAGCAGCCGTTCTTAAAATAGTGCAAGTCACCAAACAGCTATTCAATGAAGGCAGACCTGTACTGCAACTCAGACTTGATTCTTCTATTTCCGTCATTCAAATTTCCATCACATGACAACTTTCAGTATCCCCACCATGCCTTGAAAAAGAATGGACTCACAGGTCAAAAAGCTTTGGCGTTGCAGCGGAATTGCAGCATCTTACCAGTTTAAAGTTGACATCTGCCGGATAGGAATGAGAGGTTTGTCTGGGACTTCAAAAGATCTATTTCACTGTTAATCTCAAGGCCTCTGCTAGGAAGTTATGACATTCCCACATGTGTAGCACGGTGGCTAAGTGGTTAGCACTGAGGTCATGAGTTCAATTCCCGACCATGGCCTTATCTTTGAGGAGTTTGCATGTTCTCCCTGTGTTCTCCCTGTGTTTGCTTGGGTTTCCTCCAGGTGTTCTGGTTTCCTCCCACACTCCAAAAACATACTGGTAGGTTAATTAGCTGCTAACAAATTGACCCTAGTCTATGTGTCTGTGTGTGTGTGTGTGTGTGTGTGTGTGTGTGAGTGTGTTTGTGTTAGGCAATTTAGACTGTAAGCCCCAATGGGGCAGGGACTGATATGAGTGAGTTCTCTGTACAGCGCTGCGGAATTAGTGGCGCAATATAAATAAATGATGATGATGATGATTTTTTATGTACTTAATTTATTTGTTTTTATGTGAGTGAATTTTAACGTTTTATATCTTCACAATAATAAAGTATACTACGCAAGATACAGTATATTTGCCTTTTCCTTCCTATATGAATATGGTACCCTACACTCTGCCTTGGGAGCTGTAATTCATTGCATAGAGCTGCATTAAGAGGAATCCAGATATATCCTCAGAGGAGGCCATCTTCATTGTGTTTACTAAAGGTGCACATATATATTAACAATGCTATGTAAGTGCACATGGGGTGATATCAATGTGTTTTGCTCAACACTTACCTCAATAGTCACCTAAAACATGCTCCTGGTGGCAGAAGTTTGAATATAGCACTGAGTATTGTAATATATTTTCTGCTTTTATCTTTATGTATATAATTGGAGGGAGAAAAACTTGTGGAGGTGAAGAGAGAAGAACTATCCCACTAAAGAACTAAAGACTCTGATCATTTGAACCATTCTGGAATTATATATATATATATATATATATATATATATATATATATATATATATATATATATATATAAAAATTACATTTTCAGCATTTGTGTACATTATTGTATAGCTATTCTGAGTGTGCTCTAATTGGTGCCTAGACTCCCAGTTTTAACTTTGTGGATTACTCTCTAGGTTTCTAGGTGGTGTCCTATAAGTGTTGGGTAAGGCAGCAGAGGAAAGGAGCGCTGTGCGAACTTATTTTCATTAGTTTTAGATTTAAGGAGGTTATGGGTTAATGGCAGAGGATAAGCTAGACATCTAGTTACAATAATGTAATTAAAATTGAATCCTTACATCTACTACCCCAAAGCAAAATAACTCATTTCAATAATTGCATTTTAAAAAGGAATGATGCATCTTTTTTAATGAGCAGCTGCAGGATCTCTGATTTGCACACATCCAGCAGAGGGATAATTGATAAACTCTAGGATTAGGTGAATTGCAGAACCATTAAAATCCAAACTGCAGTATTAAACTCTGGTTGAAATTCATGTCACACTTTTAAATATCAGGTTTGTCGCAATAGCATAAAAAATTACTTTTATAACCTAAGTTACAGACGATGATTACCTGTAGGAATTTATTGGCTGGGCATGATTTTAATGTAGTACAACTGTGATTTGCATATCATGTAAAACCATGCTTTGAAATTAAATATTATTTTTTGAATAATTTTTGTTCAAAGGTATAGGTTATCTATTATCGAAATACATTTTTAATATTCTGCAAAACATTTCTTTTTAAAAACTTGAATCATTTAGATTAAATTCCTTTGGAGAAGTTTTTGTGTCTTGTAAACAGACATCAGTCAAGATACTGTGGAATAATAAATAGCATAATAACAAACACTAAATATAACAAAAAATACTTTTCCCACTGAATAAATTATATAATTTAATAATATTTAATTTAGCTTAACATAAATATAAAACATGTAGTAGTTCTGCTATAAAGATTTGCTGAACAAGGCATACCAGCAGACAGCATTGAAATGTGTTTCCAAGCATGAGAGGCAGAAATAACAATGTACGTAGGCTGCAATTTTGGATCAAGCAAACTTTTTGAATGTCAAATCTTCTGCAAATTCCATCCAGTTAAAGTATACATAACTACAACTACGATACAATTGTATCTACAGGAATATGTGTAGTGCAAGATTCACGTGTGTGACTATGGGGGGGATATATTCCCTACAATTCCTAAAGGTCTGTAATCTACACTAAGTTAATATTTAGTGTAAGAATTATTTTGCATGGGACAGAGGTCATCATCATTATTATTGTTTATTTAAATGGCGCCACAGATTTCATAACGCTGGACAGTCATCATAGAGATGTGACATACATGACTGCAATAAACATAATAACAGCTATATGAATACAATTAAGAATAATAACACATGCTTGAATAGACATGAGTTAGCACAGAAACAGATACAAATTCCATGTGTGAGTAAACAAACAGCTAAAAAAATTCAACACAAGACATGACATCAAAAATGTAAATGTTAGACAGGCTTAAGACATAAGGTAGAGAGGACCCAGCCTGTGAGAGCTTACATTCTAGAGGGAGGAGGTAAAGAGAGACAGTAGGTGCAAATAGGACATGAGTGGTGTGGTGGACAGAGTAAGTAGGGAAATGAGGGTCTAGGAGGGGTTGGTGTAGGCAAGCATGAAGAGTTACATTTTGATAGAGCATTTGAAGTACCGTAGGTTGTAGGAGAGTCTGGTAGGGAGAGGCAAGGAGTTCCATAGGTGGGGAGCAGCAGGTCTTTCAGGAAATATTTAGATCATACCAGGGATAGACAAAGTTTTGTTTCTATTTGTATAAAAATTAGACATATTACCCAGTAGACAATGGTGTGCTCCTTGCTTACCTGTATTGATTAAAAACACCTTAAATCAATTAATTCATACCCTGCTGATGCAATGTTAAAATAAGTAGCAACAATTTGAGCAGAATATTGAGTACAAACTTTTACCATGTCTTTGTAATGTATGATCTGTGAATCTTAATGAACTACAAAATGACAATCACAGGTTTGAAATACTAGTACAGTATGTAGTAGGACACTCATTTAATACATATAAAATGATCATAAAATAAAATGCAAAATAATGTGTAGAGCTAGTGAGAAAAGATTGTATCAAAAATCTTTAAAGCATTCTTAACTTCACTGCATTCTGATTTTCATAAATGTCTATAAACTTCAGCTTTAATTATATAGTAGCAGTGAAAAATACAATATCTACAGGAATAAAACTTCGGAAATGTAGTAATTGTCATGCGCAAAAGAGCTTACAATCTAATATATTACTTGATTACACAAATAAATTACAATTACCCATTGTGTTCGGCAGAAATAGCTCTAAGTGTGAAGTTGTTACATATTGAAATAAGAAGGTTGAAAAAATGCACAGATCCATCAAGATGAACTTTTCAGAAATTCTAATTGTGTTGAGAAAGACAAAGCAAAAGTCAATTAGGCAATTGGATACATTTCCTGAATTAATCGCTCCCATATTGTGCTCTAGAGAGGTAGTAGCCAAGGACAAATCAGGTTGGTACACAGGTAATAGTGAAAGTAGCAAAGCAAGGCAAGATAACATGTACAAACCATGATTATCAGGCAAAGAAAACAGTAAAATGCTGGGGCTGTCCCTGACCAAATATACCCCTCTGACTGATCCTGTACACACACATGTTCTTTGGAAATGTTGACATTAAAAATGTAAGCTTTTTATCCAAAGTACTTATCTGATAGTCAAAGTAAATGATTAAAGTTTTATTTTAAATATTTCTACTTTTAGCATACAGGTCATGTTTGTATCACTGCAAAAATAAAGTGAATTACAAAATAAATAAAAATAAACTCATTCTCCATTATATTACCCTTATTACCATATCATTTTAAATAGTAATTTTATTTTGCTGAAGATGATTGATTGGCAGACAGAACATTATTTGTCAGTGTAGATTTGTGGAGTGTAACAAAAACAACATTTGCTAGATTTTCAAAACAAAGGTTTAATTACTTAGTACTTTTGGGTTTTTTTTGTACAAATTGTTTAGTTTGGAATATTTTGTTTCATAAACATAGGCTCATGTTTCCATAAGGACAGCAACAAGTATGTGGCTATAATGTATTAACATCATGACATTCACTTTGCTGATGGGCACAAAAACAGCTGGAGCACAATGTGATATTTGGGGTGTAACAGGCAACTGTTCAAAGCTGGACTTTGCAGTTTTATTTATATGATCCAGTATTTATTTTATGTTAAGAAACAGTATTGTCATAGATACTGTCAGAGATCGTGTATGTTCTGGAAGGGACACATGATAATTATCACACATGGAAAAAAGGTTAGTGTTCCATCATTTGGAAATAAAAGGAGAGCGCACCTGTGACACTGTTGAGCCAATGAAAAGCTCCCAATGCTTACATTTTGATGTAATATACAACCAGTAATAAAAAATCAGTTTCCACAGCTTTGTCAATCAGTTTACAGGAGTCTGAATTATAAAAAAAAAATGTTTCCAGAGATAAAAACAAAAAAACCCCACATGAAACCCTCACATTAGAAACATATTTTACCCATCTGTGACTTGCATTTTTGGTGCTTATTTAGAATTGCTTGTGTTGCATCATCAATCTGCTAGGTGTTTATTTTACTCTTAGCAAAATTCTGTATCTTGCAATCAATTCTTCAGGTACAAAAAGTATTTGCATTCAAACGCTAGTTAATTAAGATGCATGCCTGTCCAAAGTCTTGATTTCTGGTGGCCAATGTTGGCATGGCCTTTTAGTAAAGAATTGGTCTAGCGTTAACGAGGGTTATTTACAATGTTTATCTGGACTCAAACCATAGCAACCAAACATTTTCTTTCATTGTCATTCATTTTAGATGAAAGCAAGTTAATGATTGTTTATTATCGTTTCAGTTCAATATCAGTAAATTATCCTCATTGGGTAATTCTACACTTCAGTCATCCTATCAATAGCATATTGTGTTTGAGCTTGGGAATTTAAAAAATAAGTCCTACATTTATCCCATTTTCTCATTTTGTCTTCTAGATGCATCTCTAAATGTTTTGTGGAAAATGACCCACTATAGTAGAAACTGACTTTAATTTTCTGCAAATCTGTTGTAAACTCAGAATATGGTCTAAAGCAGATGTGTCAAACTCGCGGCCCACACATATTTTTTCGGGCACAGTGTGAAACAGGCGAGACAGATGTAGGGGAGCAAAAGCAGTATGGAGGGCACAATGTGAAACAGGGGAGACAGATACTAGGGAGCAAAAGCAGCATGAAGGGCACAGTGTGAAACAGGGGAAACAGGTGAAGGGGAGCAAAAGCAGCATGAAGGGCAGAGTGGGAAACAGGGGAGACAGGTGAAGCGGTGCAAAAGAAGTATGGAGGGCCTGTGTGAACAAACAGGTGAAGGGGAGCAAAAGCAGCATGAAGGGCGCAGTGTGAAACAGGGGAGACAGATACTGGGGAGCAAAAGCAGCATGAAGGGCGCAGTGTGAAAAGGGAGACAGGTGAAGGGGAATAAAAGCTGCATGGAGGGCACAGTGAAGTGTGAAACAGGAGAGACAGATGAAGGGGAGCAAATGGAGAATGAACGGTGCAGTGTTCAACAGGGGAGACAGGTGAAGGGGAATAAAAGCAGGATGGAGGGCACAGTGAAGTGTGAAACAGTGGAGACAGATGAAGGTGAGCAAATGCAGCATGATGCAGTGTAAAACAGGGGAGACAGGTGAAGGGGAGCAGAAGCAGCATGAAGGGTGCAGTGTGAAACGGGAGACTGATGAAGGGGAGCAGATGCAGCATGGAGGGCACAGTGTGAAACAGGGGAGACAGGTGAAGGGGAGCAAAAGAAGCATGGAGGGTACAGTGTGAAACAGGGGAGACAGGTGAAGGGGAGCAAAACAGCATGAAGGGCACAGTGGGAAACAGGAGAGACAGAGGAAAGGGAGCAAATGCAGCATGAAGGGCGCAGTGTGACACTGGAAAGACAGGTGACGGGGAGCAAAACCAGCATGGAGGGCACAGTGTGAACCAGGGGAGAGAGATAAAGGGGAGCAGAAGCAGCATGCAGGGTGCAGCACGAAACAGGGGAGACAGGAGAAGGGGAGCACAAGCAGGATGTAGGGCACAGTGTGAAACAGGGGAGACAGGTGAAGGGGAATAAAAGCAGCATGGAGGGCACAGTGAAGTGTGAAACAGGAGAGACAGATGAAGGGGAGCAAATGCAGCATGACGGGTGCAGTGTAAAACAGGGGAGACAGGTGAAGGGGAGCAGAAGCAGCATGGAGGGTGCAGTGTGACACAGGGGAGACAGATGAAGGGGAGCAGATGCAGCATGACGGGTGCAGTGTAAAACAGGGGAGACAGGTGAAGGGGAGCAGAAGCAGCATGGAGGGCACAGTGTAAAATAGGAGAGATAGGTGAAGGGGATCAAAAGCAGAATGGAGGGCACAGTGTCAAGCATTCAACTTTACTTTTGTTTTTTCTTAATAATAAACCTTACAAAATTGCATATGAGACTTTTTCTTTTTCTTGCGGCCCACGCAGTCTTAGACTTTGATTATCTGGCCCAAATTGGGGTTTTCAGTTTGACATGCCTGGTCTAAAGTGAATTTCAGTAATATAACAAGCAATCTACTGGGTTAAAGGATAAGACATTGCTGTCACATTTCTTATTTCCATATTGTTTGCAAACAATGATGATCAATTGGCATTACACATCCGATTTGGTGCCAGTTCCATCTTAACCTAAGTTTAATGGTTCTCTCCTGTTGCAGTTGGCAGTACCATGAGTGTGGGCCACATGCCACCTAGCAGATGTCTTTGTGTGCTGGCATGGATCATTAAATGTATGGGATTTCTAAGACCAGACAGAGATTATGTGCATAACACATTTCTGTGGCATTGAACTTATGCATACCATCTCATGCTCCGAAACCCACACATGCACAAACATTTGAGCAAGCTCGGGAAACATCGATCTTCACAGGGGCATCTATGGAAACTGGTGCACAAGTAATAATTGTTTGCTTACCATTTCTTGGATTGGATTTGTAAATGTCCCCCACAGACATTTGTACACGTGCAGTCACATGAAGTGTGTCTCTAACACAGTGGTTGGCAAGAAGGGAATGTCTAGCCAGGTTAATAGTGTATAACTCACCCACTGGCAGACTATGGTTTTGCTTGTGTTCGTGGTAGGCTTTACAGAGTCCAAGCTAAATTTATTTTCTTTTACAAGAAACTTCTAGCTTTTGCTGTCAGAGTTTGATAGGTAAAGAGAACATAACATTATAGCTGGTACTTTATTTATAAGGATTACATCCAGTGAAGAGGGACAAGACAAGCTCTAACAGAGGTGACCCTGTCATTCTCTTGTGGCAAGGTAGACGGGCATCCAGAATAAAAAATTACATTAAACACATTGATGCCAGGGCTCTTTTACGTAATAGCTTTATTTAAGCCATCAAGCCCTTCACTACTTGCTCCCGAAATTATATGTTTTGCCTTCACTGACAGTAATACGTTTCATCATGGTACTCTTTCAGAATGAGTCATGTGGCAAAAATATGTCTTTGTCACATGGGTAGGTCTTTCTTCTTTGTGGACCTACTGAAATTTAGAGACAGAAAGCTTAATTTAGAAAACCACCAAACCGCAGTGGGAAATGTAGTTTGGTGAATATTTTTGTACATGTGCACCAGTTGTTGCAGGAAGATGAATTTATTTGTGGTCCAAAATGGCAGTGTCTGTGGGGTGCAAAATTTATGGGAGGAACTGCCCACATATAGGACGTGCATTGCTGAGGGGGGTAGTGCTATGCATCCACATTCTCTTTTTGAATTCCAAACCCATTAATGATTTCTTGGTCGCAACTGGGTGGCAACTTGGGCTTTGACTGAGTAGACAGGGATGGTTCGGCAGTCTGAAGGAAGATGCCTTTAATCACGGCAACAGGGCTGGGAACGAAAATCGCTTTGGCCACCAGTGAAGTGTTAAGATCATCTGTTTTCTCTTCTGTTTTCTGCAAACATGTGAATTAATGCTACCAGGGGAAAAATATAAGTCAAATTGAAGGTCCACAGAAGTGAAAAAGCATTTCCATAGGTTGCCTCTTATTGCTGCTTCAGCCCCATCTCCCTTTAACCCACTTTGGGACAAATTTGTTACAGGCAGTCCTCCGCCAATTGTATACACTTGTGCTCCAATGGCTTCAGAATGGTACATGATATTCTGGACCAGGGTATTTGTGCTATGTTGGAGATGCTGTCAGTTGGCGACATTCTTTGAATATTTACAATTAAGGCACTATGTTTCTTCTCTCCATAAAACAATAGTTGCCAAGCCTTTGGAACAGCTGGAGGCCGGTCGTTATAGTGGTCTCCTTTCAAAGAGAATTACCTTTATAATCTATTAGTAAATGCTAAACAATCTCCTATCCTAAGCATGAAACCAATTTGAAAATGATTTTTAGCAGAGCCCCCAGATGAGGACTCATGGTTAACAATAAGGGAAAGTGTGTCAAAATCCTCGATCTCCACCTTTATTAAAGAGAAAACATATAAAATTTATTGCAGGTGGTATTTGGTAGCAACTCAGCTCCAGAGGATGTTTGGCTAAGCTTCTCCTCGCTGTTGGAGAGGTTGCGGTGAATTAGAAATTTTCCTCCATATTTGGTGGGCATGTCCTAAGATTGCCAAGTTCCTTAAATCCAATATTACCTTACACCCATATCTAAAAATCCATGGTCATTCCTCTTGGGCATGCCGATTGATGGCTTGGATACAACCTCTGGCAAATTGGCTTCTCACATTCTTAATGCTGCTAGGTGTTTGGTAGCTTGCCACTGAAAAAACCTTAACTCCCCCCAACATGCAATTAATGTACAGTAAAATTTGGTACCTTGCAACTATAGAAAAAATGACCGCTTACATAAATAACAAAACTCACAAATGAACACAAATATGATATCTATGGTACTATTATAACGTGTCATACCATCTCAATTGTCCCACAGGTGGACTCTTAGACATCACGTAGTTACAGTTGAGTAATCTGTAGATTCTGCTCTTGAAGGTTCCTTCCAGGATATTTATCTTCTATCGGGCTTGTCGGGTCCCAACGGATCAACTTCACCCACTCCTATCCCCTCCCCTCTTCTTTCTTCCCCCTCCCTCTTGCCATTACCATTTTGGTATGCACCTTCACAGCACACAAGTCTTCCTTTTTCATGGATATTTCCGTTCCATATTGGCAACTTTACTTTGATGTCTTCAGGGATTTTGTTGTTCTGCCTTGGGTTTTCTTTATGCAATTGTTGCATATACACATGTACCTGCTGTCTGTGATGATTATGTCTTGTTATATTTGAACACTTAAATAAAGTTGTTTAAAAAAAGTGTGTTTTTATAAAATATACACATTATCACACTCCATATCAGGTATTAAGAAATCAAATAGAGACTATAGAATATTGTGCTCTACCACAAGTATTTCATGAATGTAAAGAACTGAGGACTGGGGGACAAGAGGGTTGTGACCACATTGTATAGACACAAAGTCATTGATCACGTGATCCACACCAAACACATTATTATTCAAATAATAACTGTCAATTACCAGAACATAAAGGAATATGTTTATTCTTTTTTTTTTACTTTCTCATATCCTTAATATCCCACCCACACAACAGCAGAACAAAATCACATAAAATCACAGCTGCCTACAAGCCCCTGAATATCTCTTCAACTCCAGCTCTGCCTAATACCTCATGCACTACTATTTACATAATTTATATAGATGCTCCGAACGCACAGGCTTGACACAGCTGAGAGTGGCTCCCGTTGGGGAGAAAAAAATATGCTTTTAGATAGAAATGTGCCAGACTAAAGCAAAGCTCGTTTAGCTTGGGGACACCAGCTCTAAAAGGTAATTTGTAACCCTTTGATAGAAAATAACGCTAGAATGCTTTTTAAAGTCTGTCACACTGCATGTTCTAACAGGATATTCTAAGATGTAATGGAAAAAGTATATACTTAAGTAAAGTAAATACAATTTTTACTAAAACTGTATATAAACTTATAAATGTATGTCAGGCTATCCATGGGTTTGTCATATCAAAGATATCTCAAATACCTCTCTCTATATAGTAACTAAAACGTTGTAATAATTTAGGTTTTGTAGAAGAACTAAACACTTCCTCATATAGAGTTGGACATATGTCTATTTTTTGGGAAAAACACACATTTCTGTACTGCACATACATAAGAAATAAAAGTGTGTATATGTCCAAACACAGATTTTGGTGCATCTTAACATGATGTCCCCTTACGACTGGAGAGCAGGGGAGGGCTGCCAAATTTTAGCCCAAGGGTCAAGACTCTTCTCAGCAGCCTATTAAGAACATTTTAAAGGAGAAAAAATGCACGTGGCCCAGTGACCCAAATCATGGTAGCCCACTATGGGATTGGCCCAAGGGGCAGATGCCCCGCTGCTCCCCCAGCCCAACCTTACCCCTGCTGGAGAGACAGAGCAGAAGAGGGACAGGGCTGTCGAGCATATCCCGAATACAGTAAAGGGCCTTTTCATATATTCGCGACAAAGGTAAATGTCTGGAGCTGTATCTCTGCAGAGGTGGTCGATAAACAATAATCTTGGAGATGATCATCAGCACTATCTATCCACTTCTGATTGGCTGACTGCGGATTGACCGATCTAGCTGATAACACTTAATACATATTATAGTAAGACATGACCATCTATTTGCATTACTTAAATGATATATTACCATTTAGACCTAAGCAGGAATGAAGAGTTTAATTTCATCTTTAAAGGTGAAAAAACAGATGTTTTGTATTTAATTTAATTTGTAGTTGTTTTGTTGATTATATTTTATATGCTAGATGTGACTTTCGCATTTATTAATAACTAGTCTGTCTTGTGTATACAACACTTCATTACATAATTAGATAAAGTACACATAGGTTAATGCACAATTTGCATGTATTGCTAACACTGTCAAGTCACATTTCTACTCTTCCTCTATGCTATTGTGGGGTATAAGTATACACACTTGTTACTCCTGATGTAAACATACACTAATTGTGTACAGTGGGATGCATTGCGAAGTTTGTCTATATTCATGTAAGCGCGATTTTTTATGTTTGTGTCTTTACTTGCTTATGTTCAGGGTACAAATGACTTCAACTATACTAGAGCCTCCCACTTAGAGTGAGAAGAAAATCCAGCTGAAGGGAGCATATTTGCACCTGGATAAATTATGTTGTGATGCAATTACAACTGTATGGTAAATCTATGGTTGTGAGGTAACAGGATCTCCTCAGACTCCAAACAGTATTCACTCTATGCACTGTGTATACTGATACAATGTACAATGATATTCATGAATATAGTCTTGAGTTGCCAACTGGAACACCTACCCACTTCTTTGATGCTTACCTTCCTCAACAGAGGATAACTATATTAACATATATTCCTTTAAAGGCAAATCTAGTCAGGGGCTGGTTGGGCAGGGAGACATCTACCCCTGGGGCGATCCCATATTGGGCTACATTGGGCTGAGTCACTGGGCTGCCTGCATTTTGTTACGTTAAAATGTTCCAAATAGGTTTCTGAGCCGAGTTTTATTCCCTTGTGCTAAAACTTGCCAGCCAGCCCCTGCATCTATTTATCTTGCTGTCTTTACCACTATGACATTTGTAAACTATTTTATAATGGACACAAATACAAAGTACAGATGCTGCAAGATAACATATACCTTAACATGATCTGCATGATGTAGGTTATTTAAATAACAACACAGTGTAGATATCAATACATAAGCCATACCATCATACATAAGATTATATTCTAAATCTGAGCTGATTACTTGTGGTTCCTTGCCATTGCTTAGTGAGTATAGTACTATCGGTACCAGTGATGATGGCTCTATAGTACATTCACCATTTTATTTTGCTGGCACCCGATAGTGCCAGCAAACTATTGAATATAATGAGAGAGTGAAGGAGGATCACTAATATATGAGGTCATGTGATGTTCCGCAATGTCACATACCAAGGAGACGAACAGAAAGAAAAGGAGATGAACCGACAGTGGAAGATATCATCTCCTAGTAAAAATCCAGAGAAGTTGAAAGATACTCTACGTGGAAAGACACTTCAATTATGTTGAATAGGCCCGCCTTTTACATTACCCTGGACCATTACAAGTATTCAGCTTAGGTTTGGGTGGGCTTTAATTAGTGAAGAAAAGTCCCTCGATCACCAATTAAAGCCTAGCCAAATCTAACCTGACCCTGGACCATTTGTGTCACATTTGAAAAAGCAGAGTGTTTAATAACAGTGGAGTACCAGACTGGGAGAATGTGAACTGACAGAGAAGAGAAAGTACAGCCTATGAGGCTGCTGCTGATCTCCCGAGGATCATGTGAAGAGTTCCTCCAATCAGAATTCAGCACATGTTCCTCTTACACCTCAGCAGAGTCTCATGGGAATTATTTCCCCGACTCCCTGGCAGACAAGTCTGAGCCTGCTTTGGTGTTTAAAATTGGTTTAGAGCAGTGTTTGCAGTAGTTGGTGTTTCAATTGGTTTAGAGCATGGTTGTCCAACTTGCGGCCCAGCATGCCTGTAAATGTGGCCCAAAAGGAGTTTTGGTTGTGGCAAGGGGGCAGGGCTGAAAAAAAAATACTTAAAAAAAAAAAAAAAAGAAAATAGTTACCTTGCGGTCACGTCAGCTGGCGCTCCGGCTCCCTCCCTGGTCTCCTCCTCCCTGTGGCGCTCGCAGTCAATGTCTGGGGTGACTTTATCACACGCGACATCTATTGCGTAGCGCAGCACAGAGGAGTCACCCGCGCAAACTATCAGCAGCAGTGAAAGATTATCCAGTATCTTATTGTTGTTACTCTGAATTTGGACTTTCTGCTCCATGCAATTATGAACTAGCTGTGTTCTCTGTATGTATCTAATATAAATATTAAGAGATAATTGTATTTTATATATTTTAAACCATTTTAAATGTGCAGTGCTGAGTAGGGTGAAAATATCACCCACTGTTACCCTCATCGGAGGTTGCTCCATGAGCCATTTTCCCCGCCACCCTGTCTTTAAATCTCTGTAGATTTCTATTAGTTCTCCTGATGCTACCTATATCGGTGACCATTTCCAACTGGTCAATAAGAAAAATGATTCATGGGTGCAGAAAGAGAGGAAAAAAACGTTTTTGGCATTCAATTCCCCGAACCCCACTAAGGGACAGATGCAGGTAAGTTAAATTGCAGCTGGTAATGGGACTACTGCTTTAATCATGATTCTGCAACAGGTTTCCTAACTCTTACTAACTTCATTTCCAAGTAAGTTTAATATGTTAACTATGTTTTCTATGGTTTTTTCGATGATCAGCTATCGTTAGTGTTAATGTATTTTATGTGCGGCCCAAACCAACTCGTCGTCTTCCAATGTGGCCCAGGGAAGCTAAAAGGTTGGACACCCCTTGTTTAGAGGAATAAAGAAAAAAAAAAAATGGAGGAAAATGACAGGTATCTTATGTGAAATTGTTTCAACCCATTTAAAAAGGCTAATCATACTTCTAATAAAAAGGGGTTGAAAGCTATTTCAGATTATAATTTTTTTCTGTAATGCCAAAAGTTGCAAAAGTTTGTGCCAACTGCAGAAAACAACTTGGTACACTTCGAAAAGAGCAATAGGGCCATTGTTCACATTTTCAAAACAATGTAGTCAGCTCCCAGTTGCAGACATCAGAGGGTATGTAACTGCTGTCTATGGCAACAAATGGTGGCTCGTATCTATTCTGGAGAGAGATTAAAAGATGTGGTCCATCACCACCTTTTTCATACCCAAGGAAGTTGGATGTTTTATGGTAGATATTCTGTGTAAGGTGAATCCGTTAACTCCAACACTCTTTCTGAAATGGAAATACTAAAACCAAATGAAGCCTTCAGTTAGTTCCAAACCATCAAATAGCACCATCCATTCACAGTAGCAGCACCAAAGGGTAATGATCAGTAGTAAGCTTATGTGAAAGACATAATATTAGCACAAATGTTTTAAATATTTCAGTAATAACATACTGTGTCATTGTATATAATATACATCAAAGGGATTATTTAAGGAGATAAATTAAAATTAATGAACAGGTGTAGATTTCCATCTATCCAGTTTCCATTTTCATTTTTTTAACAAACAGTCAAAAGCGAAAGCTCTTGTAGCAGATGATCCCATCATGATCCCAAAATAAAACTTTGGGGATTTATTAGGAACAATATCAACAATTTTTGAGATGTTTTTAAAAAAATGTAAAAAAAAAAAGCTTTTTGACAAAATCAAAATTTTTATTCTGAAAGTTTTGCATTTTTATCTTTATTGAAACATGCTGCTGTGTTATATATCATGTGATAGTCCATAAAAAGAGGTGAGACCATGTCCAACTCTCTAGCTAAATAATTAGGCGAGCTAACAATGCAATTTTAAAAAACGGTAAAAGCAAATTTTTGGTTAAAAAATTGCAGCTTTAAAGGCAAATAACTTGAAAACCAGTGCACATATCAGCCTAAGATTTGTTTTTTTATACCCATGGCAGCATTTATTATACCAAATTTCATTACAATCTGAAACGGTCAGTTTGAAACCCTGTGTTAATATGATGTGGAATGACATGCCACAGTGGGGAGCATGTGAGCAAACGGCGGTAGTCATTATCACGATGCTGAAAATGTCGACGATACGATGAGACCAAAGGTTTCATGCACAACAGCGTGGTAATAGTGACAGCTTGAAAAGAAGACTTCAAACAGTTCCTAAGAATGAACATCCCAGTAGCCTACAATGAGGGCAGTTTCAAGGTCCCCACTATCATTCCTGCTATTAAGCTGTTTAGCTGCTAATTTAAGGAGGCGTCGGCTGTACAATGTTCTAGGCTTTCTAAAGAACATTGTACAGCCGGCGCCTCGATAAATTAGCAGCTTAACAGCATAAATGATAGTGGGGACCTTGAAACTGACGCCATTTTAGGTTGCTGGGATGCTCATTCCTAGAAACTGTTTGAAGTCTCCTTTTCAAGCCATCACTATTACCATACTGCTGTGCATGACACCTTCGGTCTCATCATGTCGTACTATTCCATGTCGGAGTTTTCAGCATCGTGATAAGGTACCCAACCCATGAGGAAACACAGATATGGGTATATGAGTGCATCTGACAATGTGGAGAAATACCATGTGTGTGCAAGGTAACTGGCATAGTGCATAACATTTGGCGGTAACCTAGCATTGTGGCTGTGGAAAGCACAATAAGTATGATCATAATGTCATCATTAGGGATGTACAATGGGGGCACAGTGTTGGGAGCACACAGTGAGTGGTGGCATATTGTGTAGGTACACAATATGTGGTGATGATCTGGGGGCACACAGTGAGTGGTGACACATAATCAGAGATAACATAATGTTGGGAGGCACAAGTGAGTCTTAACATATTATTGGGGCACTTAGTGATTATTAAAAGTGTTGTGAGTGGTGGAATGGATAAGGTGCACTACGAGTGGTGATATAATGTGGGTACAGTGATTGGTGGTATAATGGGGCTGATGCACAGTTGGACGTAAAACAGGAGTAGTTAACTTACAAAAAGCAAGGAAAACGAGCATTATTTCCAACCATATAAAGAGCCGTAGACATTTTGAGATGCGTCCACCTCTGGATCAGCAACATGTGTGTCTGGTTTAAGATAAGTCATCATCAGCACATACAGTCATGGCCAAAGTTTGCTGCTTCAGTGGTTTTAGACCTTTTTGTCAAATGTTGCTATGGTTACTGAAGTAAAATTACAAGCATTTCATAAGTGTCAAAGGCTTTTATTGACAATTACATTAAGTTTATGCAAAAAGGCAATATTTGCAGTGTTGACCCTTCTTTTTGAAGACCTCTGCAATTCGCCCTGGCATACTGTCAATCAACTTCTGGGCCACATACTGATTGATGGCCGCCCATTCTTGCCTATCAATACTTGAAGTTTGTCATAATTTGTGGGTTTTATTTTGTCCACCCGCCTCTTGAGGATTGACCACAAGTTCTCAATGGGATTAAGGTCTGGGAAGTTACCTGGCCATAGACCCAAAATTTCAATGTTTTGAACCCTGAGCCACTTAATTATCACTTTTGCCTCATGACAAGATGCTCCATCATACTGGAAAAGGCATTGTTCGTCAACAAACTTTTCTTGGATGGTTGGGAGAAGTTGCTCTTGGAGGATGTTTTAGTACCATTCTTTATTCATGGCTGTGTTCTTAGGCAAAATTGTGAGTGAGCTCACTCCCTTGTTTGAGAAGCGACCCCACACATGAATGGTCTCAGGATACTTTACTGTTGGAATGACACAGGACTGATGGTAGCGCTCACCTTTCCTTCTCTGGACAAGTCATTTTCCAGATGCCCCTAACAATCTGAAAGGGGATTCATCAGAGAAAATTACTTTACCCCAGTCCTCAGCAGTCCAATTCCAGATTATCAGTCTGTCCCGGATGTTATTCCTAGAGAGAAGTGGAATTTTTGCTGGCCTTTTTGACACCAGGCCATCCTCCAAAAGACTTTGCCTCACTGTGCGTGCAGATGCACTCACACCTACCTGCTGCCATTCCTGAGCAAACTCTGCACTGGTGGTGCCCTGATCCCGCAGCTGAATCAACTTTTTTGATGATGCTGGCGCTTGCTGGATGTTCTTGGGCGCCCTGAAGTTCTTGGACTCCATTCACAATTTTTGAACTTCTCTCCTTGAAGTTCTTGATGATCCAATAAATGGTAGACTTAGGTGCAATGTTACTAGCAGTAATATCCTTGCATGTGAAGGCCTTTTTGTGCAAATCAATGATGATTGCACATATTGATAAACATGGTTAAAGCTTCCAGCCTGCTATCCTAACTCAATCAGCATAACAGAGTGATCTCCAGTCTTGTCCTTGTCAACACTCCCACCTGTGTTAATCACTGACCTGCTGTCAGCTGGTCCTTTTGTGGTAGGGCTGAAATGCAGTGGGAATGTTGTTTTTGGGATAAAGTTCATTGTCACGACAAAGAGGGGCTTTGAAATTAATTGCAATTCATCTGATCACTCTTCATGACATTCTGGAGTATATGCAAATTGCCATCATAAAATCTGAGGCAGCAGAGTTTGTGGAAAATAATATTTGTGTTGTTCTCAAAACTTTTGGCCATGACTGTATTTGCACCTGTACTATAGCAGGTGCAAAACATATGCCTCCTAACACGCATATAGGCTTATTTCTGCAAGCCAGCATGAGCCAAATTTGCGTGAATATGCCTTCACTGTACCCAGCTTGCAGTTGCAATATCTGATGGTGCTTTTATGTATGTATTTATTTATTATTATGACATTTTACCTATTTTTCCCCATTTTTGCCTGTGTTCCTAGAATTCAGCGTTTCAGACTGATTCACCAAAAGAGAAAACGTTAGATATCACTTATGATATGTGTGGTTAGCATCAGTTTTACAATTAGTTTGTGCCCAGTACAGTGTAGATACCAATTCTTATTCTCTTGCCAGGGAAATAGAAGTCCCTGGCAAAATGTAAGATAATTCAGCAGAACCGTAACTATATTGTTCTATAAGTAAGTCATACTTGCCTGCTCTCAGGAATGTCCTGGAGACTCCCGACTCCCGGGAGACCAGGCAATTCTCTGTCCTGTCCCTGACAGGCCTCAATGACATGATTCGCAGATTCTGTTATGGGGCGGGGCCAAAATGAGGCAATTCATCACACCCCCTTCCACCCTCCCACCACACCCCTATTCAGGGATCGTCCGGAGGGAGATCACTCAAAGTATGCAAGTATGAAATAAGTTATTTACTTCGGTTTATTGTTCTGTAGGCAAGTGATTGTGAATGATTGTGGTGAACTTGTCTGAAGACCTGAGTCTGAGGGCTTTTGGAATCCTAGCAATACCATTAGCAAGAAGAGGACTTATGGCACAGACAATTCTGTTGAAAAAAGTGTAGAAACAATGTTTACTTGGGTAGTATTGGTTTTTATTCCAGTGTTTTTAACATGCACATGGTGGCAACAAAGCAGACAGAGGAAGACAAAGTAGGGTAAAAGAGATCTTATCTTATTCCTTTTGGGAGTTGGGTTGTTTCTTGTTGTTGATAGATACAGAAGGATCTATGGACTATCATTGGGTATAATCACTGTGGGGCTGAATTTGTGCAAATGTTTCCTGGGTGCAAAATTGACTTGTGGACAAATCATGTTGCACTGCAAGGCATGCCGCTGTGTATCTAGGTGTTGCAGTTTATACAATCTAAAGTTGTCACGCACTCAGAAGAATTTTCATTGCTGTTGGTTGTTGATGAACTATAATTGGAATAAAAATAATTGTTACATTTATTGTCTAGTGCCACTGGTATGGCAAAACGTAAGCTGACAAAAAATGTTGCAATGATACCAAGGGCCTGATTCATTGAGGAAAGTAAGCAAAAAAATCAGTAACTTTTCACCTGTGCAAAACCATGTTGCATTGGAGGGGGTGATAAATTTAAAATGTGAGTACAGATTTATAATTGGGGTAGGGTATGTCCTAGATCAACTTCAGTGTAAAAATAAAGCTATCAAGTATTTGTGTGCTACATGAAAAACAGCCAGTATTTTCCTTATCAATAAACTAATTTACACTCCTTGCATTGTCACATGGTTTTGTCTAGGAAAATACTTACTCAATATTTTGCCTTACTTTTCTTAATGAATCAGTCCCTAATTGTGCAAATTTTAACTAGCACTGTACAGTTTCATTATTAATTGGTGAGATATTTCAGCTTAGGAGCTTGAAAAGAGATTGTAGTGAAACATCACCTTACTCTGTAATTAGCAGTGATCAGTCTGTGAATCACTGTGTGTTTGCTCCTGCTGTGACTAAAACCACTGTGATAACTGTATGATTATATAATCTAAAGGATAAAGGGTATGATGGTGATGTCATAGAGACATCAGGATACTGTTCACTGTGAGCTATTTGGTGGCACAGACTATTACTTAGTGCACTGCAAAAATGATGACAGTCCTGGCCACTGACACGCTGAATTACATTACATTAGCACTACATCCATTATCTGAAATGAGCTGCATAGGAAAACATCAAGAAAATATAATTGTTTGGAAATTAAATCATTTAAAACCTCTGCTCATAATTAAACACAGGTCCTGCTAATACTTTATTGATTTTATGATACAGAAACAAACTGATGACAACAGAAGGTGGTGCAAGGAAACTACCCATTCAACCTCTCCTCCTCTCCCTTGTTCCCTTACCTCGCTCTTGTTGCCCCCAACACCTAAAAAAAAAAATCTGAGACCTGTGGTAAATTACAAATGCCAGTGGTACTTGTTGTAGCAAAGCCACAATACATTCATGTCTGTAATATATATTGAAATGGCCAATGGTGTCCAAGATAGAATGAGCCATTGAAATCTGGGAACATTTGATGTATTCCTCCATATTTATAGGTTCCTTTTACTCATATTTGTTTCAAAATCCGTTCCAATTCATTAAATTATTATGTTCTACTGAACCACTAAAATACAGAGAATCTGGAAACTTGCTAAATTGTTTGCCTACTTCTGCTATATGAGCAGCACAAAATATTAACGTACCAACCTTAAATACACTAAAATTGGGACAATGCTAGTCTTAAAGAGCTATCCAGTGAAAATTAATGATGAATCGTTCATTATAGGGTTATTATCCCTTTGTCAAATTCTATTTATTTATTTATTTATTTATTTATTCCTTCTTTCCTACCTCCCTCTAGCTGGGGATTCCAATGCTGAATGAGTTGTGTGCCCACGCCCTTCTTCCTAGCTTGCATAGAAGTAGGATCTATGCAGACTGGAAGCAGATAAATACATAGTATACATAATGCACATATACTTTTAAGCACTGCTGGCTAACTAAATAGAAATAAAAAATAAATTCCAACTCACTCTCCCTCGCCTTCGATAGAGGTGTGCAGAAAAATGAAGGTTAGTTTCTTACCACAATAGCTGACAATATGTGAATATGAACATTGAAGCGATGTTCAGTGGCATCTCTCTCTCTGAATTAAATCTGCCCAAAGTGTCTAAAATTCAGTTTGTGTACAAAAGACTAAATACCCGAGGAGGGAAGCACCTCCTATGTGGTCTTAGTTAGCACCATCCTAGGGATGACAAGAACAAAGATCTCACCTCACTTTATGGCTTCTTTCCTTCCTCTCCCCACCTCTACCCACTGCTCCGGTCAGTGTTTGCTTTTCAATAATTTATGGCAGAAGGAGTGCAGAGCGACACAAGACTAGTACCTTCCTTCCTGCAATCACTGTGGTGTGGCACTACATTCACTCCTGTAGTGCGCAGACGATTACCAGAGTACAAGTGTCTGCTTTGCGGTCATAGAAGGGGGAATACTTCTGCCTCTGAGTGTATGAATGGCAGCAAGTATCATTAATATATATCTTACAGTATAATAGCTTAGAGGGCCTAATTTAGAATTGTACATAAGTCCATTTGTGCTACGCAAAACTGCAATTTGCGTACAATTTGCCCACTGTGCATGCACACAACTTGCGCCTTATGTTTAGTGAAGCATCGTTTTGCGCTTGGGAGTGTTCACGTGTATGTCCAGTGCACATGTCAACCATGCCCTTTAGAGATGAGTCCGATTTTGACTTATTTTTAAGATATGCCTTTTATGAAGCTTTCTTTGAGTATGCCATAGACCTGGTGCAACCTGTCAAATTAATGGCAATGAAAGCTGCACTTTTGTGTCAGGTGTATATGCCAGATTTCAAGCTCCACTTATCTTAATATATATGTGCATTTTGCATGGATGTAAAAGTCACCATTTTATGTTTAACTCAAAATCTAGCCCAGAGTGTGCAGAAATGCCCACATTTAGTTTGTACTCCCCTAGGCTAGTTTGGTTGTAAGTCCCTCATATTCACTTCCTCAAGTGCTACAGAACTCCATGACCCACCCCACCATGATTTACCATACACCTTGGGGCTTATGGAGATAACTGTGCGTCCAGTGTTTTGTTTTGCATAAGATACGCATTTTCCATTACAAAAATGATGCATACGTCAATGTAATTTTTTTGTGTGTCTTTGACTTGTGACTCCTCATGCCTAGAGAGCAGATACAGGGGAGGGAATGGGGTGGGGGGGGGGGGGGGGGGTGCAATTGTGGACCAAATACAGGATAGGTCCGACTACTGCAACAACCACCACTTACCTACAGAAACATATCTTATCATGGATATCCTCTTCCTTGATGCTTACCTTCCTCAACTGAGACCAGCAATCTTCAAATATATCCTTTGAATATATCCCCCATACATACAAGTATGCTTTTTCTTGCATATGTGTCAAAGGCTCCTATGAGTCCACCTGTAAATCAGTCCCCCGGTGTATAAGATAAATACATATATCCTACCATTACTTGCTTGTTATTTGTAATGCTAGAAGAAAGCCATAAGAATACAAAATGTAATAGTATAGTGGAAAAAAAGGCAGCCTGTAATACAAATCTAAGCCTACTTGCCAACCATTTTTTGGTTTAAATAGCTGCTTGCAGCCCAAGCTGATATTCTGTTAGCTAATCTGTAGTAGCTCACTTGTTCTTAACCCCCTTAAAATTCTATGCTCGCACCAGTGAACGTTATTTAATAGCAAAATTGCCATTTAGCCAGAGAAATACTTTATTAGAGCTTTGTGTTCTCCATAGACCAATATTAAGGACTCATTTGTGGGGTTCACAAGACAGCCTATTCAGCAACGGAGAGCTGTGAGATGTATCGCCGCTGCCACACAGGACTGCCAGGCATACTGAAGCACGCTGCACGATAATACAAGCTGATAACAGGTGGGAAGAGTCCTGTGCGTTCTCATTATACACTATAATTAGACTGATTATAATAATTACCATTGACTCTAATTTCCATCTAGTTTCATATTCTGCCTTTAAAAGCATCCGAATCTTCTGCAGGTTTTTTTCTTTTAATTGGGTTTCAAAATAGTATTTTTCTATGGAAAAAAAGCTACTTTGCAGAAAATGAGCATTTGTCAATTCTGATTCCAGCTAGATGTGTCCATTAAACACAGCTGCCTAATTGAAGAACAGAAAATGTGGGTCTATGTGGAACCTTTCACCTCTTACTGTAAAGTCAAACGCAAAGCAATTTACATGCAATTAATATCTGGAGTATTTTTAACCACTTGGTTTCCAGAGTATTAGCCTATTGTCTAAATGTTCCATTTGGGTGTTGGCGAGACGGGCTAGATATTTGAAAAACTGCACAAAATGTAAAGAAACATAAAAGATCACTCCAATACTGTATGTAAAGTGAGCATACTGTAATTTACATTGTACAAATTAGGTTTGTTTTACAACTACATCCAAGAAGCATCAATGTTGTTTTTGTGTTTTCAAACTAGCATATTGAATAAGAAACAGTGGAATTTTTTATTTTACAAAACGCAAAAAACGGCGTTGAATTTGGTCAAGTGTGTGTAGACGTCCACCAAATTCAATAGGTTTATGGAGCGCTTGCGGAAGACTAGAAATTGTGTTTCCTGCATGGAGTTGGTGCATTGTTGCAACTTTTGTGTGGCTGTGCAAAACATTTCCTTTTGGAATGTTAAATTCTTGAAATGTGTTAAAGGATGGAAAATAATGTGGAAAGGTGCACAGGTATTTCCACTACACATAAGGACTTCTGCCCCAACTGTGCCCTGTTGGAGATTCAGTTTCATCCTATAATTTTATTTGGACACATCTTACTCTTTCTAGAGGCACTTTGGTGGAGAAAAGCATTTCTAGAGGCACTTTGGTAGTGAAGAACATTTCTAGAGGCACTTTGGTGGAGAAGAACATATCTAGATGCACTTTGGTGGAGAAGAGCATTTCTAGAGGCACTTTAGTCGAAAAGAGTATTTCTAGAGGCACTTTGGTAGAGAAGAGCATTTCTGGAGGCACTTTAGTGGATATGTGTATTTCTAGAGGCACTTTGGTGGAGAGGAGTATTTTTAGATGCACTTTGCCCAATTTAAAAAAGTTTCAAATACGCAAATGTGCTATATGTAATAAAGGCAGCCCAGACATCTTCTCACTCTCATAATTACTTTAAGCCATAAATTAATCTAAAAAAGCATTTTAGACAGGGGTGGAAGTGAGGGTTTATAGGGTGGTATGCCATATCGCCACTTTTCCTACTATTTTCATTGTAAAACTATAAAATCCCATTCACTTACATTTTCCATTTTGCCACTTCTAAATTTGCACATTGACCACTTATTTTAGCATAAACTAAGTTATATTTAAGAGGAGGGGTAGTAGGGGGTGGTTTAGATGTGACATTTATACCTACTCTTTAAATTTTCTCATCTCTACTCTCTGATCCCAGGAGACACCTCCATAAAGTGCACATGTGCACATCAATGCACATGTCTAGTTTATGGAGGTGTCTCCTGGGAACAAAGAGTTCTCCTTGATGTGCCCACAGGGTATCAAGACACATTGGTGCAAAACTAAAATATGTTATGGTGCCCATACATTGCACTTCATTAATCATCATCATCAGCTAATTATATAGCACCACTAATTCTGTAGTGCTGTACAGAGAACTCAATCACATCAGTCCCTGCTCCATTCACACACACTCAAAAATCAGTATCATATCAAGTTACTGTCAGCTCCCAACATCAGTGCCCTAGTGTAAAAGCGTGCATTTTGGCTCCACCTGTTTTGTGATGATTGCGAACAAACAATTTGAGCTTATAGAACAGCAGCAAGAGGTAAAGCAAATTGCAGCAGTATTACAGTATGACACAAGGTATGAGAACAGCATAGTCTGGTTATTTAACAGATTTTAAAGGAAATTAAACATCTTTTTTCATTGCTCCTACTCCACCCCTTAATTGTATCTGTTGTATTTGTTCACAATATTGGAGGGAAAAATAAATATTTCAACTTGCTGAACAACTGCTCTTAGTATCTTGAGATATATAGAAGCAGTTGAAGCTCATGTTAAGTTAAAAGCAAATTGTCTTTTTGTTGTATAATACACTTATTACACAATATGCGTTTAACTTAACATGAGCCCCTCGGTGGATAACAATATAAATCACGCAACAAGGACACTTACAGTGAAACCTGGTTTGAATCCTATCGTAATTGTCCTTACCTGAGACAAATCATTTTTGTTCCATGTACACATGTAGCACAAATTGAACTGCAAATATGCCCATTACGATAATTCAACTGTTTTCATTATTATCAATCTAACACACTATACCCCACAATATACCCCAGTCTTCATACACCAAAGTCAAACGTACAATCAAATTAAGCAGGCCCTGATTCACCCAATAAACATCAATTTTGACAAAGGCATGCACCCTTCCTGGGTTAAAGCTTCTTTTAGAATCAGGAAAAGTAACTTAATTAAGAAAGATGGGTTAATTCATAATTTCCTCATGAAGTCTTTAGTTTTATGAATACACTGCTTGTGCTTTGTGAATAATACCAATCTACCTTATATACATAAGTAAGTGAAGACCTAAGAGGACTCTCTATTGACCACAACTAGGGCTGCTACTTGGCTATTAAAAGCAGAAATACAACAGAAATGGGGAGGTTGGTAATTTTGTCCAGAAAAAGGTGTCAAAACTATCCACAACTGGCATGGGTTTACATATTGTTCATAGCAAAAGGCTCTATTTTAATAAAAATTTATTTCTATTCTGTTTTTCAACAATGGTTTTTATTAAAGTTTTCAGTTATATGGTACAGAAAGCAGACAATAGATTATGGGGGAAGGAAACAAAAGGAGGGTGGTGAGGGGGCAGTACATACACCTCAATGCAGGTAATACAGTTCACAGATACAATCACAGGTTATCAGTCAGCAAGGCTAGACCTTGGGAAAAATTCCAAAAGTACTACTTAGTGGGGTTCTGGAGCAGACTCAGGTGGTCATAGAAATCGAGTTCTTGGATATATACTCGCGCCATGAGTACCCCTTCATGTGAGAGGAAGAGGCAATGCAGGCATATGGTACTCCTAGCGTCTCCATGTCACAACTCAACTGCACTTTCATGACCACTTTGGAGACAGGGTTGGAGAGTGAGGGTTCTTCACTCTTGGGCTATCACAGCCCGGGTTGCTATAAATTTATGATATTTAACGATCCCCAAATGAGACTTGCATTGGGAAAGATGGAGAAGCGTCACATCTGGAGCATTGGGGAGGATGGTTCGGGTGACTTGTAATATCTGAGTATACACCATAGACCATAAGGGGTGGACAGCGGTGCATCCCCAGACAATATTGAATATGTGACTCGTCGCCCTACAGTTGAGCCAGCAGGTCTTGGATTGCACCGCCCAGATTTTGTGCAGCTTAGCCGGGGTCATGTAGAACCTATGGTGCAGTTTATACATTATCTCCATATGATTTAGACATCTCAACACCCGGTAGGCGTTTTGGAAGATAAGAATCCATTGGGTCAAATCAAGCACATGGCCAATATCTCTTTCCCAAAGAATCTGGGAGGAGGACTTTGTGGGTTCGCCCCCAGAATTAAGATATGCATGCCAAAAGGAGATGGCAGCCCTATCAGTTTGGCAAGTAAGAGGGCTGGGGGTTGTTGCAAGGAGAGGTATTGCGTGTGTAGTGAAAGCAGCCAAAGGTGGATCAGTAAATATTTATAGAAATTCTGGTGAGGAATATGAAATTGCTCCAACTGTTGTGTGAAGGATAGAATGGTGAGATCGGAGAGGAGAGATTTGACAGTAGTAATGCCCATAGTTCTGGAATGAATTTAGCTAGGGCAGGCAGGGAGAGGTTAGAAGAGGGGAGGGCTGCATTATCCCTTGCCCTAAGAGTCTTATCGCAAACAATCAAAGCATCTCTCGTGAGCCTAGGGAGGTCAGAATGCAGTGAATACCATGATTTAGAAACCCAGAGGAGGTCGGCAAGCGGGAAAGCATGCTTAAGGTTAATTTTTATATCCGATTGAGGGTCCTTACCTGTTTTGAGAATCATTATAATAAGGGATTCCACCATCTCTGATGGAAAACTCCCCCGATGTGTACCTGCATTAAACAATTGTTCTAGGAGTGGGGTAAGCTCAACATGAAACATGGAATAGAAGTTGCTAGATGAATGATTCAGAACCTGGAACCTTGTCTTTAGGTAGCAATTTGATAACAAACATGATCTCAAGCTGTGTCCATGGGACATTAATGGCAGTTTTAGCGTCAGGGTCTATGGACGGAAGGTGGAGCTTACTCAAGATCAAGAAGCACTCTATCAGGGACGGCATCAGCTGAAAAGTGGAGGACGAAGATTGTAAAGTTTTAAGTAGTAGGCCGCAAATACATTGGCTAAGTCTCGAGGATTAGAAATTCTAGCCCCAGAATCATCAAGCAAGTACTTGATACGATTCTGAGTTTGTTGACCCCGCAGCTTCTGTCGAAGTCAGCAAATTGGATAAAGTCATTTCAATTAAAGTCTAGCAAACTTGGTTGTCTTTGTCTGAAAAGATGCATACGGTACGCATCGACGTACAAGGGCACGCTACGGCGTGAAAGGGCGTACACATCCACTACACGTGGCAGCAACAGTAATTGGTCTTTTACCATACATTCGCACAAACACGCATACTTATAAAATAGTACACATTAATCGTAGTTGCAACACAGTCAGTTATGTCGAAATATAGTAGTATTTATATGTTATATCAGAGTTACATGCATATTAGTGAAATACACGGAACGGGTTGAAGGAATAACATCATGAGTGGTATCATAATGAACCTTGTTATATATCCTACTGTTTGGTTCACTCTGCGAGGGAATCGCAGAGTACATACACAAGTTATGAATGATAGGGAATTATGAATTACTTAAGACTAAGGAATCTTGGCGGGAAGAGCAGAGCATACCCCCTGCAGAGATGACCCCCTCCTTTGGATTCCTTAGGATGAACCAGCCAATGATTGACAACCCCTTGGACATTCCTAAGACCTGGACCAATAGATGCAAGCTATACCATCTTCATTGTATTACTGTATTTGATTGTGTATATAAGCAGCAGCTTGTGATCCAGCATGCAGACATCTTGTCCCCAGACTTCAGGATTGAATGACTGCACTGGATCCAGAGCGCCTGCGATAAGTAACGGCTGTATTTACTATTACTTCGCTTGAGCATATTATTCTACTTATTGCGAATAAATCTTTGTGCTTTGGAAACACAAATCGAGGTTCGACAATCGTTATTGGTTAGCGACAATACGCACATAACACTTCCTAGCAAGCAGTCTGCCCTTTCTATTACCCGACATGTAGAACTTTTGACAAAGTCTGCTAAGAGCTTGCTGGGTACGAGTAAGTAAGTTCTGAAGTTAAGTTAACTCTTTGCCTAGGAAATACGGGTCTTAAGGTTGCTAGAGGGTTGCGTTTTGTTGAGGGATTCAAGGGAGGACAGTTCCGTCTCCAACTCCATTTGATGGTGAAGGGATGTGTGTTTGATTCTCGCTCCCATTTGGATGACTGAGCCCCAGATCACGTTTTTGAAAGTGCACCAAAAATTGAAAACGGAAGTATCCTCCGGTAAGTTTGTGGGGGTGAACATGTCCAGCGTCTCTTTGAGAGCGACCTTGGCTTCTAGCAGGGTCAGGAGATAAGGGGCTAAGTGCCATGAACCAAGTAGAATAACCGGGCAACTCGCCTTGTCCAGACCACCGGGGCATGATCGGACCACAATTTTGGGAGGATCCTATCTGATTTAGTGTTCTGTAGCGTCCATTTGTCCATAAGGATTAGGTCAACGCAGGAGTAGGAATTGTGCAGCATAGAGTAATACGTATAGTCATACTTCAACGGTGCCTGGACCCTCCAAACATTGTATAGGCCAAACTCCTCCAGCAGCCTGGAGAAGGCAGCTGAGGGACCCACCGAGGTGTCTGCTGTACGGGTAGAGGAAGATCTGTAAATTTTGGGGTCAACAACGATGCTAAAGTCTCCCATGAGGAGTAGAGTGCCCTGTTTGTGTTTGTCAATATCCCGAAAGGCAGACCTAAGAAAGGGTACTTGATGCGAGTTGAGGGCATATAGGGACACGATAGTGACTAACTGTAATTCTAGCGATCCTACAACAACATTTAAGTAGCAGACGATTTTGTCTTCAACATTAGAGGCAAGGGTAAAGTTAGAATTGGAGCTAAATAGGAGGGCCACCCCATTACGATTGAAAGGAGCATTGGTGGTATAGCGGAACAGAAATCTATGGCCTTTAACAACAGGGGGAGCTTTGTCCAGAAAATGGGTTTCCTGGTCCGCCACAATGTCTGCCCTCTGGTTGTGGAAAAATTATTACTCCTTACGACGTTTGTTAGGGGAATTCAATCCCCTCACATTCAGTGATAGAAATGTAACCATCTAAGGCTGTGGCCTGTATTTCCTAAGATCCAGGAGGAAGTGTAAGTGTGGAGAGATAATATATGTGCCTGGGGTGAAGGTGGACCCAGAGGAGGAGAGGATTAGGAGTAGCGGAGGGAGGATACAGGACAAAAAAAGGAACAGAAATAAAATTGTTGCCAGAGGGGAAATTATCCGGCAATATCAGTAACTATGAGAACATATCCCAAACTAGGGAGTTCCCACCTATACCCGTAGTACAATTACATGATCACTACCTGTAAATTCAAAATTGCAACAGACATATATACCAATGCAGGCCCAGAAACATGAGAAAAAAGCAGAAATGTAAAACAGAGATATGACATAAACCTACATTCACAATACAAAGTGAATTAAGACATATAAAGTAAAATACTCCAACATGTAACTAATTAAAGAAAGCTAAGTAGCCACACCGTGCCCTTTTCCAGTGGTAGTAGACCGAATTAAGCGTTTTAGTTGATTCAATCACAAAAAGAGTTCTGAACAGATGTAGAAGTGAGCCAGAAGGAATCTCAGGGCTGTGAAGCGGGTCCCGCCGGAATGTAGCACTCTTGGATGAAGAGAAAGCGAGGGGGCCTTTGATCAATCTCCCGCTACTCGTGACCACGCCTTCTGAACTCTTGGCTGAGGGACCGGATTCATAGCCAGCAGTTGTATGTCCCAAGACTGTAGGAGTTGCATGCCATCATCTATTGAGGCAATTATGTGAGTAGAATTGCTATGCTGTATAATAAGTTTAAATGGAAATCCCCAGCAGTAATGTATTTGCTGGTCTCGCATGGCTTTGGTGATGGGCTGGAAGGACCTTCGTTTGGCAACAGTGACTGGAAAGAAATCAGGGAAAAACTGGAGTTCTTGGAGAATGTTCGCAGACATGGGTGCTCTAGCCGCCCATAGGATCTTCTCCTTGATATGGTGAAAATGAATACGTGTAAATGTGTCTCAAGGAGTCATCTCCAGTCCAGACCTCTGCTTTAGGAGTCTGTGGATGCGATCCAAGGAAAAATCCTGATCCAAGGCATCGGAGAGCAGCTTTTGAAAAAGATAGCTCAAGGTTGGAGATTGATTCCGGAATGCCCTGTATTTTAAGGTTGTTTCACCTGGAGTGGCCTTCAATATCTGTGTCACACTCTGCGCGATCAGGCTGCATACCCGATCACCGGCACTCTTACCTATCTCCGCGGGCCATGCACTCTGTCCTGGCCGCCGCCACCTTCGTTTCGAGTCCTAGTCATTTTATCCACTCCTCTCCTATTGGTTGATGATTTTGGCTCCAAAGTTTAAAAAGCACCTCCCCTGGATGTTTGGTGCCTGTTCTTTTAGTTACCTCCTTGGTGCTAATTGTGGCTCCCCTGCACCTGTTGACCACAGAGCTGACACTCTATTTTTGTACTTCACATCCATTCCAGTGGTAACCTGCTGACTTCAGAACTGACACTTCCTAGTGTTCCTGCCGCCATCCCAGTGGTAACCTGTCGTCCGCAGAGCTGACACTCAACCTCTGTACTTTACCTCTGTTACAGTGGTAACCTGCTGACTTCAGAACTGACATTTCCAACTGTTCCTGCCGCCATCCCAGTGGTACCCTGTCGTCCGCAGAGCTGACACTCAACCACTGTACTTTACCTCCGTTACAATGGTAACCTGCTGACTTCAGAACTGACACTTTCTAGTGTTCCTGCCACCATCCCAGTGGTAACCTGTTGACCACAGAGCTGACACTCTATTTTTGTACTTCACATCCATTCCAGTGGTAACCTGCTGACTTCAGAACTGACACTTCCTAGTGTTCCTGCCGTCATCCCAGTGGTAACCTGTCGTCCGCAGAGCTGACACTCAACCTCTGTACTTTACCTCTGTTACAGTGGTAACCTGCTGACTTCAGAACTGACATTTCCAACTGTTCCTGCCGCCATCCCAGTGGTACCCTGTCGTCCGCAGAGCTGACACTCAACCACTGTACCTTACCTCCGTTACAGTGGTAACCTGCTGACTTCAGAACTGACACTTTCTAGTGTTCCTGCCACCATCCCAGTGGTAACCTGTTGACCACAGAGCTGACACTCTATTTTTGTACTTCACATCCATTCCAGTGGTAACCTGCTGACTTCAGAACTGACACTTCCTAGTGTTCCTGCCGCCATCCCAGTGGTAACCTGTCGTCCGCAGAGCTGACACTCAACCTCTGTACTTTAGCTCTGTTACAGTGGTAACCTGCTGACTTCAGAACTGACATTTCCTACTGTTCCTGCCGCCATCCCAGTGGTACCCTGTCGTCCGCAGAGCTGACACTCAACCACTGTACTTTACCTCCGTTACAGTGGTAACCTGCTGACTTCAGAACTGATACTTTCTAGTGTTCCTGCCACCATCCCAGTGGTAACCTGTTGTCCGCAGAGCTGACACTCTACTTCTGCACTCCACCTCCTTTCCAGTGGTAAACTGCTGACGTCAGAACTGATACTTCCTAGTGTACTGGCCACCCTTCCAGTGGTAACCTACTGTCTGCAGAGCTGACACTCCATTCTTTCTCCGCTATTCCAGCGGCACCTGCCTTCTACGCTTCTCCACGTGTTGTCTGCCATTGCTGACCATCTTTTGCTTGTTCCTCTAAGGGGTTTCGCCTGGTACTCCTAGTGAGGGCCACGACCTGCGCGATAGACGCAGCAAAGGCCAAACCGCCTTGCGGCTGGTCCCTGGTGAACACCATCTCCTTGTTAGACTCCGTGTCTTGCTTGAGTAGTGCAAATCTAGGCAAACCATAGGATCCAGCCCTTTGAACCGTGACAATCTGCCAGCTTGTCAGATATAGTGAGGACCTGGCTCTCTAGCCTCTCATGTGAAAAGATGAGATCATTATGTGATGCCACAAGCCCCTCAATCTTATCTTCAATGAGGTTCTACCGTCCAGTTCGGCCAATTGCGCCTTATTTTCATGTATAGTAGATCACATATCAGACATCAAATCAACCTTAAAATCAACCAGCATCAATTGCATAATTTTGATAGTGATCAGACCATCCAGGTCTGCGTGTGCGAGTAAGCTATAGGGATGAGGTGGGGCAGAGGAGGTGTAGTCGTAGGCAACCCAGCTCTAGCATCACCTGGACCTTTATGCTTGGGTATGGCCCCTGTAGAAGATTTGGACTGTGGCTTGAAAAACTGGACCACAGATGCCAAAAGAGTGGCCTTGTTTGTTTTTAAACCGAATATAGAATCTAGGAGGCAAGATCCAGGAACACAGATGTCAAAGGCAGCTGAAGCAGTTTTGACATATGCAATGTTGGGAACAGGTCAGGGTACGGTTAGAGCGAGATCATGAGGGCAATGGTTGGATTCTCATCTGATGGTCAGACGCAGTGCATCTTAATGTAGCTTATGCATTAAGGTGTTGGTCAGTAAGAGGTGGCAGCAACGGAGTGGCACGTCATAGCACTATCAGTCCCAACCAGGAGACACCAAGGTAGGCTAGACCCCCTCAAGGACCAGTATACACTGAAATAGTCACTCATCCTGGACAGCAAAGGCTCCTCTGCAATGTAGGCCGGTCTCATCTGCGCTTGAGGCAGTCCTTCTCTTAGGGCTGTCATCTGGAAAAATAGCCAAGCTCTGTGTAATGGCTGGTAAAGACAGCATTCCCTCCAGCGAGTTTATGCTGTCTGGGGCTTTGAACTACAACTGCTGGTGTCAAACAAAGCTCAGGTTAGTGTGCTGTGGCTTGCAGCATTGGTGGGTCGGCTAGGTGCGCAGGAGTGACACTCCAAACTCAGAGGGGAGCCAGTCCGCTCCGGGCCAGTTTTTAATTGTAGGTCTGCAGCTGACCGCGTCACAGCTAGAGCAAGATAGTGGGTCTTGTGTCAGGATGGTAGTCGACAGTGGGGATGAGTTTCACCCGCATGTGCCGATACCAGGGTTGAAAAGAGTGCTGTAGGGGGGAGCCTCAGCTCGGCGCTGAAACCTGCTGGGCGTTTGAAGTTGTTTAAAGTCAGCTGCGGTCCCACCGTGAAATGAGCACCAATAGGCAAGCTGTATGGTCAACTGTAGTTGTCACGTTTCTGTGGCTGTCACCTAGGAGGTGTTGTTGATGGGAAAGCCTAATCTCCAAATTGGCACTCAATTTCTATTGTTAATTACCTGTTCCTGAGTAAAAGTAGAAAGAAAGATGAGCAAAGTTTGTGCATGAGAACATCACGCTTCATCTGATGGCTCCTGTCCAATCAGCATATGTGTAAATCACCAGATACAATACAGGTTCCTTACCAAGTACATCTTATATTATAGCTATTCTAAGGATGTAGCAAAATCCAAAGGAAATAATTAAAGGCAAACTCTTTTCTATTCCCAGCATATATACTTTGTTTTATGCTGCTCTATTTTATATAACTAAAATGTTATCATTTAAATCACGTAGCAAAAGCAATTTCCTGCTCCTAGATTCTTAGTCCCAATAAGTTCATCTGACAACAATAAAAACTGTATGGCATATAACTTACAGTACAGAATGTCAGTTTTCCTTAAGTAAGGTAGAAACAGAATGATTTACGAAAGCATATACTGATCATACTTCTCAATATGCCAGAATGACACATGATACTAGTGAAACTTTTGCAGATGTGCTTCTATTGCACGGGCCACTTCTAGTGCATAGGCACCCAAGCAACTAAATATGAGGCAATGGATTAATTAGGTGTTTGCTAACTAGTATGATTCAAATTAATATATGGATCAAAATAATAATTCCAATGGAGACCAGTTTATAATGGGAATTGTCAAACCACTGACAACAGTGATGCAATTATAAATATGGAGTTAATTTGAGGCACTTTGATTGTTGAACTAGTCTAATTAAGCATCATTTTGGATTGAAATTTATATTCATTTGTAGTCATTGAAGACTAAAATAATAGGTCAAATTTAGAGCATTTAAATTACAGCGGACCCATTCCATTCTATCATTTATATACATAGACATGTGTGCATACCTCAAATATCACAAGGCTTCTGTGCTGAATTCAGCATTAAGTGAATCCAAAAGACAAATTTACAAACATTGCAAACAATTAAAATGTTATCTAGGACCCATGTACATCTTCAAAGACGGTATGAGAAAAAAGTTAAGAAAAGCAGTGTCATTATCAAAAAGTGACATCTGTTGTCATTCTGTCGTCAATGAAGTTATCAAGCTTAGAAATAGAAGCAAAACTGCTTAGGTGGCAGCAGCCATGCTTTATCTACCTTTACTCTTTTGTGCTGTTTTAATTGGAATGAAGATGACAGCATTTTAATTTCTATGCTCAGCCACCATGCACTGGAGCCATACTTTGGTCACTTACAAGTAATTTGACTCAAGCATAATGGGAATGCAGTTGCTTCAAAGGATGAATGATTTTCTAGAAATATTTTGGCACAAATAAATATATTTATTCTGTTTTGATTGGAGACATATAGGGGCAGATTCAATTCCCCGCAGCCCGCAGAGCTGCAAACAAAAATCAGCGTTGAAATTACTGTAGTAACGGTAATAATACGCAATTGCTGTAGTAACGTTAATTGTACACGGCCCGATTTGTTCTTTAGAACAATGCGGGGAATTGAATCTCCTCCACAGAAATACAGTTTTACACTGATTGTCCAAAGTAGTCTTTTTCTTGCTGGGTGCTTTTTAGCATAAAAAGCTCCATATATATATTGTTGCCTGTATTTTACTGACTCTAATATAAAATACTTCAAACATACAAAGTCATTAACAAAACTGCACAAACATAAATCTATTCCCATGTCTGAAAGTATTTCCAGCTTGATCCCTCAGCTCTGCCCAAGATCTGCAGCTTTTATCCACATTCATTACTTCGTTCCATTCCTTATTACTTACAGGACTTTGCACCCACTCTGTGAAATTCTCTTCTTCATATAATAATCAGTTCCCCTTTCAAACCCTCCAGCTTTCCCTGAAAACTCCAGGCAAGATTATTAAGTTTACAAACCACCCTCTTAACTAGAGATGAGCGCACTCGGATTTATGAAATCCGAGCCCATCCGAACGTTGCCGTTATTTCCCCAATATTCCCCTGTGTTTAAAAAAATAAAAAAAAGTTATTTAAAAAAATACCAAAAACTAATTTAATTTTTTTTTAATTACCACAAAATTTGCACAACCAATCCTGCAGTATAAGCCCATTGGTACTGCAATATTACCAAGTTTACACATTCAGCAGTAAAAGTCCAGTGGTACTGCAATATTACAAAGTTCACACATTCTGCAGTATCAGTCCAGTGGTGCTGTGTCCTGTGCTCTGTCCTGCTGAGTTCCGTAGTGCTGCTGGGTTCTGTGCTGTGTCCTGTTCAGTCCAGTGGTGCTGTGTCCTGTGCTCTGTGCTTCTAAGGGCATAGTTATTTCCCCATTATTCCCAAGTTTTTAAAAAATAAAAAAAAAGTTATAAAAAAAAATAAAAATAAAAATAAAAAATAATAATAATTATAACCAAATTTGCAAAACCAATCCAGCAGTATAAGCCCATTGGTACTGCAATATTACCAAGTTCACACATTCAGCAGTAAAAGTCCAGTGGAACTGCAATATTACCAAGTTCACACATTCTGCAGTATCTTGTGCTACATATAATGGAGACCAAAAATTTGGAGGATAAAGTAGGGAAAGATCAAGACCCACTTCCTCCTAATGCTGAAGCTGCTGCCACTAGTCATGACATAGACGATGAAATGCCATCAACGTCATCTGGCAAGCCCGATGCCCAATCTCCTAGTACAGGGCATATAAAATCCAAAAAGCCCAAGTTCTCAAAAAATAGCAAAAAGGGAAACTTAAAATCAGCTGAGGAGAAACGTAAAGTTGGCAATATGCCATTTACGACACATATTGGCAAGGAACGGCTTAGGCCCTGGCCCGTGTTAATGACTAGGGGTTCAGCTTCACCCAAGGATCTAAGCCCTCCTCCTCCCCCCCCTACAAAAAAATTAAGAGAGTTATTCTGTCAGCAACAACAACAAAACAGCAAAGAACTCTGCCTTCTAAACAGATGACATCACAAATCCCCAAGGCGAGTCCAAGGGTGTTGTTGGTTGTGAACCCTGACCTTCCCATCACTGTACGGGAAGAGGTGACTCCATCCAGCATTTGCAGCACGCCCTCTGCATATGCTGGAAGGATCACCCACAGTCCAGTTACAGATTTGGCTAATGAAGGTGTGAATGTTGTACACCGGGAGGAGGATATTGATGTAGCTGGCGCTGAGGAGGATGTTGATGGTTATGATGCAGACAGATACCAAATTGCCTTTCTCAATTTCTATTTATATTCTAGATTATATAACGGCTGAAAAGTTTTCTGTTTTACTCCTAGTGGAGAGGGGATCTGATGCAGACAGATACCAAACTGCCTTTGTCCATTTCTTTGTATATTTGAATTTCTAGTTCTACAGTCTATGCAGGCTGCTTTATTTATATTCAACTACAAGTGTAGGGCGGGGGGGGGGCATAGAGAGCCACCAAAGTAACGTGGTCCATTTAATTACACTTTCTAGCTCCACAGTCTGTGCAGCCTGCTTTTTTTTATCTTCAAAGTATTTTTATTTACAAGCCTTGCAATCAAAATTAACTAGAGGTAGTGACATGGTAGAACTCCAAAAGGCAGTTTGGAAGCCCCTGTACAAACTGGCTCTATTTTTTAACTGCGTTGTCCCCCCTCCAGTGTGTACTCGGAAAGAATTTTTAGTGCAGCTGGGAACCTGGTCAGTGAGTGGCGAAGGAGGTTGCTTCCTCACAACGTTGAAAAAATGATGTTTATAAAAATGAATAATCAATTCCTCAATGAAGTACAGCACTGCCCTCCAGACAGTACAGAGGGACCTGTGGTTGTGGAGTCCAGCGGGGACGAATTGATAATGTGTGAGGAGGAGGAAGTACACACTGTAGGGGGAGAGGAATCAGAGGTTGAGGATGAGGACGACATCTTTCCTCAGTAGAGCCTGTTTAGTTTGTACAGGGAGAGATGAATTGTTTTATTGGTGTGGGGGCCCAAACAAACCAATCATTTCAGCCAAAGTTGTTTGGTAGGCCCTGTCGCTGAAATGATTGGTTTGTTAAAGTGTGCATGTCCTATTTCAACAACATAAGGGTGGGTGGGAGGGCCAAGGACAATTCCATCTTGGAACTTTTTTTTTGCATAATATGACCAATCAATAGTTGTTTGCCATGTTCAAAAAGTAAAACCAAATTTAAACAAATTCAGGAAATTAAACCAAAAGTAAAATGCCCTGTCATAATTTAAAACAAGAGGGATTGACGTGCTCTAGAACTACTGTATTGTTGTTTATATTTTATAAACACTACACTTGAAAGCTTGAGTCTTTCAATGAAAAAGTAACTCTCCATTGCACGAATATTTGCAACAGGGAAAATTTTAGGGTTAAGAAAGTCAACTAATAACACTTCGACACTGTCTGTCTTTATAAACACTACACTTGGAAGTTGGAGGAGGTATTGTGGCCCCGGCACCAAATTTACTACCGGGGCCACTCCACTGTGCAGTCCATATTTAGGTGTATCAGATATTAAACAACGGTGACAGTTGATGCCCAATTTTTTTATTATATTGTTGGCGCTGTAAAAAATTGTGTTCCGGGCACACCACACTACGCAGTCCATACCCTTTTTTGGTGGAATTCTGACCCGTGGAGGGTTTTTTAATTATATTGTGGCCTCGGTACCAAATTGTGTACCGGGGCCACCACACTACGCAGTCAAGATAGATAGATGCGTATCATAGATAAAGTACATTCAGTGTTGTGGGGCAAATTGAAAAATATTCAAAATGCACTGACATTATCAAAAACAAGAGGTTTTCACACGCTGAAACTCCAACATGTATATGATGGAGAGGATGGAGGAGCAGCCGTATGTGCAGTGTAATGCAGACCTGTTAAAGGTTTTTTATATATTTTATTGTGGTGCCCAGTGCCCACTACTCTACGCAGTCCAGATACTACTTTTGGGTGTAATTCAGACCTGTTGAAGGTTTTCTATATATTTTTTATAGCAGTGCCCAGTGCCCACTACTCTATGCAGTCCAGATACTATTTTTGGGTGTAATTCAGACCTGTTGAAGGTTTTCTATATATTTTTTATTGTGGTGCCCAGTGCCCACTACTCTACGCAGTCCAGATACTATTTTTGGGTGTAATTCTGACCTGTTGAAGGTTTTCTATATATTATATTGTGGTGGCCAGTGGCCAGTCCTCTACGCAGTCCAGATACTATTTTTGGGTGTAATGCAGACCTGTTGAAGGTTTTCTATATATTATATTGTGGTGGCCAGTGGCCAGTCCTCTACGCAGTCCAGATACTATTTTTGGGTGTAATTCAGACCTGTTGAAGGTTTTCTATATATTTTTTATTGTGGTGGCCAGTGCCCACTACTCTACGCAGTCCAGATACTATTTTTGGGTGTAATTCTGACCTGTTGAAGGTTTTCTATATATTATATTGTGGTGGCCAGTGGCCAGTCCTTTACGCAGTCCAGATACTATTTTTGGGTGTAATGCGGACCTGTTGAAGGTTTTCTATATATTATATTGTGGTGGTCAGTGGCCAGTCCTCTACGCAGTCCAGATACTATTTTTGGGTGTAATTCAGACCTGTTGAAGGTTTTCTATATATTATATTGTGGTGGCCAGTGGCCAGTCCTCTACGCAGTCCAGATACTATTTTTGGGTGTAATTCAGACCTGTTGAAGGTTTTCTATATATTTTTTATTGTGGTGGCCAGTGCCCACTACTCTACGCAGTCCAGATACTATTTTTGGGTGTAATTCTGACCTGTTGAAGGTTTTCTATATATTATATTGTGGTGGCCAGTGGCCAGTCCTCTACGCAGTCCAGATACTATTTTTGGGTGTAATTCAGACCAGTTGATGGGTTTTTAATTGTATTGTGGGGAACACTCCTCTACGCAGTCCAGAAAGATACCTCGTTGCAACGTTTTGTACTAAAAAAAAATAATTATTGTGAGGTGTTAGGTGTTCAGAATAGCCTTTAAATTAGTGGAAATTATTGTTATTGAATGTTATTGAGGTTAATAATAGCGTAGGAGTGAAAATAAGCCCAAAAACTTGATTTTTACACTTTTTAGTTTTTTTTCAAAAAAAATCCGAATCCAAAACCTTAAATCCGAACCAAAACGTTTCGGCAGGTGTTTTGCAAAACAAATCCGAACCCAAAACATCGAGAAAATCTGGATCCAAAACACAAAACACGAGACCTCAAAAGTCGCCGGTGCACATCCCTACTCTTAACCCCCCTAGGGCAATAAGCCACCTAGCGGTTGATAACTTTTACCTTAAACATTATTTCACTTACTAAGAGTTACCTTACCACTATAAGATAAAGACACGAGACACTTGTTTGGCGAATGAAAGGTCACACATTTTATTGAAAATTAATTTAATTTAACAGAAATGGTGGCATATAAAAGCAAGACCACCCTTCAGCCATATCCATACACCATAGACTTGTTGAACTAAATATTGAGACACTTCTAGGCAGTGGAGCCCAGCTCTACCCCATTTGACTCATTAGCTGAGGCCTGCCTGAAAAAGTGGTACTCCATATCTTCCCACAAAGGGGTAGTCTAACAAATTAAACATCCCTGTTAGGGGAGAGTGCCTAATACGCCACCCAAATGTGTCATTATGGCCGTTGATTGGACTGCTTTCCGCCAGCTGGACCTTTCAGGAAGAAAAATCAGAGAAGCAAACATAACAGACAGACGAGACAAAAAATAAAGGACCTGGGTGTGCAGGGAACTTTCCAGAAAGCATGAGAAAATCAACTGCTGCTTACCGTCCTTATAAGCCTTCCCTAGCGTAGCCCCACACTAAGCCCTAAACCAGTGATGGGCAAACTACAGCCCGCGGGCAAGATCCGGCCCACTTAGAGGTTCTATCCGGTCTGCCAATATTTAAAAGAAAATTCATTAAAATATGCATAAAATTATTAGGACCGACCCTGTGTGTCAGAACCTTCATTTTTATGCCTTCCCAGCTATTTCCTCCATTACACTTTATCCCCCTTCCTAAAAGGACACTTCGTATGTCAATCACTCAAACACCTGCCCGCCCCCTAATGGCTGAAAGTCATGTGAAAAGAGATGGGCTGGGCCATATACTAAGGCGGATTTTGATTGGCTGCTGTGTTGTCAGTTAGTGGCTCACCAGAAAGACGGATCTGCAACAACCTGCTGAAATAAGTGCTGTGTCTGTACGATCGCTGCACTTATAGAGGTAACACTGCTATATAACACCCTCCCGTCCCATTCAAAAAATTTGTATTATATATTTCGATATTTTAGTTTTTTAATAAATTATATTGGCCCGCCTAAAGTTTTTCTTTTTTATTTGGCCCGCTCCTGAAAAAGTTTGCCCATCACTGCCCTAAACCCTACTGGCTAATAATTCCTAAACCCCTTAATGTTAACTCTTGTTAAGCTCAATATTTTTCCTTCAATATAAACAACCTCAGCGTTTATGCTACTTTGGGCCAATTCCTGCCCTCTGTTTTCCTTGTTCCCGATTACCACTCCTCTACACAGTTCAGTCAAAACTGACATTTATTCTTCTTTTCTGTTGTACTTAAACAACTCTCTGACCCCCAAACACACTGTGTGATTAGATCATATAGCCCCACTAATCACTTTTCATCCTTGCGTTCTGGTTGGGCCAATATGTGAAATGTAGAACTTGATGTAACAGCTCCCACTGAACACCAGATACATACTTAGAACAAGATATATGAGAGATCTACACTTATAACAAGCCACCTTTCCCATAGAGAGCAATATTCTCACAGGTACTCGGGTGCCCCCAGGCCTTGAACTCAGTAGTAAGAATTTATCTTATGTGCCAGGTAGCGAATGGGTATATAGACTGGAAATAACTGCAGCACTGGTTAGTATTATACAATACAATAACCAGAACAGATGCAAATGGTTGAGCCATCCAATACGATAACCAGAGACAAGCCAAAGGTCAGGGCAGACAGTGAGCGGGTAGGTCTAAAAACAAATTCAAAGTTCAAGACAGACAGCAGACAGAGATTATCCAGGGGCAGGCAAAGGTCAGACAACAGGTGATCAAAAGTAATAGGAACACAGCAGGCTTCATGAATGTAGGGTGTAAATGCTATCAAAGGCAGGCAGGCAAACCCATTTAGAAGGCTCCCTAGGTGCGAGTCTCCCTCCATGATAATAAGTGCAGTTGCGATCATGTGACTCAGAAACAGCATCCTGGCTGCTTAGCAACCAGCCAGGATGGAAGAACTGAGCAAGCCATCGCAAGTAGTGAGTTGGCTTGTGACACCTGCAAGCAGGGTCCTCTCACTTCTCTGTCTGTAATACACAGTCTTTTTAAATTATTGTTTACCAATTGTAAAGCTCAGTGCAGTATACTAGCACTATATAAATAAATATTATTAATAATGATTTTGAAAGAAAGCATCTACTAATAACCGTAAATAAGGTTCTCTACAACATGATATGCAAATCACCATTTTCACATCAACTGGGCTAAGCAGAGCCGGATTTAGAACTCATGGGGCCCTAGGCAAGATATTGGTTTGCCCCCCCCCCTGAAACAATACATAGCGCTGCTCCTGCACCATGCGGCCCCTCATTATTGTCCCTCTCATCACACTGTGCCCTGCTTTATCATTACACTGCATCACACTGCGGCCCCTCATTACTGTCCCTCTCGTCACTCTGTGCCCTCCTTTATCATTACACTGCATCACACTGTGGCCCCTCATTACTGCCCCTCTCATCATACTGTGCCCTGCTTTATCATTACACTGCATCACACTGCGGCCCCTCATTACTGTCCCTCTCGTCACTCTGTGCCCTCCTTTATCATTACACTGCATCACACTGTGGCCCCTCATTACTGCCCCTCTCATCATACTGTGCCCTGCTTTATCATTACACTGCAGCATACTGTGGACCCTCTTTACTGTCCCTCTCATCACACTGTGCCCACATTTATCATTACACTGCATCACACTGTGGCCCCTCATTACTGCCCTCTCATCACACTGTGCCCTCCTTTATCATTACACTGCATCACACTGTGGCCCCTCATTACTGTCCCTCTCATCACACTATGCCCTGCTTTATCATTACACTGCATCACACTGTGGCCCCTCATTACTGTCCCTCTCATCACACTGTGCCCTCCGATATCATTACACTGCATCACACTGTGGCCCCTCATTACTGTCCCTCTCATCACACTGTGCTCTCCTTTATCATTTCACTGCATCACACTGCGGCCCCTCATTACTGTCCCTCTCATCACACTGTGCCCTCCTTTATCATTACACTGCATCACACTGTGGCCCCTCATTACTGTCCCTCTCATCACACTGTGCCCTGCTTTATCATTACACTGCATCAAACTGTGGCCCCTCATTACTGTCCCTCTCATCACACTGTGCCCTCCTTTATCATTACACTGCATCACAAGGCAGCCCCTCATTACTGTCCCTCTCATCACACTGTGCCCTCCTTTATCATTACACTGCATCACACTGTGGTCCCTCATTACTGACCCTCTCATCTCACTGTGCCCTCCTTTATCATTACACTGCATCACACTGGGGCCCCTCATTACTGTCCCTCTCATCTCACTGTGCCCTCCTTTATCATTACACTGCATCACACTGTGGTCCCTCATTACTGTCCCTCTCATCACATTGTGCTCTCCTTTATCATTACACTGCATCACACTGCGGCCCCTCATTACTGTCCCTCTCATCACACTGTGCCCTCCTTTATCATTACACTGCATCACACTGTGGTCCCTCATTACTGTCCCTCTCATCACACTGTGCCCTCCTTTATCATTACACTGCATCACACTGCAGCCCCTCATTACTGTCCCTCTCATCACACTGTGCCCTCCTTTATCATTATACTGCATCATACTGTGGTCCCAGCAGTTAAAGAATAATGACCATGGATTTCATATTTTGTCAAAGGCTCTAGCAGAATTTTGAATTATACTGGTCATATACTCCATACAATGAATATTAAGCTCAGTGGTCGAAGTGGATATTTAGAAGTGGCGGTATGAAAAATGTAATGAGAATGTAAATAAGTGAATGGAATTTTATTATTTTACAATGAAGGCAGTATGAGAAGTAGCAGTATGGTATACTACCATATAGACCCCACTTCCACCACTGCTTACCTTTCAATTCACACAAATTGTACTTTATCTTTAACTAAACTTAGTAAGCCCAGTAATAAAAAAAACATCAGTCTCCTATCACTACCACGTCACAGACCGTCCACCACCACAGTTACTGACTGCAGCCTTCTACCTACAGAAACATGAAAAAGTGCTGGAATGTAAGAATCATGTTAATATGTCAGTCTTCTGCATGAATCCCATAGTGCAACATTCAAACAAGTCAGACCTCCTTATAATATAAATCCCACCAGATTCAGGATAGTTGGCAGACTGTCCTACTCCTACCCGTTCTCGTCACTTTCACCACTTGTGGCTGCTGTGTCTTTAGATCAGTTGCTGCTTATCTGGATCCTGGAATGTTGGAGGCTCTATTTGGAAAAAAATGGATACATGAAATTTAGTAAACTCCAACCAGCCCCAATGTTAAATCAATATAGCACCCACATTTTATAAGTAGGCCTCTCTCCAACCAAAGCATTAAATGAATAGCATACACATTTAATAAATAGACCTATTTCCCTCCAACCAGCTCCAACATAAAATTATTACTGTTACCATTTAAAAAATAAACTTATTTCCCTCCCACAAACAGCCCCTCACACACACACACACACACACACACACACACACACACACACACACACACACACACACACACACACACACACATAATATAAATATACTGGCCCCACACACACACACACACACACAATGTACATACTCTGGCCCCTCACACATACAAACATAATGTACATACACTGGCCCCTTACACACACATAATGTACATACACTGGCCCCTCACACACACACATAATGTACATACACTGGCCTGACACACACACACACACACATAATGTACATACACTGACCACTCACACACACACACACACACACACACACACATAATGTACATACACTGACCCCTCACAAACACACATAATGTACACACACTGGCACCTCCCACACACATAATATAAATACACTGGCCCCTCACACACACATAATATACATTCACTGGCCCCTCACACTCACATTGCTTCCTCCTGTGATGTGTTCCCTGCCCCTGATTAGCGCCTCTCCTTCCCCCCGGCGATCGACTCGTGCGGGACTGCAATTTTTTTCCTTGTCCCCCCCCCCCAAATCTGTTTTGCCGCGGGCTCCCTGAGAACCGCTACTGCCTATAACTTAAAGGGTGGAACGGGAGTAGTAATGGGCGGATCAACATAGGCACAATGTACAGTAAGGGCATGCAGGGCAGGTGTAAGTGGTGACTGATAGTGATGACTGTCATAGCATAGTCTTTGTTTGAAAAAGTACACGTATGCGCAGTGTCGGACTGGACTGCAGTGCAGGATGCGCGACAAGGTAAGTAAGTGGGGTGTGTGTGTGTGTGTTATGGCAATGTGTGTGTTGGCAATGGGCCTTGTGGCAATGTAATGGGGTGAGGACAGGGGGGCTTGTTAAAGTGAAGCGGGGCTGAGCAGGGGGCGCTTATAAACAAAATGGGGTGAGAGCAGAGGGACTTATTATAAGAAAATTGGGGCGAGAGCTGAGGGGGCTTATTGTAAACAAAATGTGGTGAGAGCAGAGGGGTACTTATTATAAGTGAAATAGGGTTAGAATAGGGGGGGGGCTTATTATAAGTGAAATGGGGTGAGAGCAGGGGTGCATATTATAAGCAAAATGGGGGGTGGGTTCAGGGGGCTTGTGGTAATGTAATGTTGGTGGTGGCTAATGGGTGCTATTTTATTTGTGGGGTGATGGTGGGGCAATTTAATTTAATAGCGGGGCCTATTAATTTAAGATGAGGTGGCAGGACCTTTAATTTAATGCTGGGATGGTTTGGGGCTATTAATTGAATATGGGGCTAAGTTTGGGCAGGAGGGCTATTTATTAAATGTGAATGTGAATTATTTAATGCAGGGGATGGTTGTCGGAAATGGTTATATTTATTAAACTTAAGTGCTATTTATTGCTAGACCTGTTTAGAGGTAGGGAAATAGGTTTATTTATTAAATTCGGATACTATTAATTTAATGTCGGGCCTGGTTGGAGAGAAATAGATCTATTTATCAAAGTGAATACTATTATTTTAATGTTGGGGTTGGAGGGAGGCCTAATTATTAAACGTGTGTGCTATTTATTTAACGCCAAGGGCTGGTTGGAGTTTTCTAAATTTCATGTACCTATTTTTTTTCCAGATAGTACTCCGACAAGCGACAAGAACAGGGCACACATACTCAGGTACATACAGCAGGCGCACACACTCACAGTGGGTGCACACACACACTGGGCTCCAACTTCCATTTCTTTGGCCCTGCCTATGTGAGGCCACTTTCAGACTTTTTTTTCCAGGGCCACTTTAAGTTCACAATCTGCCCCTGCCCTTTTTTATGTAGGTGGGGCCCACCTGAGTCAAAAATTTGCAAAGCGCAAGTCAGCTGCACAGTTAAGAGTCGCACACGTAATGACGTTGGAGCCTGCCCAGCCGACCACAGAGAGGAGGTGAAGCAGAGGTAAGTCACGTTTACTTTATTTTATTGTAATTTTTTTATTTGATTTTTTTTTTTTTACTTGACAATGTTCCCTTTTTACCTGGGGGTGGGTAGCATGTTTTTGACATAATATGGATTGGGGGCAGTGATCTGTGGAATAATATGATTTTGGGGGCTGTATTCTGTGGGACAATATTGTTTGGGGGCAGTACTCTGTGGGATAATATTGTTTGGGGGCATTACAGTGTGGCATATGCATTCCGGGCATTATTGTGTGACATAATATGAATTGTGGTAAAAATTGAACTGGGGCACTACTGTGTGGCATAATATGAACATTTATTTGTTCCATTATTATTACTAATATATATATAATATATATATAATCTCTCGTTTATCTAAATGCACAACTGGAACACCTGGGCTTGACTAGATTTTAGCCAACCCCTAAATGTAGTGAACGCTGCAAGAACAGGTAGGAGAGAGCAGGACAGTCTGCTAACTGTTCTGATTCTAGTGGATCAAGGCTTTGTCCTGATCTAAGGAGCGGAGCCTAGACTATGCACTCTTTATATACACTACATTTCTTGATACACTACACTATGTTAGCTATGTCCTTCATGGGCTGACCACTCCCACTCTAGTGTCTGGTCTCACCTCTATGGTGATTGACCACACCCCCTCTGGTGGGCCCCTACCGTTGCAGTCCCCCGGTGGGCCCCTCATGCCCCAACCCGACACTACGTATGTGTTCAACTAGATAGCAGAGAACATGTTTATGCAAGTAATATAGGCTATCAAACTGCATTGTATGTACGATTTACATACAGAAAATCTTTATTTCCGTATCCAATGTTAAAAAAAATGATATATATATACATATATATATATATATATATATATATATATATATATATATTTTAACCAACCATATTTATATTAATGATTATCCTGTTTAGAGCTGTTTATTTTTTTATGAGTTCAGATTAGGGATGAGCGGACTCGGATTCTCGCAATCCGAGCCCACCCGAACAGTGCGAATCCGAGGTCGATCCGAGCACTGTTCGGGAACTTCCGGGCGGCAAACGGAGCCAAACCGAGGCTATGACATCCAAGTCTCACGTCGGATCTTGCGAGACTCGGATGTCATAAATACTCACCTTGCGGGCGCCATCTTCATTCTGGCTGTGATCACTCGTGAGGGAGGTTGTAGTTAGGGAGCTCCTGATCAGTTTAGTTGTTCTTTGTGCTTTGTCCAGTGCTCTGTCCTGCTGAGTCAAGTGGTGCTTTGTCCAGTGCTCTGTCCTGCTGAGTCCAGTGGTGCTTTTGTCCTGTGCTCTGTCCTGCTGAATCCAGTGGTGCTGTGTCCTGTGCTCTGTCCTGCTGAGTCCAGTGGTGCTGCCTGTGTCCTGTGCTCTGTTCTGCTAAGGGCATAGTTATTTCAAATTTATTCAAAAGTTATAAAAAATGAAAAAAATAATTGTAAAAAACGTATACAAATTTTTTTTTAAAAAAATATAATTTTTTTTTACAAAAATTATACAAAAATAATTGAAAAAAAACATAAAAAAATTTGTTTAAAAATACTAGGTAGTGATATTTCAAAGTCAAACTACGTTCTCTGTTGCTGCTGTACCCAAAAATAATAGGTACTGCTATTTAAAAATCAAACTACGTTCACTGTTGCTGCTGTACCAAAAAAACTAGGTACTGCTATTTAAAAGTCAAACTACGTTCACTGTTGCTGCTGTACCAAAAAAAAATAGGTACTGCTATTTAAAAGTCAAACTACGTTCTCTGTTGCTGCTGTACCCAAAAATAATAGGTACTGCTATTTAAAAGTCAAACTACGTTCACTGTTGCTGCTGTACCAAAAAATAATAGGTACTGCTATATAACTCCAGTCCAGTGGTACTCTCCTGTGCCGCAGATAATTTGTAAAGGCTTTGCCGAGTGTGTGTGGTTTAGGGGTACACTCTCTTGTGCTGCATATAATGGAGTACCAAAATTTGGAGGATAAAGTAGGGAAAGATCAAGAACCACTTCCTCCTAATGCTGAAGCTGCTGCCACTAGTCATGACATAGACGATGAAATACCATCAATGTCGTCTGCCAAGGCCGATGCCCAATCTCCTAGTAGAGGGCATGTAAAATCCAAAAACCCAAAGTTGACTAAAATTACCAAAAAAAAAAATTAAAAACATCTGAGGAGAAACGAAAACTTGTCAATATGCCATTTACGACACGGAGTGGATAGGAACGGCTTAGGCCCTGGCCCGTGTTCAGGACTAGTAGTTCAGCTTCACCCAAGGATCTAAGCCCTCCTCCTCCCCCCCTCTCCAAATAATTTAAGAGAGTTATGCTGTCAGCAACAACAACAAAACAGCAAACAACTCTGCCTTCTAAACAGATGACATCACAAATCCCCAAGGCGAGTCCAAGGGTGTTGGTGGTTGCGAAGCCTGACCTTCCCATCACTGTACGGGAAGAGGTGACTCCATCCAGCATTTGCAGCACACCCTCTGCATATGCTGGAAGGATCACCCACAGTGTAGATCCAGATTTGGATAATCAAGGTGTCAATGTTTTACACCGGGAGGAGGCTATTGATGTAGCTGGCGCTGTGGAGAAACTTGATGATGAGGATGCTGATGTGGTTATTTTAAATGAGGCACCAGGGGGGGAAACAGTTGATGTCCATGGGATGAAAAAGCCCATCGTCATGCCTGGTCAGAAGACCAAAAAATGCACCTCTTCGGTCTGGAGTTATTTTTATCCCAATCCGGACAACAAATGTATGGCCATATGTAGCTTATGTAAAGCTCAAATAAGCAGGTTAAGGATCTTGGCCACCTAGGGACATCCTCCCTTATACGTCACCTGAAGAACCTGAAGAACCTTCATAGTTCAGTGGTTAGTTCAGGAACTGGGGCTAGGACCGTCATCAGTCCAGGGACACCTAAATCCCTTGGTCCTGTTGGATACACACCACCAACACCCTCCTCGTCAACTTCCTCCACGATCTCCATCAGATTTAGTCCTGCAGGCCATGTCACCAGCCAGACTGATTCCTCTTCAATACGGGATTCATCCGAGGAATCCTGCAGCGGTACGCCTACTACTGCCACTGCTGCTGTTGCTGCTGGTAGTCGGTCATCTTCCCAGAGGGGAAGTCATAAGACCGCTACGTCATTCACCAAACAGTTGACTGTCCAACAGTCGTTTGCCCTGAGCACAAAGTACGACAGTAGTCACCCTATAGCAAAGCGTATAACTGCGGCTGTAAGAGCTATGTTGGTGTTAGACGTGCGTCCGGTGTCCGCCATCAGTGGAGTGGGATTTAGACGGTTGATGGAGGTATTGTGTCCCCGGTACCAAATCCCATCGAAATTCCACTTCACTAGGCAGGCGATACCAAAGATGTACAGAAAAGTAAGAACAAGTGTCCTCAGTGCTCTGAAAAATGCGGTTGTACCCACTGTACACTTAACCACGGACATGTGGACAAGTGGTTCAGGGCAAACGAAGGACTAAATGATCAGGCTGTTGCAGAAGCAGCTGGAGAAATTGAGGGAGGAGCTGTTAAAGCATTGCGATCCAACAAAGCATGTAGCTCTTGTGGATGAAGCCCTTCGTACGCTTTGCCAGGATCCGAGGGTCACTCTTTTAAAGTCAGAGGAATACATTCTGGCCACCGTGCTCGATCCTCGGTTTAAAGCGTATGTTGTGTCTCTGTTTCCGGCGGACACAAGTCTACAGAGGTGCAAAGACCTGCTGGTCAGGAGATTGTCCTCTGAAGAGGACCGTGACATACCAACAGCTCCACCTTCATTTTCTTCCACACCTTTGGCTGCGAGGAAAAAGCTCAGTTTTCCTAAAAGACCCGCTGGCGGGGATACTGAGAACATCTGGTCCGGACTGAAGGACCTTCCAACCATTGCAGACATGTCTACTGTCGCTGCATTGGATGCTGTCACAATTGAAAAAATGGTGGAGGATTATTTTGCTGACACCATCCAAGTAGACATGTCAGACAGTCCATATTGTTACTGGCAGGAAAAAAAAGGCAGTTTGGAAGCCCCTGTACAAACTGGCTCTATTTTACCTGAGTTGTCCCCCCTCCAGTGTGTACTCGGAAAGAGTTTTTAGTGCAGCGGGGAACCTGGTCAGTGAGCGGCGAAGGAGGTTGCTTCCTCAGAACGTTGAAAAAATGATGTTCATAAAAATGAATTATCAATTCCTCAATCAAGTACAGCACTGCCCTCCAGATAGTACAGAGGGACCTGTGGTTGTGTAGTCCAGCGGGGACGAATTGATAATTTGTGAGGAGGAGGAAGTACACACTGTAGGGGGAGAGGAATCAGAGGTTGAGGATGAGGACGACATCTTGCCTCAGTAGAGCCTGTTTAGTTTGTACAGGGAGAGATGAATAGCTTTTTTGGTGTGGGGGCCCAAACAAAGCAATCATTTCAGCCACAGTTGTTTGGTAGGCCCTGTCGCTGAAATGATTGGTTTGTTAAAGTGTGCATGTCCTATATCAACAACATAAGGGTGGGTGAGACGGCCCAAGGACAATTCCATCTTGCACCTTTTTTTTTTCTTTGCCAGCTCGTTTTGTGGGGGCCCAAACAAACCAATCATTTCAGCCATAGTTTGGTAGGCCCTTTCGCTGAAATGATTGGTTTGTTAAAGTGCGCATGTCCTATTTCAACAACATCAGGGTGCGTGGGAGGGCCCAAGGACAATTCCATCTTGCAACTCTTTTTTTGGCATTATGTGACCGTTCAACAGTCGTTTGCCATGAGCACAAAGTACGACAGTAGTCATCGTATGGCAAAGCGGATAACTGCGGCCTTAACAGCTATGTTGGTGTTAGACGTGCATCCGGTGTCCACCATCTGTGCAGTGGATTTCAGACCATTTGAAGGCGGAGGTATTGTGGCCCCGGTACCAAATTGGGTACCGGGGCCACTCCACTACCCAGTCCAGATAGATGCGTATTACATATTAAACTAAGTTCAATGTTGCTGCCAAATTAAAACAAAAGTAAAATGCCCTGTCATAATAGAAAACAAGAGGTAGTGACGCGCTCGAACTACACCCTGTATATGCTGCAGAGGATGTAGGAGCAGCCATATGTGCAGCGGAATTTAGAACAGTTGAGGGAGGTATTGTGGCCCCTGTACCAAATTGGGTACCGGGGCCACTCCACTACGCAGTCCAGATAGATGCGCATCAGATATTAAAAAACGTTGACTGTTGCTGCCAAATCCAAAATTAATTAAAATGACCTTTCATCGTCAAAAACAAGAGGTATTGACGCGCTCGAACTACACCCTGTATATGCTGCAGAGAATGTAGGAGCAGCCATATGTGCAGTAAAATTGGGTACCGGGCCCACTCCCCCACGCAGTCCAGAAAGCTACCTCGGTGCAACGTTTTGGACTAAAAACAATATTGTGAGGTGTGAGGTGTTCAGAATAGACTGGAAATTAGTGGAAATGATTGTTATTGAATGTTATTGAGGTTAATAATAGCGTAGGAGTGAAAAGAAACCAAAAAACTGGATTTTAGCACTTTTTATGCTTTTTTAAAAATAAATCCGAACCCAAAACCCTAAATCAAAACCTTTCGTCAGGTGTTTTGGCAAAACAAATCAGAACCCAAAACCCTAAATCAAAACCTTTCGTCAGGTGTTTTGGCAAAACAAATCAGAACCCAAAAACCTCAAGCTAATCAGAACCCAAAACCCAAAACACTAAAAGTGGCCGGTGCACACCCCTAGTTCAGATGTGACCTTATATTGCACATATGCTTGTGCGTATCCTGCACTCTGTTCTGTCTGTTTACATATGACAAGTACTGTTTAGGCAGAGTGTATTTACGCCCAATCAAAACATATCTTGAGATCCGTATGGACTTTAACTATGCTCATGTTCTGTGCTCTTCTTAAAAATGCAAGTGGCTTTTCCAACTTGAATCAGGCCCATTATCAGCCTCGGACTGGCCCAGCGGGCTACCAGTTAATCCACCGGTAGGCCCGGCTACCGTACGACCACACCCCCTTTAACCAGTGGGCGGAGCTTACCTGGAGGCCCCTCACGTCGTCCCCGCTGCTCAATTGCGATCGCAGCTGCGATCATGTGACCCGCCCCCTCACCCTGTCAGCTCATGTTCCCGCGCCGCTGAAGGGAGAAGAGCAGAGAGGCTGCAGCAATCAACTTTTGGGTAAGTATTAACCAGTTGTTTATATTGTTTGTGCTATCAATATATATATATATATATATTAGCGTGTGTGTGTGTGTGTATATATATATATATATATATATATATATATATAGTGTGTGTGTGTGTGTGTGTGTGTGTGTGTATATATATGTATAATATATATAGTGTGTGTGAATTGAGAGGACTATTGCAGGCATAATATGAATCGGGGACACTTGCGTGGCATAACATTGTTTTGGTTGCACTACCGTGTGGCATAGCATTGTTTTGGGGGCACTACCATGTGGCATAGCATTGGGGGCACTACCATGTGGCATAACATTGGGGGCACTACCATGTGGCATTACATTGTTTTGGGGGCACTACCATGTGGCATAGCATTGGGGGCACTACTGTTCGGCTTAACATTGGGGGCACTACCGTGTGGCATAGCATTGTTTTGGGGGCACTACCGTGTGTCATAGGGGTGCTGCCTATCTATACTAAACTATAGGGGGGCTGCCTATGCTAAACTATAGTGAGGGGGGGCTGCACAGAGAACACTATAGGGAGGGGGTGATGGGACCTTTAATGCTAAGTTGGTTTGGGTCTATAATTGAATGTCGGGCTGAGTGTGGGGGCTATCTATTAAATGCGAATATTAATTATTTAATGCTAGGAATGGTCATGGGAAATAAATGTATTAAACGTAAATGCTAATAATTTATTGCTGGGACTGTTTGGAGGGAGGGTAATAGGTTTATTTATTAAATGGGTATACTATTAATTTAATGTTGAGGTTGGTTGGAGGGAAATAGATCTATTCATCAAATGTGAGCACTATTACTTTAAAGTTGAGGCTGGAGAGAGGCCTAATTATTAAATGTGGGTGCTGTTTATTTAATGGCAGGGATGGTTGACGTTTCTAAATATACCCATTATTTTTTCCAAATAGGGCCCTCAACATTCCAGGATCCAGACAAGCCGCAACTAAAGAAACCAGCAGCCACAGGTGGTAAAAGTGACAACAACAGGTAGGACAGTCTGTCAAATGATCTGAGTCTAGTGCAGGCTTGGCTAACCTGTGGTACTCCAGGTGTTGTGAAACTATAAGTCCCAGCATACCCTTCCAGCAATAAGCTGCTATATATTGGCAAAGCATGCTGGTGCTTGTAGTTTCACAACACCTGGAGTGCCACAGGTTAGCCAATCCTGGTCTAGTGGGACAATCGTGATTTTTGGTGACTGTTCTGCCCAATCTAAGGGGCAGTTCAAGACTGTGTATTCTTTATACACACACTGCATTCTTTATATACTGCACTAAGGTGCTAGCTGTCCTTTGTGGACTGACCACTCCCCCTCTAGTGTCTGGTCCCGCCTCTATGATGGCTGACCACACCCCCTTTGGTGGGCCCCTAGTGTTGCATTCCCCGATGGACCCTTCATGCCCCAGTCCGACACTGCCCATTATGTTTGGATGTTCTCCCAGTGCTCACTTTGGGTTCCATGGATGCTTTGGATTCCTCCTATAGACATACTGCTTATTTAATTGGCTTCTGATTAAACTAGCCCTAGCCAGTGCATGTGTGACTGGGTACCTGTGATTGGGAATTTAAATTGTATGCTCCATTTTGACAGTGACACATTTTTCTGGTTGTTTAGTACTGTGGAATATGTTGGCGATACATATAGGCATAAGGCTCAAATTATCAGCCTGTCACCTCCCAACGGTAGGCCAAATATTTTCATGACAAAACCATTTACTCCCAGGAATAAAGACAAAAAAAAAACCTCTTCCTGCACTGGGTTTATTAGGTATCACACACCATGCTTTATTGGATTTGAGCAAAGTGTTGTGTTGACATCATTTCAATGCTGTGCATATTCAATGACCCAGAGCATAAGCATAGTGTGTGATACCCAGGGACATCCCCTCCTCTACTGGACACTTTTATATTAGATAAGAAGTGGTGGGGGAATAATGAATTACAATGAGTGGAGGGGAGTTGACTTACAGGGGAACAGGAGGAGTGAAAATTGATTATATGGTTGGGAAGAATTAATTACATGCGTGGGGAAGGAAAGGGGAGTGTAAAAGTTAACGCAGTTGCAGCTGAATTACATACGCTATCTTCATACATTAGTGGAAATGCATGTTACATAACCACACGCTTTTATACTTTTCCTTTTATGACACACCTACTCTAGTACTTTATATTAATTACATGACAAGCGCGGTTTCCCAAGTTTGCAGCCAGCATGAGAGGCAGACAGAAGAGTATGCCTCTCCAACACAGCACCAGATAGAGGACAGGTGTGCGTGGGGGAACTCTTAATGTAAGGTGGGTAGTGGTTAATCAATTAAAGGTGTGTGGGAGCTCTTATGTTGGTGGTGTGATGGTGAAGCTATTTATTGTATTTAATGTAATAGTCTCTCCTTACTTATAAATGCTTTTATGAAATTGCTTGACTTTATTTAATATATAATAGAAATGTTATGATTTACTTCTGCTATTTTTGTCAGTTTCTTCCTCCTTTACACATTTTTTTCATGTTTAATTTATTAATAATAATATAGCGCTGCTATATAATGACACACAGCCTGGACTGTGTGTCATTATATTGAAATTCCGGCATTTACCCAGTCGGCAGGATAAGTGTTGGTATTTCTTCTGCCCAGTGGCGGAATTAGCACTGGTGCAGTATGTGCAGTGCAACGGGGCCCATGGAGATAATGGGGCCCACTGCAAGGCAGATGCAGAGGGTCGAGGGGCCCGATTCCCTCCTCCCTGCCTCTGTCCCCCAGCTCGCAAGTTCTGCCTCTGTTTCTGGTGGAAATTCGTACCAGTTCGTTATACCGTCTGATGTTGTTAAAGGTTATCAGCGGTGTTAATGTGGAAGTTAAGCCACAATGCTTTTGAACTTAAACAGGTTTCCGTTTATTGAACTTGAATAACAGATATATGTGCAGGTATTCACAGTTGGTAGTACAGCAGGCAATAACAGTTGAATGCAGTTTTGTTGTAATGCACTTATACATATACAGGCTTGTAGATATGCAGATGGATATGCACTCTCATATAGATATACAGAGATAGGCTTGACACATCATCATCATCATTTATTTATATAGCGCCAACATATTCTGTAGCGCTTTACAATTGGGGACAACCATAATAAACTAATAAACAAACTGGGTAAAACAGACAAAGAGGTGAGAAGGCCCTGCTCGCAAGCTTACAATCTATGGGACAATGGGAGATTGACACATGAGGTTAAGTCTACATTTTGCATTTTGGCCCAGCCAGACTGCAAAGGTAAAAACGACTCATAAGCTAAATGATCCCGTCACACAACAATGTTGGTCAGGGGGTAGTTGTCTTGTGTGAAATTGTGTAACTGGCTAAAGGTAGCGAGGTTAAGAGGGTGGTTGAGGAATATTATAAGCTTGTCTGAAGAGGTAGGTTTTCAGAGAACGCTTGAAAGTTTGTAGACCAGAGGAGAGTCTTACTGTGCGAGGGAGAGAATTCCATAGAGTGGGTTCAGCCCGAAAAAAGTCCTGTAACCGGGAATGGGAGGATGTAATGAGGGTGGATGAGAGACGCAGATCTTGTGTAGAGCGGAGTTGCCGAGTTGGGAGATATTTTGAGACAAGAGAGGAGATGTATGTTGGTGCAGCTTTGTTGATGGCCTTGTAGGTTAGTAAGAGTATTTTATATTGGATTCGGTGCAAAACAGGCAGACAGTGTAGAGACATACAGAGTGATTCAACAGAGGAATAACGATTTGCAAGGAAAATCAGTCTTGCCGCAGCGTGCAAAATAGATTGTAGGGGTTTGAGTCTGTTTCTGGGAAGACCAGTAAGGAGGGAATTGCAATAGTCAATGCCGGAGATGATAAGTGCATGAATTAAGGTTTTTGCAGGGTCTTGCGTGAGATATGTGCGAATTCTGGAAATGTTCTTTAGATGTATGTAGCAGGATTTAGATATAGAGTCAATGTGGGGAACAAAGGATAGGTGTGAGTCAAGGATTACACCTAGGCAGCGAGCTTGTGAAGTGGGATTTATGGTCATGTTATCAACAGAGATAGAAATGTCAGGTATGCTCTTGTTGGTGGGTGGGAATATTATTAACTCTGTTTTAGAAAGATTAAGTTTGAGTTGGCGAGAGGACATCCAAGATGATATAGCAGAAAGACAGTCAGTTACACGGGACAACACAGATGTCGAGAGATCAGGAGAGGATAGATAGAGTTGGGTATCATCCACATAGAGATGATACTGAAAGCCAAAGGAACTTATTCGATTTCCAAGAGAAGCGGTATAGATAGAGAACAGCAGAGGACCTAGCACTAAGCCTTGTGGTACTCCAACTGATAGGGGAAGCGGAGCAGAGGTGGCTCCAGAGAAATTAACAGTGAAAGAGCGATTAGAGAGGAAGGATGAGAACCAGGATCGAACAGTGTCTTGAAGCCCTAGGGATTGCAGCGTTTGTATGAGAAGAGAGTGGTCAACGGTGTCAAATGTAGCCGAGAGATCCAGGAGGATTAGGAGAGAGTAATGGCCTTCAGTTTTAGCAGTGATCAGATCATTGACAACCTTGGTCAACGCAGTCTCTGTGGAGTGTTGAGAACGAAAGCCAGACTGAAGAGGATCCAACAGGTTGTTAGCGGAAAGAAAGCGTATGAGGCGAGTGTAGGCAAGCCTCTCTAGAAGCTTGGAGGGGCAAGGGAGCTGAGAGATGGGACGGTAATTTGAGAGAGAGTTTGGGTCGGAGTTTTGTTTTTTTAGAATAGGAGTAATCACTGCGTGCTTGTATAGTGATGGAAAGATGCCAGTAGAGAGTGAGAGATTACAGATTTGAGTTAGAGGTGAAATGAGCACAGAAGACAGGGATCTACCAATTTGCGAGGGAATAGAATCAAGAGGACAGGAGGTAGAGTAGGAAGATAAGAAGAGAGTAGAAATTTCCTCTTCATTTGTGGGGTCAAATGAAGAGAAGGTGTCAGAGGGTAGTGGGAAGGAATTGAGCAGATTGCTTGTCGAGGAAAAGGATACCATTTCTAGTCTAATCTTGTCAATCTTGTCCTTGAAGATCCTAAGCACTGGTAGTAGATGAAGGGTTCAGGGTGGGAGGATTGAGAAGATATTTAAATGTATTGAAAAGGCGATTGGAGTTAGAAGCCTGAGCATAGATAAGAGATTGGAAGTATGTTTGTTTTGCAGTGTCCAGAGCATTTCGATAGGAGCAGTAGATAGAAGTATATGTGAAGAAGTCATTAGAGGTCCAAAATTTACGCCAGTGATGTTCTGCTTTACGGGACAGTTTTTGAAGATTTTGTGTTGCTTTAGTGTGCCACGGTTGACATCGAAGTCGACGTGTAGTATGTAGTGTCGCTGGAGCCACTTGATCAAGGGCCGTTGTTAAGGTTAGATGAAAATGAGGTACTGCCATCTCAGGGGATGAGAATGTAGAGATAGGGGAGAGAAGGTGTTGGAGAGAGGTGGAAAATTGTTGAAGATTAATAGAATTCAGATTTTTGCGGGTATGAGGAGGCTTAGAGTTAGACAATAGAGAGGTTAGAGCAGTGGGGGTGAGTGTGTAGCTGATAAGGTGATGATCCGAGAGGGGAAAGGGTGTGTTAAGAAAATTAGAAACTGAACATAGTCTAGAGAAAACAAGATCAAGGCAGTGGCCATCCATATGAGTAGCTGATTCAATCCACTGGGAGAGGTCAAGTGAGAAGGTTAGAGAGAGTAGTTTGGAAGCAGCTTTGGAAGGTAAGTTATCAATGAGGATGTTGAAATCACCCATGACGATGGTGGGGATGTCTGAAGATAAGAAGTGAGGGAGCCATGCAGAGAAATCCTCAATAAATTGTTGGTGTGCTCCAGGGGGACGATAGATCACTGCAACACGTAGAGAGAATGGATTAAAAATGCGAATAGCATGTACTTTAAAAGATGTGAACGTGAGTGATGGTACATTTGGTAGAACTGTAAACGTGCACTGTGGGGAGAGAAGTAGTCCAACCCCACCTCCTTGTCTGCCTTCAGGTCTGAAGCTGTGGGTGAGATGGAGGCCACCATGTGAAAGTGCTGCAGTGAGGCAGTGTCTGATTGCATGAGCCATGTTTCTGTTATTGCTAGAAGGTTGAGGTTTTTTGAGAGGGAGAGATCATGAATGGAGGTAAGTTTGTTACAAACAGAGCGCGCATTCCAAAGGGCACATTTAAAGGACTTTGGAAGAGAGGGGAGAGAGGTGACGTGTTTGAGGTTTGCTATAGAACGGTAGTGCTCTGATGTATGTGTGTGTTGTTATACTGTACATTCGTGCAGGTTATTGTGGTGGTACAGGCTCCTATATTATATATGGTGCCTCCGGTTCACATGTGAAGTACTTTGGAGAACTTTTATTTTTTCTAAAGATTTTATTTTTGCAAGGGTCAACAGTAAGTAACATTCTATACAGCAATCTGTTACGAATGGCAAATGAATATATATGTATTTAAACATACATCATATATTTAGAAATGAACAAGGGTAAGGGTGTTGACCCGATTTTTCAATAAAAAAAGAAAGAAGAAACTTCAAAGAGAGAAATTAGACAGAAGAGAGTGAAGAGGTGGCGGTGTGGCGGGCCGCCAGAGAGTAAAAAAAAGGAAGGAGTGGAGTAGAATCTAGAAAAGAGAGGAGAAGAGATGGGATGGATGGATGAAATAGGGAAAGGAAGGAAGGTTCCAGATGGAGCAATGCTGTAGAATAACGTGACGAAAGGAGTTTGGATTTGGAAGTATGAAGTCCATGGCACCCAAACCTTGTTAAATGATTTAGAGGTATTACGGATAATTCATGTCATGTATTCCATTTGATAAGTGTACCATTTTCTGCCGCTAATCACCTGCAGTGTTGGCGCAATGGGCTGCTTCCAATCAGTGACAATTTGACATAGGGCAGCAGAGACTATGTGGCAAAACATCTTCATTTGTTGTTTGGTAGCCAATGGAATGCCAAGAGGGAGGAGAAAAAACCTGGGTGAATAGGGCATGTCAAGTTGCAGTAGTTGTGAAGCAAAGTTTCGAAGTTCCGTCCAGAACGGGATAAGTTTGGGACATTGCCACAAGATATGGAGGAAGGATCCTCTGTTCTGCAACCCTTCCAACATGTGCTAGACGAGCCTGTGAAGATGTTTTTGTAGTTTGTTTGGCACCAAGTACCATCGATAAAGAAGTTTATAAGCATTTTCTTTCAATTCAAAACAGATTGAACTGGAGGCTGTGTTAGTGTCACGGGCACTAGGAGTCTTTGCCCAGGATATCACCAGATGATGTTCTTACCAGAGTAATATAGCTGGTACTATGGTCCTCTGGTAGCAGGGTGACAACGGAACAGGAGAGTCAGCAGATGGTGAGAGAATGCTCAATGAAAGTCTATGACTAGCAGCAACTGGTAATGACTTAGATGTATTAACACGAGAAACCAGATGGACAAGTAAACGTGAGGAGAGTCAGTGGTCTGCGTACAGCAAGTTGTACCACTGCTATAGTGAGGAGGAATGTCCAGGAGTACAGAGGAGGTAGTGAAAGTCAGTGGTCTGCGTATAGCAAGTTGTACCACTGTCTATAGTGAAGGAATGGGTTCCAGGTGCAAGTAGGTAACGGGGAAGTCAGTGGTCTGCGTACAGCAAGTTGTACCACTGCTTATGTGAGAGGATACTTGAAACTGGTGCCAATGGGAAACAGGAGTCAGTGGTCTGCGTTCAGCAAGCTGTACCACTGCTATATATATATGTGAGGAGGGGCACGAGAAGATGAATGGAATACAGAGGATACACGGGCGGCACACGGAACTTGATCCCACGATGATAACCACAATACAATAATAACTGACAAGCGCTGCTTGAAGTATGCAAAGTCACTATAGAGATCCAGGTAATAGGAAACAAAGTCAATAGTAACAATAGCTTCAGTAGATGGAAGACTCCGGAGATGAACACAACACAGTCCAGACGGATATGCAACACAATAGCAAAGTCAATGGAAAGTATGCATACCGCGGTTTAGGAGAGCAGGCTGTCAAGGAGCAGAGCAGGGATACCTGAACGGCTGACCGCCGGCAGGAGGAGAGACCACTGGAGGATGGAAGCGGTAATCAGGTTGGTGCAGCGCACGAAAGGTAACCGGTAATCAAAGGAGCAATACTCAGGAAGCAGTAGTAAGTAAAACTGGAAACATGATGAACATGGGAGAGTTGAGGCTGTCTGGTATCCGGCAGTAGTAGCGGAGGCAGCGGAGGGGAGACACGTTGAACACAGGAGAGTATACACGGTCTGGAATCCGGCAGTAGTACCGAAGGCAGCGGAGGGGAGACACGCTGAACACAGGAGAGTAGAGACGGTCTGGAATCCGGCAGCAGTGGCAGATAGGAATCAGTGGAGAGCTGACACGATGAACACAGGAGAGTTGAGACGGTCTGGAACCCGGCAGTAGTAACGGAGGCAGCGGAGAGCAGACATGCTGAACACAGGAGAGTTGAGGCGGTCTGGAATCCGGCAGCAGTAGCAGATAGGAATCAGCTGAGTGCAGACACGATGAACACAGGAGAGTTGAAGTGATCTGGAAACCACAATCGTAGTAGACAGGAATCAGCTGGAGCTGAATACACGAGGAAACACAGGAACACCTTCAGAGGCTCATGGGGAATGAAACTCCAAGATCAGGCAACTAGGTAATGATCACAGGTGGTTTAAATAGGGAGGGTTGCCTGATCATCCAATTAATTAAAATCAACAGGTACTGAAGGTTTCATAAGGGCTGCACATGCGCAGACCCTCAGGATGGCGGACGGCCACGGTTCCTGAACACAGGAGAAATGGCACTCACAGTCCGGTGAGTGACAGTATCCCCCCTTTTAAAGGTGGGCACAGAACACATGGAACCGGGTTTGTCCGGAAACTTGGAATAAAACTTCTTAAGAAGAGCTGGAGCGTTGAGATCTTCTGCTTTAATCCATGAACGCTCTTCAGGACCAAAGCCCTTCCAATGAACGAGGAAACGAAGAACTCCTCGCGAAATTTTTGCATCTAATATGTGAGTATTCTCAAAATCCTCCTCTTGATGAGCTTGAACTGGCCGAGGTGCTGAAGGAGGGACCGAGAAACGGTTGATGATAAGAGGTTTGAGCAAAGACACATGGAAGGCATTGGAAATACGAAGGTTCTTAGGTAGTAGAAGTTTGAAGCAAACTGGATTTATCACTTGAATGATCCTATATGGACCAATAAAACGAGAAGCGAACTTCATAGATGGGACCTTCAAACGAATATTTTTGGTTGATAACCATACACGATCTCCGATTTTAAGTGGTGGATTAGCCCGTCTCTTTTTATCTGCAAAAGACTTATATCTGGCAGATGTCTTCTTTAAACAGGTTTTGACCTGAGACCAAATATTTTTGAAGGTCTGACAAACAGTCTCTACAGCAGGAACTTGGGTGGGAGGGAGGGCAGGAAATTCCGGAAAAGACGGATGGTGACCATTAAACCACAAAGAATGGAGTTTTAGAAGATGATTCATGATACATGTTGTTATGAGCGAATTTAGCCCATGGAAGCAAATCTACCCAGTTGTCTTGGTTAGCTGAATAGAACATCCTTATAAAAGTCTCAAGATCTTGATTGACCCTTTCGGTTTGTCCGTTTGATTGAGGATGGTAGGAGGATGATAGTGATAATCGGATACCCAAGGTCTTACAAAGGGCCCGCCAGAATCTGGAAACGAATTGCACTCCTCTATCTGAAACAATCTCGGAAGGACATCCATGAATACGGAAGATTTCTTTGATGAAATAATCAGCCAGAGTAGATGAAGAAGGTAAACCGGTCAAAGGAACGAAATGTGCCATCTTCGAAAATCTATCCACCACTACCCAAATAGTATTGCACTTTTTACTAGGAGGAAGATCAGTAACAAAGTCCATACTAATATGGGTCCACGGCTTGGAAGGAATGGGTAGTGGTTGAAGCAAACCCGCTGGAGTTCTGCAGGGAGTCTTAAACTGGGAACACAATTCACAAGCAGCCACAAAATCTTTGACATCTCTCCTCATAGAAGGCCACCAGTAACTTCGAGAAAGAATTTAAAAAGTCTTGCGTTCACCAGAATGTCCAGAAAAACGAGAAGAGTGAAACCACGAAAGGATTTTCTTCCTAAGAGCAGGAGGCACGAGGGTTCTCCCAAATGGTAGCACCTTAGTGGAAGAAGCAGCCAGAGAAACACATTTGGGGTCTTATATAGAGTGGTTAGGACCATCTTCAATGTCTGAGGACGTCACAAAAGCTCGAGATAGGGCGTCTGCTTTTTTATTTTTTGCAGCTGGTTTGAAGGCTATGATTAGTTCAAAATGAGAAAAGAAAAGAGACCATCTTGCTTGACGAGGATTCAAACATTGAGCAGACTGTAAATATGACAAATTTTTATGATCAGTACAAATTGTCACAGGATGACGAGCTCCTTCCAACAAATATCTCCATTCCTCTAATGCTACTTTTATAGCCAGCAACTCCTTGTCCCCGATGGTATAATTCTTCTCTGCAGGCAGAAGACCCCGAGAGTAAAAGGCACAAGGATGGAATTTTTGTTGCTCCGATCTAAGGGAGAGAATGGCTCCTAAGCCAACATTAGAGGCATCTACCTCTAGGAAGAAGGGAAGCGTCACATCAGGCTGTCGAAGAACAGGAGCGGAGGAGAAGGACTCTTTGAGAAACTGGAAAGCTTGAAGTGCCTCAGAGGACCATTGTTTAGTATTGGCCCCTTTATGAGTTAGGGCCACAATAGGAGATGCAATCGAGGAAAAATCTTGAATGAAGCGTCTATAGTAATTGGCAAAACCTTTAAAACGCTGAATTGCACGAAGAGTAGTTGGCTGAGGCCAATGTAATACAGCATTCACCTTTTCTGGATCCATCTGAAGACCAACTCTGGAGACAATATATCCCAGAAATGGAATCTGGGGCAACTCGAATGAACATTTTTCTAACTTGCAGAATAATGAATTTTTTCAGAGTCTGGAAAGGACCTCTGCCACATGTTGATGATGAGAAGGCAGGTCCTGAGAAAAGATTAATATGTCGTCCAGATAGACGACGACACAAACATATAACAAGTCCCAGAAGATCTCATTAATGAAACCCTGGAAAACAGCGGGGGCGTTACATAACCCGAAGGGCATTACTAAATATTCATAATGCCCGTCTCTGGTGTTGAAAGCTGTCTTCCATTCGTCACCGGACCTGATTCGAATTAAATTATAGGCACCACGAAGATCCAACTTGGTAAAGATCCGGGCTCCCTTGATACGATCAAATAACTCAGTAATTAATGGAATGGGATACCGATTTTTGATAGTTATGGCGTTAAGTCCACGAAAATCTATGCAAGGACGTAATGACCCATGCTTCTTTTTTACGAAGAAAAAACCTGCTCCAGCGGGAGAGGTAGAAGGTCGAATAAATCCTCGCTGGAGTTTCTTTTTGATGTACTCAGATGTGGCTTGAGTTTCAGGTAACGAAAGTGGATACACACGCCCTCTGGGAGGAGTCTTGCCAGGTTGAAGATCAATCAGACAGTCCCACGAACGATGAGGAGGAAGACGTTCAGACTGAAGTTTATCAAATACATCGGCAAAAGAAGCATACTGAGGAGGAAGTCCCGGTGAACAAGGTGAAATGCAGGATTGCTGTATCTTGAGAGGAACGACTTGAGAGAGGCAACGATGATGACACTCAGACCCCCACGACGTAACTTGAGGAGTGTGCCAGTCAATCTGGGGAGAATGACGTTGAAGCCATGGAAGGCCTAATACAATCGGACTGGTAGTAACAGGAAGAATTAAAAATGAAATTTCCTCCTGGTGTAATACACCAATTGTTGTTGGCGAACATCCTGTTGTTCAATACGGGTAACCAGATACTGCAGCATCTCTTTAGCTGTAGGTTCCGATCCTGGGTCTGTCATGGCCTGATCTTACTGTGCCTGATCTTACTGTCACGGGCACTAGGAGTCTTTGCCCAGGATATCACCAGATGATGTTCTTACCAGAGTAATATAGCTGGTACTATGGTCCTCTGGTAGCAGGGTGACAACGGAACAGGAGAGTCAGCAGATGGTGAGAGAATGCTCAATGAAAGTCTATGACTAGCAGCAACTGGTAATGACTTAGATGTATTAACACGAGAAACCAGATGGACAAGTAAACGTGAGGAGAGTCAGTGGTCTGCGTACAGCAAGTTGTACCACTGCTATAGTGAGGAGGAATGTCCAGGAGTAGAGAGGAGGTAGTGAAAGTCAGTGGTCTGCGTATAGCAAGTTGTACCACTGTCTTTAGTGAAGGAATGGGTTCCAGGTGCAAGTAGGTAACGGGGAAGTCAGTGGTCTGCGTACAGCAAGTTGTACCACTGCTTATGTGAGAGGATACTTGAAACTGGTGCCAATGGGAAACAGGAGTCAGTGGTCTGCGTTCCGCAAGTTGTACCACTGCTATATATATATGTGAGGAGGGGCACGAGGAGATGAATGGAATACAGAGGATACACGGGCGGCACACGGAACTTGATCCCACGATGATAACCACAATACAATAATAACTGACAAGCGCTGCTTGAAGTATGCAAAGTCACTATAGAGATCCAGGTAATAGGAAACAAAGTCAATAGTAACAATAGCTTCAGTAGATGGAAGACTCCGGAGATGAACACAACACAGTCCAGACGGATATGCAACACAATAGCAAAGTCAATGGAAAGTATGCATACCGCGGTTTAGGAGAGCAGGCTGTCAAGGAGCAGAGCAGGGATACCTGAACGGCTGACCGCCGGCAGGAGGAGAGACCACTGGAGGATGGAAGCGGTAATCAGGTTGGTGCAGCGCACGAAAGGTAACCGGTAATCAAAGGAGCAATACTCAGGAAGCAGTAGTAAGTAAAACTGGAAACATGATGAACATGGGAGAGTTGAGGCTGTCTGGTATCCGGCAGTAGTAGCGGAGGCAGCGGAGGGGAGACACGTTGAACACAGGAGAGTATACACGGTCTGGAATCCGGCAGTAGTACCGAAGGCAGCGGAGGGGAGACACGCTGAACACAGGAGAGTAGAGACGGTCTGGAATCCGGCAGCAGTGGCAGATAGGAATCAGTGGAGAGCTGACACGATGAACACAGGAGAGTTGAGACGGTCTGGAACCCGGCAGTAGTAACGGAGGCAGCGGAGAGCAGACATGCTGAACACAGGAGAGTTGAGGCGGTCTGGAATCCGGCAGCAGTAGCAGATAGGAATCAGCTGAGTGCAGACACGATGAACACAGGAGAGTTGAAGTGATCTGGAAACCACAATCGTAGTAGACAGGAATCAGCTGGAGCTGAATACACGAGGAAACACAGGAACACCTTCAGAGGCTCATGGGGAATGAAACTCCAAGATCAGGCAACTAGGTAATGATCACAGGTGGTTTAAATAGGGAGGGTTGCCTGATCATCCAATTAATTAAAATCAACAGGTACTGAAGGTTTCATAAGGGCTGCACATGCGCAGACCCTCAGGATGGCGGACGGCCACGGTTCCTGAACACAGGAGAAATGGCACTCACAGTCCGGTGAGTGACAGTATCCCCCCTTTTAAAGGTGGGCACAGAACACATGGAACCGGGTTTGTCCGGAAACTTGGAATAAAACTTCTTAAGAAGAGCTGGAGCGTTGAGATCTTCTGCTTTAATCCATGAACGCTCTTCAGGACCAAAGCCCTTCCAATGAACGAGGAAACGAAGAACTCCTCGCGAAATTTTTGCATCTAATATGTGAGTATTCTCAAAATCCTCCTCTTGATGAGCTTGAACTGGCCGAGGTGCTGAAGGAGGGACCGAGAAACGGTTGATGATAAGAGGTTTGAGCAAAGACACATGGAAGGCATTGGAAATACGAAGGTTCTTAGGTAGTAGAAGTTTGAAGCAAACTGGATTTATCACTTGAATGATCCTATATGGACCAATAAAACGAGAAGCGAACTTCATAGATGGGACCTTCAAACGAATATTTTTGGTTGATAACCATACACGATCTCCGATTTTAAGTGGTGGAATAGCCCGTCTCTTTTTATCTGCAAAAGACTTATATCTGGCAGATGTCTTCTTTAAACAGGTTTTGACCTGAGACCAAATATTTTTGAAGGTCTGACAAACAGTCTCTACAGCAGGAACTTGGGTGGGAGGGAGGGCAGGAAATTCCGGAAAAGACGGATGGTGACCATTAAACCACAAAGAATGGAGTTTTAGAAGATGATTCATGATACATGTTGTTATGAGCGAATTTAGCCCATGGAAGCAAATCTACCCAGTTGTCTTGGTTAGCTGAAGAGAACATCCTTATAAAAGTCTCAAGATCTTGATTGACCCTTTCGGTTTGTCCGTTTGATTGAGGATGGTAGGAGGATGATAGTGATAATCGGATACCCAAGGTCTTACAAAGGGCCCGCCAGAATCTGGAAACGAATTGCACTCCTCTATCTGAAACAATCTCGGAAGGACATCCATGAATACGGAAGATTTCTTTGATGAAATAATCAGCCAGAGTAGATGAAGAAGGTAAACCGGTCAAAGGAACGAAATGTGCCATCTTCGAAAATCTATCCACCACTACCCAAATAGTATTGCACTTTTTACTAGGAGGAAGATCAGTAACAAAGTCCATACTAATATGGGTCCACGGCTTGGAAGGAATGGGTAGTGGTTGAAGCAAACCCGCTGGAGTTCTGCAGGGAGTCTTAAACTGGGAACACAATTCACAAGCAGCCACAAAATCTTTGACATCTCTCCTCATAGAAGGCCACCAGTAACTTCGAGAAAGAATTTAAAAAGTCTTGCGTTCACCAGAATGTCCAGAAAAACGAGAAGAGTGAAACCACGAAAGGATTTTCTTCCTAAGAGCAGGAGGCACGAGGGTTCTCCCAAATGGTAGCACCTTAGTGGAAGAAGCAGCCAGAGAAACACATTTGGGGTCTTATATAGAGTGGTTAGGACCATCTTCAATGTCTGAGGACGTCACAAAAGCTCGAGATAGGGCGTCTGCTTTTTTATTTTTTGCAGCTGGTTTGAAGGTTATGATTAGTTCAAAACGAGAAAAGAAAAGAGACCATCTTGCTTGACGAGGATTCAAACATTGAGCAGACTGTAAATATGACAAATTTTTATGATCAGTACAAATTGTCACAGGATGACGAGCTCCTTCCAACAAATATCTCCATTCCTCTAATGCTACTTTTATAGCCAGCAACTCCTTGTCCCCGATGGTATAATTCTTCTCTGCAGGCAGAAGACCCCGAGAGTAAAAGGCACAAGGATGGAATTTTTGTTGCTCCGATCTAAGGGAGAGAATGGCTCCTAAGCCAACATTAGAGGCATCTACCTCTAGGAAGAAGGGAAGCGTCACATCAGGCTGTCGAAGAACAGGAGCGGAGGAGAAGGACTCTTTGAGAAACTGGAAAGCTTGAAGTGCCTCAGAGGACCATTGTTTAGTATTGGCCCCTTTATGAGTTAGGGCCACAATAGGAGATGCAATCGAGGAAAAATCTTGAATGAAGCGTCTATAGTAATTGGCAAAACCTTTAAAACGCTGAATTGCACGAAGAGTAGTTGGCTGAGGCCAATGTAATACAGCATTCACCTTTTCTGGATCCATCTGAAGACCAACTCTGGAGACAATATATCCCAGAAATGGAATCTGGGGCAACTCGAATGAACATTTTTCTAACTTGCAGAATAATGAATTTTTTCAGAGTCTGGAAAGGACCTCTGCCACATGTTGATGATGAGAAGGCAGGTCCTGAGAAAAGATTAATATGTCGTCCAGATAGACGACGACACAAACATATAACAAGTCCCAGAAGATCTCATTAATGAAACCCTGGAAAACAGCGGGGGCGTTACATAACCCGAAGGGCATTACTAAATATTCATAATGCCCGTCTCTGGTGTTGAAAGCTGTCTTCCATTCGTCACCGGACCTGATTCGAATTAAATTATAGGCACCACGAAGATCCAACTTGGTAAAGATCCGGGCTCCCTTGATACGATCAAATAACTCAGTAATTAATGGAATGGGATACCGATTTTTGATAGTTATGGCGTTAAGTCCACGAAAATCTATGCAAGGACGTAATGACCCATGCTTCTTTTTTACGAAGAAAAAACCTGCTCCAGCGGGAGAGGTAGAAGGTCGAATAAATCCTCGCTGGAGTTTCTTTTTGATGTACTCAGATGTGGCTTGAGTTTCAGGTAACGAAAGTGGATACACACGCCCTCTGGGAGGAGTCTTGCCAGGTTGAAGATCAATCAGACAGTCCCACGAACGATGAGGAGGAAGACGTTCAGACTGAAGTTTATCAAATACATCGGCAAAAGAAGCATACTGAGGAGGAAGTCCCGGTGAACAAGGTGAAATGCAGGATTGCTGTATCTTGAGAGGAACGACTTGAGAGAGGCAACGATGATGACACTCAGACCCCCACGACGTAACTTGAGGAGTGTGCCAGTCAATCTGGGGAGAATGACGTTGAAGCCATGGAAGGCCTAATACAATCGGACTGGTAGTAACAGGAAGAATTAAAAATGAAATTTCCTCCTGGTGTAATACACCAATTGTTGTTGGCGAACATCCTGTTGTTCAATACGGGTAACCAGATACTGCAGCATCTCTTTAGCTGTAGGTTCCGATCCTGGGTCTGTCATGGCCTGATCTTACTGTGCCTGATCTTACTGTCACGGGCACTAGGAGTCTTTGCCCAGGATATCACCAGATGATGTTCTTACCAGAGTAATATAGCTGGTACTATGGTCCTCTGGTAGCAGGGTGACAACGGAACAGGAGAGTCAGCAGATGGTGAGAGAATGCTCAATGAAAGTCTATGACTAGCAGCAACTGGTAATGACTTAGATGTATTAACACGAGAAACCAGATGGACAAGTAAACGTGAGGAGAGTCAGTGGTCTGCGTACAGCAAGTTGTACCACTGCTATAGTGAGGAGGAATGTCCAGGAGTAGAGAGGAGGTAGTGAAAGTCAGTGGTCTGCGTATAGCAAGTTGTACCACTGTCTTTAGTGAAGGAATGGGTTCCAGGTGCAAGTAGGTAACGGGGAAGTCAGTGGTCTGCGTACAGCAAGTTGTACCACTGCTTATGTGAGAGGATACTTGAAACTGGTGCCAATGGGAAACAGGAGTCAGTGGTCTGCGTTCCGCAAGTTGTACCACTGCTATATATATATGTGAGGAGGGGCACGAGGAGATGAATGGAATACAGAGGATACACGGGCGGCACACGGAACTTGATCCCACGATGATAACCACAATACAATAATAACTGACAAGCGCTGCTTGAAGTATGCAAAGTCACTATAGAGATCCAGGTAATAGGAAACAAAGTCAATAGTAACAATGGCTTCAGTAGATGGAAGACTCCGGATATGAACACAACACAGTCCAGACGGATATGCAACACAATAGCAAAGTCAATGGAAAGTATGCATACCGGGGTTCAGGAGAGCAGGCTGTCAAGGAGCAGAGCAGGGATACCTGAACGGCTGAACGCCGGGCAGGAGGAGAGACCACTGGAGGATGGAAGCGGTAGTCAGGTTGGTGCAGCGCACGAAAGGTAACCGGTAATCAAAGGAGCAATACTCAGGAAGCAGTAGTAAGTAAAACTGGAAACATGATGAACACGGGAGAGTTGAGGCTGTCTGGTATCTGGCAGTAGTAGCGGAGGCAGCGGAGGGGAGACACGCTGAACACAGGAGAGTAGAGGCGGTCTGGAATCCGGCAGTAGTAGCGAAGGCAGCGGAGGGGAGACACGCTGAACACAGGAGAGTAGAGACGGTCTGGAATCCGGCAGCAGTGGCAGATAGGAATCAGTGGAGAGCTGACACGATGAACACAGGAGAGTTGAGACGGTCTGGAACCCGGCAGTAGTAACGGAGGCAGCGGAGAGCAGACATGCTGAACACAGGAGAGTTGAGGCGGTCTGGAATCCGGCAGCAGTAGCAGATAGGAATCAGCTGAGTGCAGACACGATGAACACAGGAGAGTTGAAGTGGTCTGGAAACCACAATCATAGTAGACAGGAATCAGCTGGAGCTGAATACACGAGGAAACACAGGAACACCTTCAGAGGCTCATGGGGAATGAGACTCCAAGATCAGGCAACTAGGTAATGATCACAGGTGGTTTAAATAGGGAGGGTTGCCTGATCATCCAATTAATTAAAAGCAACAGGTACTAAAGGTTTCATAAGGGCTGCACATGCGCAGACCCTCAGGGTGGCGGACGGCCACGGTTCCTGAACACAGGAGAAATGGCACTCACAGTCCGGTGAGTGACAGTTAGTTCTTATTTTCTCCCAGTCTTCATTATCTAGTGGTCCTCCCGGGTGCTTCACCCAAGCCCTCTCATGAATCGGGGACTCTGGGTTCCCAATATAAAAAGGAAATAAGTCCTTTGGTAGAAGATTGCCGGAGAGAAAGCGATTCAAAAAAGTTCAATGGTCTACTACCTAAAGTTAATTTAGTGGCAGAATGAAAATTTCTTAATTGTAGGTATTGGAATAAGTAAACGTCTGGAGCATTAAGCTTTGTTTTAAAGTTATTGAATGAGGTAAATTAGGTGTCTTTGATGATATCGTTGAGGTAGCGTATATATCTTTCCGCTCCTAATGTTCAAAGGATGGAACTGTACACCCTGGTGGAAATTTAGGGTTATCAAAAAGGGGATGACTGGACTGGGAGCAGGGACTAGCTTAAATTTCGCATTTGCTCATTCCTGAAGAGTGCTACAATTGGGTGATGAGAAGCGGACTGTGGACGATTAGTGTGAGGGAGCCACAGGAGAGAGGAGGCGGAAAAGATACCCAAGCTTTCTGCTTCGATCGAGACCCAAACTCTGGAGGAGCTAGAAGAGTTCCATAACAAAACAATGGTCAAGTTGCACCGCTAAACATAATGTCTAAAATTTGGTACCCCTAAGCCACCACCCCGCAGCGATCTCTGCAGGATGAGAAGCCAGACTCTTGGCTGCTTTCTGCCCCATATGAATTGTGATGTGTAGTGTTGCAAAAATTTGGAGGAATACGTATGGGTAGGGCTTGAAAAAGATATAGTGATCTAGGTAAGATGCTCATTTTAAATGAATGCGACCTATCCATGAAATAAGATGTTAACTCCAAGCTTCAAGGTCAGTTTAATCTGGGAGAGTAGTTTTGGGTTATTAGCCTGAAAAAGTTGACTGTATTGTTTAGTGATGTGGATTTAATCCTTTTTTTTTTTATGCCATTTGAAGTGGAATTGCTAAGTGAGGGATGATCTAATTTTATCTGTTAGGTATAAATCAAGAATTTCTGTTTCTTTATTTTGTATCCTGAGATTGCGCTGTAAGTGTTGATATCTGCAAGGAGGGGGGGGAGGGGGAGTAGAGAAACTGTGTGGTCCGAGAGAGTCAGGAGAACATCATCAGCATACAATGATATTTTATGTTCGGATTTCCCTACTTTAATTCCATGAATGGCCTCATTAGATTGTATCGTTGCAGATAATGGTTCTATTAAAAGGTCGAAGATTAAAAGTGAGAGGGGGCAACCTTGTCTTGTCCCATTGGAAATTGAAAACGGGGAGGATGCGACTTCGTTAGCCACCACCGTTGCCCTGGGTGATTGGTGTAGAGCTAGCAGGCCATCTAAAAATTTACCGGAGAAGGTCCATGAAATTGAATGCTTTTTCAGCGTCAAGCACCATGATCAGTGATGGTCGTTTACCGGAATTAATAGAATGTACGAGGTTAATAGTGTGTCTGGTGTTATCTATGACTTGGCGGCCTAGTATAAACCCAACCTGATCCAGGTGGATCAGGGAGGGAAGGAGGACATTCAACTGATTAGCTAAAATGTTGGCATATACCTTACGATCTACATTCAGTAGCGATATAGGTCTATAACTGGAACAAGAGGTAGGGTCTTTCTCTGGCTTTGCTATGACAACGATGATGGCCAAGGTTGTCGCCTCGTTAAAAGGGGAACCAGTTAAGATTTAATTGAAAAAGTCTGTGATGCAAGGTCTTTAGTGAATTTTTTGCAATATTGCAGAGTGAGTCCATTGGGGCCTGGGGTAGAGGATGATTTCATCATCTTAATCACCGAGATTGTCTCTGTCTGAGTGATATCAGCGTTTAAGAAGGTGAGGTCATTATCTGAGAGATGTGACAAGGAAAGCTTTGGAGTACTTTTTATACTGTGGCCACACAGTTACTAATGCTGCGACTGTCCCCATCTCTGTCTGGCTGGAAATGTCGGAGCGATAGCTAAACTTCGAGTTTCGGGGTTTGGAGCATGTGCAGCAGCGTATATTGGACACAGCTGTCAAGCCACACTTCCTGTTTCCTCCTAGACCACCGGGAAAACGATTGGGGAAGGAGCAAACTGCTCCATACTAACAGTACCCAACCCTTAATGGTATGCTTGGAACATGTGTGGAGGCCTGGGGGCCAATTTCTGATGACAGCCCTGTGTATGTATATATAAATATATATATATATATATATATATATATATATATATATATATATATATATATACATAGTGTCAAGTTCGTATTGTCGCTACCAATAAATATTGTCCAGTGCGATTAATGTGGTCCCAACGCATACAGAGATTCAATAGCAAAATATAGCAGAATTACAGCAAACCATGATGATGCATAAGAAGGTATAACAAAATATAAGAAAGTATAATGGAATACATTACACATGCGGCAGTTGGCACCAACTCAAGCTTCAATCAGAACACTCTGGGAACCAAAGCCAGAGCTCAACAATTTATACACTGTACCTTCATAAAAGTAGTGTCCTCACAGACATATACAGTTACAGTTGTTAGGTTTTCAATCATAGGTCAAAGGTTCTTACATTCTCAGGTACTCGATGTGGCATTGGTGAATTCCTCTGGTCATTGTTCTGCAAACTGCCAGGTTCCCGCCTCTAGACTTGTATAAACTGTTTTTTATGACCCCTGTGTACTGGTTACTTGGTGTATGAAATAGTGATATTATTTCTAACTATCGTTCACAGTGTGCAATCACTTAGCTGCTGATACCAGATTTCTCCTGGTGAAACGAGGAATAATATAAGACCAAACACCATACATTTCTCAGGATCTGAACCATAAATATCTGTAATGTAAGTTTATCTTTGTATAAATAACCTTTAAGTTTTACTAATAAACTGATGTGAGTTGGAACTTTATTAAATGTTAACTATTTACAAATGTAAGTGTAAGTGTGTGTGTTGTTTTTCCATGCGATTGCGTCATTAGACGCACTAATCGCAATCGCATGGTAAACAAATATTAATTAATTTAGCCGACTTCATCCAATTATTCGACTTCCACAATAGAGAAATAACTAGCTAGATATTATAGATCTGCTCTGACCCTCATGTTTTGGTTACAAAACCGGTGTTGATTCTAAACTTACGATGTGTTTCGGATTTCCTACTGGATTTGACAAACAAATGCAAAAAGATTTTGGTTTTGGATCTGGATTTAATTAAAAGCTGTGACAAAATAGATAAATAATGTCATTTTGAGCTGTTTTTGCACCTTTTGGCTAAAGTCTTCAGCGAGCTGTATTAATGAAGGATTTTCTAATTTTGTCATTACATTTGCTTTGTCTGATTCAATTAAAAAAAACTTGCGTTCCAAATGCTGAACTTCCTGTCAGTGGAACGCACATGCGTTCCACGGCGGAAGTTAAGGACAAGCATCAAACTCTGGTAAGTTAATCTTTCTCTCTTTCCTCCCCCTCCCTCCTCCCCCTCCTTAGATGGGGGGCACCGATGCCCTGTTTGGCCCAGGGCACCAAAATGTATAGTTACGCCACTGCATTGTGTCCTCTCATCATTGTTTAAATGTCCTAATGCTGCTCTCTGTAATTGTCCATTGTCGTCTTAATGAAGGATTTTGTAAATCTACCACCGATGCATTTGCTTTCTCCAATTCAATTAAAAAAATAATTAACCATAGTTTACGGTTCTCTAACTCCATCAGATAGCATAAATCATCATCCATCATATCTTCATCTATACATGTATTCTTTGCCAGGTCCAAAATCTGTCCTGTTAATTTCTCAGAATGTGGGCTTTCAATTGCATTGTCAAGACATATTTTGGGCAACCACATCTGCATCATTGTAAGTATTATACATAATTACATGTGTGGAAAGGGTAACTATAGGTCTATCTGAATTGTCTCTTTTACATATTTCTTACACGTCACTAATAGAACATATAAATATTATTATATACATTCCATATTTATATACATGAGTCTTAGGGACCACCTCTGCTGCAGGTCTCAGACAGTCCCCTTTACTTTGGGGTTGTATGAAGTTTCCACTGGGAAGAATGATTTTTCAGCCCCCTTTCCCCATAAATATATACAAGTCCCCTGGTGTTATACAGAAGGGCAGCATTGTGACACAGAGCATATAAGTAAAACAAGGTAATGAAAGCCATGTTCTTGGCAACTGATAAATGATCTGGCAATGTATTATGTGCCTAATCTTTGAATTTGTGTAGTATGGGTGCAGGCCACCTTCATCTCTAAGCATCCTCATTTATTTATATAGCAGCAATGTAATGAAAGCCATGTTCTTGACAAGTGATGAATACTCTGGCAATGTATTGTGTTCCTAATCTTTGAATTTTTGTAGTATGGGTAAATTTTTTGGAAGTGTGCAGTTGCTTGCTGACCCACACAAACAGTCTTTTTTAAATATAGTTTTCACTAAATGACCCTTACAAAATAGACAAGTATTGAAAAATAGAAAAGATTAGAATATATAGCATTTATTGGGTGGGGTGCAGCTGAACAAACACCCTTTTCTAATGTAGATTTTACTAAATGACCCTTCCAAAATAGACAAGTATTAAAAAATAGAAACGTGCTGACCCTCACAGACACCCTTTTTAATATGTGTGTCACTAAATAAGCCTTTCAAAACGTATAAGTATTTAAAAATACTAGAAAAGATTTCAATATAATAGATATATATATAGGTTTTTGTTTGGGTGTGCAACTGCTGCTGTATCTCACACACAGTTTTTTCAAGTTTATTTCAGTTGTCAATGACCCACACAAGATTACTTTCACTAGAAAAACTTTCAAATTCAAAAGAGAGAAATCTGTTTGTTTTTGGATTCTGCTGCTAATAGTCTGACAGCAAAAGCACTTTTAGTTAGTTCAGAATGATATCTATTTAACTCAGTCTGCATACTGTCTTGTACTATTATATGTATGCAATGCATTAACAACAACCAGTCGCCACTAATTTGTGTATTTAAGACTGAAATTAAAAGCAATTGATCAGCAAACTATTGCAGCTGACTATTCTCTACAGAACTGCTTTACAATAATGACAGGATTCTATTGCTTTCCTAAGTCCGTGATTCACCCTTAACGCTATTTTCTGAGCCTGAGCACTGCAGCTATCCTCCCTACACGCTGCCTGTCATAAAATGGCCCTTAAGAGAATGACTACATATACAAAAGATGGCGATTCAAAACTCGTTAGAGTTTTGCAAAAAAATATCACAGAAATGACATTTCACCTCTATTTGAGATCCGAGATTGGTGGGAAAAAACGAGTCACGACTAGGTTTCACTCTGGTCCTCAAGGCCAGATTTTGTTGAATTTCAAGTAATCCAAACCGTTCATCTCTAATATACATATATACACATTAGAGATGGGCGGGTCCGGTTCCCCGAGAACCAAACCCACCCGAACTTTGGGTATCCGAGTACCGAGCTCAGTAGCTAGGTACTCTCCCGCCCGCTCCGAATCCAAATTGAGGCCGAATGTCATCGTGACGTAGTCGGATCTCGGGACTCGGTTCTCGCAATACTTCAAGATTATAAATACACGCCTCCACAGCAATCCATCGCCATTTGACAGAGGGAGAGAGCAGGGTGTAGTCACAGGCTGATTAGAGCAGGGACAGAGAATCCAATATTCTTTTTCAAATTGTTGTAACAAAAATCGCTAGAGAAGAGAGGAGGATAGAGGTTTTTTTTCTTTTCAATATTTGGCACTCCCCAGTGCATTTGGGGTGTCCCCTCTAATTGTGCATAAATATTTCTGGCTGTCAAAATAACTATCTGTCAGCAGTATCTACCAACTCATTTTTACATTCCCCAGTGCTTTTGGGGTGTCCCCCCTAATTGTGCATAAATATTTCTGGCTGTTAAACTTACTATCTGTCAGCAGTATCCACCAACTAATTTTTAGCACTACAAGTGCTTTGGGCTCAAAATGGATTCAAAGCAATCCACATATGATCAGAATGAGCAACCAGGTTCTGTCACCAGTCCTGATGTTAGTGTTCCCAGTACGTCATCTGGGCAAGGCGATGTCAAAGTACACAGTGTTTCGAAATCAGTCCAAAAAACTGGGGGCTGCCATGAAAATATATAGGGAGGGAGAGAGGTTGATATGTATGAAGGAGGGCAGAGGAGGGGGGCTGATATATGTGACTGGGGCAGTTTTGATGTGACGGGGGGGGGATAGCTAGCTAGCAGAGTGGAGGTAAGGAAAATAGCTGCAAGGGGGATGGATGCAGGGTGGGAGGTAAAGAAAATGGCTGCAGCAGGGGTTAAGGAAAATGGCTGTGGGGGGGTTGTGGTTAAGGAAAATGGCTGCAGGGGGTACTTAAAAAATAGAGCAGCTTTGGGGGGCAGAATCTCATGATTGTGTGGTGGTCACATGGGTGGTCTCAGCAATCACTAGAATACTAAATATTAGTGAGATGGGGCTGGTAGAGGTTTGTATTTGATTGACAACAAATATTCAGATATTGCTTATATATGCCTGTCCAATGGGGTACTTTTAGCTGGCCATAATGGAGTGTTTTGTTTTAACTAAAGGGCCTAATCATTCAGGGTTTGCATTATAATACATTTTTGCATTTTCAAAACAGGACGCCAACTTTCCAGAAGCCAGTGAGAGGATAACAAAGTTGCAAGAGAGAAGAGCAAGAACAGGTAAGAGACAATGGCACAATCTGTCTAAATTTGAATGCTGGAGAATACACCTGAACATTCATATTCAGGAGTGTTCCTATACACCTATATATTCGGAGGGGGGGAGGGGGGGGGCTGCTGCGGCCGTATTAGCCTAGGGCGGCCAGAACCCTTAATCAGGCCCTGGTTCTGCTGATGTGTGCCTTAATAGCCCTAGTGTAGCCGGTGATACACAAATTGAGGATGCCACTTTGGAATTAGAAAAGGATGAGGGGGAGATTTGTGTAGGTGACGAGGGCGCTAATGAGGATGTTGATGAGAATGAGGTTGTTTGTGTAAGTCCTGCACCAGTGGCAGCAGTTCTGGCACGTGACAAGAAAAAGGCCATTGTCATGCCTGGGCATAAAACAAAAAAATCCACTTCTTATGTGTGGAATTATTTCTACCCAAATCCAGACAACAATTGTATAGCCATTTGTAGTGTATGTCAAGCCACAGTCAGTCGAGGGAGGGACCTTAACCATCTTGGAACCTCGTCTATGTTACGCCATTTAACGAGAGTTCATGGCAAAGTGTTGGGAAAAGCTGAAAGTTCTTCCCCAAAAATTACAAGCACTCCATCATCAGCTAAGACCCTCCGCTCACCGACATCCCGACCACTACAAAATACACCCACCACACCCTATTCATCAATATCCTCAGTTGCGCTCGGAGTTAGCCCGGCATCCCACTTAAGGCTGGATGACTCCGGCACTATTATTGATTCCTCTGAAGAAAGCGTTAGTCCTGCTGCTGCTGTTGCTGCTGCTGGGGGTGAATCGTCATCCCAGAGGCAGGTTAATAAAATGAGCAGTCCTACATTTCAGCAATTAACTGTGAAACAATCATTTGCGAGGGGAAGCAAATATGACAGCAGTCACCCAGTCGCCAAGCGAATCACAGACGCCATGGCTGCAATGTTAGTGTTAGATCTGCATCCAATCTCCACAATAAACGCAGCTGGTTTTTCACAGTTAATTGAGGTTTTGTGTCCGCGTTACAGAATTCCATCGCGACACCATTTTTCCCGTAATGCTATTCCACAACTCTACCAAAAAGTGTGTACAAATGTAGAGATTGCGCTGAAAAATGCCATTCTGCCCACTGTCCACTTAACCACAGATATGTGGACAAGTGGAAGTGGCCAAACCAAAGACTATATGACTGTGACAGCCCACTGGGTTGGTCATTCACCTTCACCAGCAGGAACAGCAGCAGCATGTACACCACTACGTAACATTTGTCACAGGCAGGTCACTCTTTGTATCACCGGCTTCACTAACAGGCATACAGCTGACAATTTGTTACGCAAACTGAGAGATGTGATTGATGCATGGCTTATACCACTTGGACTCTCCCCAGGGTATGTCATTTCTGATAACGCCAACAATATAGTGCGAGCATTACAGCTGGGTGATTTTCAACACATTCCCTGTTTTGCTCACACCATCAACTTGGTGGTGCAGAGCTTCCTACGCAATAACCGTGAGGTGCAGGAGATGCTCTCGGTGGCCCGTAAAATTTCAGGCCATTTCAAGCATTCAGTCACAGCATGTAGGAGATTACAGCAGCTCCAAGAGCAGTTTAACTTGCCCTGCCACCAAGCAAGAGGTGGTAACTCGGTGGAATTCCACCCTGTACATGCTTTAGAGGACAGCGCAAAGCCATCCAAGCATATTGCACAAGCCATGACATTGGGAAAGGAGGGGGGATGTATTTCACTCTCGCACAGTGGGGAATCCTTCCAGTGCTGTGCAAGGTGCTGAAACCATTTGAAGTTGTGACGTGTGAGGTGAGTGCAGACTCTGCTAGTTTGAGCCAAGTCATTCCTTTAATTAGACTATTGGAAAAGTAGCTTGAGAAAATGAAGGAGGAGCTGAAAGCAAGCAATTCAGCAAAGTATGTTGGCCTTGTTGATCAAGTACTTTATTCGCTTCACAATGATCCACAAGTTATTAAGATCTTGAACTCGGATCAGTATCTTTTGGCCACTGTGCTTGATCCAAGGTTTAAGACCTACATTGAGTCTTTACTTGTAAATGAGCGAGATGTGAACTTTTGCAAGGAGCTATTGCTCAGCAAGTTGGCCGCTGAAGTGGGCCTCGGCTTGACGACGTGTCCTCCTTCACTTTCTCAAGCTGCTGCTGCTCGTAAAAAATTAAATTCCCCAAAAAGAAGCAGGGAAGACACAGGGGGCAGACCAGAACAATTTAACATCTGGGCTGGTTTGAAGGATTTTTTAAAAAAAGGTGTCACTTTGCCCATAACTCCATCCAATACGAGTATAAACATGAAAAGAATGGTGGAGGATTACTTTCAAGAGGTAGCTGATATGGAAATGTCAGACAGTCCCTTTTCTTACTGGGAAGAAAAGCAGGCCATTTGGAAACCCATGTACAAACTTGCTTTGCAATACTTAAGCTGCCCACCCTCCAGTATGTACTCTGAATGAGTGTTCAGCACAGCAGGGAACTTAGTCAGTGATCGCTGTAGAAGGTTACTTCCCAAAAATGTGGAGAAAATTATGTTTATAAAAATGATCTATATCTTCCACGAGGAAGGCCTTCACCATCCAAGACATCCAAGCACTGACTGTTCTCTAATGGCGGATTCAAGCGGCGATGAATTGATAGTCTGTGATGATGACGTACACACTGATAAGGGTGAGGATGAAGCTGCAGATGATGACGATAACATCATTTTAAAATCTTCTATGTAAGTGTAGGGTGCAATCTACCCCCAAAGAGGAAAGGGACTTGTGGCATTCCCATATCATGTACTGTCTTAAAAGGCTGCTGTTTGGGCAATTTATCCTTAAGGGTAGGGTGTCATAGACAGAGTGACCCCAAACTGGCTTTGTCCATTTCTCTTAATATTGTACAGTCTATAACGGCTGAATTTTTTTGTATTTTCGACAAGTTGAGGGGGGCCTAGAGAGCCAGAAACCAAACTGGCTTTGTCCATTTCAATTAATATTGTACAGTCTATAACAGCTGAATTTTTGGGATTTTTAAACAAGTGGAGGGGGGCCTATAGAGACAGAAAGCAAACTGCCTTTTTCCATTTCTTTACATATTTAACTATAAGTGTAGGGTGTAATATATATCCAAAGACGATGGCTGCATTGCCAATATATAAAGATGGAGAGGAAAACAATCTGTTTTGTGTGTAGAATAAAGGAAGGCCTACCTACCAAGAATTAAACTGTTTTCTGGATGATTTATTACCTCTACAATTAGATTACTTATCTATGAAACAGTTGGAGCACTAAATTGGGTTATTTTAGGCCCAAAAACATTGATTTTCCAACAAAATAGCAAAACAAAACTAAACAAAACCAAAACCAAAACCAAAACACGCAATGGAGAGAGAGAGGGAGGGAGGGGGAGAGAGAGAGAGAGAGAATGAATATAAAGTTATCATTTGGTCAGACCAAAAACATTTTCAAACTGCCAAAACTTAGAGGTCCCATATATAATGTTTTCCGTCCTGTATGTTTAAGAATACATACATCATTAATCTTAGAAGTCTTCCCCATTACAAACATATTTTTTCATAATACACTGATAAAATCTGTTTTCTGAGAAATCTACAAATTTTCTCTAAGCAAAAGGAAAATATGCAGTTTTGGATACGCCTGTAAAAACTACTGATGTGTTATTAAGTCTGAATTACTGTGCACATATTCAACTGAATTTTAATAAAAAATATACATGCAGCTTGAGGAAAGCCTATGAAATTGTGATTAGTGTTTATTCTCTCCTACATCTAAGAGGTATAGATGCTGCAGCAGGTGAAGGAGAATTGGTTTCAGCTTGATTAGGATGAAAGAATATCTCTATAAGAAGCCTCTTCAGTCTGGCTGGGTGTATGTGGATAATTTAGTATAATGTTCCAGGTGTTTGAAGAGCTGACGGTGCATGGCAGATAAGATTGCATGGAGATGAGCATTCTGGGAAGCAGAAGTGGCAGGTGTGAAGAGAAAGCAGACAAGTGATCCATTGGTCTGTGTAATTAACCCCTTGCAGACTATGGTGTTATAAGGAACTGCTGTCTAACTTAATAACACTGGTATGTTTAAAATGTTGGATTTCCTATAGAAACTGGCAATCAAATCCTTTACTGTATACATTGCTATGCACTGAACTAAAAATCTGACTGGCCACTAGCTTCAGGACTCTTGTTGAGTAATCCGGATTTCAAGTGTGTTACTCATATAGCGGGGGTACACTGTACGTATTGTTTCTTATTTTTCCCAAAGCACAAACACAAGATGGGAGAACTGGTAAAGCGCGAGGAACATGTTTTCTGTGCAATATAAAAATCTGCATATACCATTTTCTCTCCTAATACATAATGTCCTGCTTAATATTGAAAACAATCACACACAGGAGAACAGGGGGTTGTATGTGTTTGGTGTGTAGCTTCTGGGCTGTACTTTTGCATAATATGATGGTATTTGCATAGGGCGATTCAATAGCCTATCAATCAGTTCATTCTGCACACAACTTGTAGAGAAGTGAGTTCTACTCGTTTGAAACTAGAAACAGTCAACATTTATAAGAGATTTGGAGCAGGCTGCTGTCTACTAGGCAGAGCCGCAACTTAACATGTTAGCGCCTGGGGCAAGAAACAAAAATGACACCCCCCTAGAATCAATTTTAACCAAATGAACATAAAATATTCATAAACTGCGCCCCCCTTCAGCGTTGTGCCCTGGGTGGTTGCCCTATCACACAGCCATAGTAACAGCCCTGCTACTAGGTTACCCTCAGTGTATGTCTGATATCCACAATCCAGCTAATATCAATATTTTGGTACTTTTGACAAGAGAGTCCCTACAGGCGAAAGCACTTAAACGCAGATGTGTGTGTCTCTGTAATCTTACACTTACCTGCAAGAGTTAATAATTCCAGTTCCAGGCCGAACCATTAACAAGTAGTGGGGGTGTCCGGGTTTTCTATATAGCTACTCCCTGGCTGCTTAGTCTGCCTCATTCTTATTCACAAGATAAGGTGACGGTCTAACAGGCTACTTACGTTGTTTTAATAAACCATGCTTTTTCCCATCGCCACAGAGCAGGCACAGTTGGTTGGGAGGCACTCGATCTGCAGCTGATAACTACGGCGCCATTGCTGATTTGACGCAGAATTCTCTGCCCCCTTCTAGGTAACAGTGACTCTCAGTCCTTTTGTGTGGAGGATCCCTTGACCTACTTTGTGAGGGCACGTCATTGTGATTCTAAAGGGGGTGTAGTCACTCTGGCGCCAGCTTTAGCACCGGACAAGCAGTAAGAGAGTAATTCCATGTGTTAAGTGGATTCAGGGCCAATAAGCCATCCAAGCTTGGTTCTGGTAATCAGTTGGTTAGCTGTTCCGCAGTGCTCTTTCTCTGCCACCAAGTTTTCAATCATTAATAAACTGTGACCTTTTTAGTCACTTTACAAAATCTCTGAGTCTTTATTTAAGTATTATTAGAATGTAATTGTGAAGGGGAAGAAAGGGGTCCGCGTTATGCAGTTTATGACATTGTGATTCGACAAACTGCACACAGTAATATTACGATACATGGGGATCTTGCTACTATTCATTTCACTGTGGTCAAATACTGAAATAAAAAAATCTGCTGCCATTATATTGCTTTGTAGTTTATTTTTTTAACTGCACATTGATGCTTTTCCTGCTGATATGTTCCGTCATGTCATTTGGCTTTTACACTCTATGTTTAAAAATTCTCAGCCTGCTGAAGTTTACTGGCATTGCTGTTTATCTTTTTTAATGTTGAGTCAATGTGAATGTAGGAAAAGCAGATGCCTTGTATTTAAAAATGTGTTTTCAATATATATTTGTAACATTTTCCCACCCAGAACCGTATACCAACGTTCCACTGGCAAATTTTAGCCCGGGAAGTGAGACTTAGCTCAGCAGCCTATAACTGCCCAGCCCTAGGTAGCCCACTATGAGACTGGCCCAGGAGGCAAATGCACCCAGCTTCCCAGCCCAGCAAGCCCCTGGCTATTATGTGATAAATGATTGTGTGTCATCAATATAACCAGAAACATGAACGTCTGCAGTACAAAATAATTTTACAGACATTCAGAAATAGAGATATTTGCAATTACAGCTCTTAGCTAAGATGCAGGGAATGGTACATGGGAGTAAAACAAAATAAAACAATTAAAAACAATATGTAAAAAAAATGAGATGCAGCATTTGATAAAAAGATGTTGTGGTACCCATGAAAATAATGTGCTTATTCCTGTGATACCTCTACTTCATTTTGTATTATACTTTTATACATTTTGAATCCTCCTACTGCCGATCCCTGCTTGCCATTGATGGGTCTGAAACGAATAAAAAGACATTTGTAAAAACTGCATGAAAGAATCCTAAAAAACACAACAGATATAATGGCATACACTTTACTGCATTAAATAATGTAAAAATAACATAGCAATAATGGATCCTTGTCCATGTATCTTGTACATGCATGTGTTCCTTAATAGATTTCTTATGCCTGTGTGCACGTATCAGGCTTAGTCACTGCTATACATAGGAAAGGAAAAAAAGCTAAAACCTGAGGAAATATTTAAAATATATCAGACGCAGTATGACCTGACAGTTGTATCTACCAGAAAAATGGCAACAGCGAAATGATTTCAAAGTTTAGCTATTATATAGTATAGGTTAAAGGCTCATTCACACCAATTTGCTGTTAATGCACTTTTCAGCCATTAACACATGATAGCCGCATGAAAAATAGGATGATTGGTTTCTCGTGGCGTTGTTCCCACCATTTTATTCTAAAATTTTAGAAAGTGGCACATGTATTGCCTCGCACTACCAGTATGAAAAATTAGTTTTCATGTGTGAATGAGCCCTCAGGATACTGATACATAGGGGCAGATTCAATCAATAATAAATCTGCACAAGGTGCCTCTGGAACGGGCCCGAGACACCTCGCATGGATTTTTTTTTTTACAGAAATAATGCTGATTTTTGCTTGCACCCCTTAGAGATGCGAGCAAAAATCTGCATTGCTTTTTACTGTACTATCGGTAAAAAGCACGTCCGCGATATTCTTAGGTACACCGTGAACAATTTAATCTGCCCCAAAGCGTAATGGGTTTTGTGTTTCTTGTTAAATATGGTTTGTTTAAAGCACATATATAACTATCCACTGTTTATGTGATTTAAAAAAATATATATTTTAAATTTGGATTAATCTGTTTAATATAATGAAGGGAATTTAAATTTTACATTAAATAAATAATATTTAAAGTGATATATGTGATGTTTTAAAATGTATACATTTATTTTAAAATATATTTTATAAAGAGCAATACATTATTTACTACATAGAATACTTCAAAGTTATTTATATTTAGGCCACTTTTGTCAAACAGTAGAAAAATCCTTTAAAATATATTCTAAGCCCAATTAAACTCATGATTAAATGAGCCTGTCTCTCTGACCATAACACGCATGCCCTTTAATTTATGTCAAGTGAATGACTCCCATGAGTACTATTGCTTTTTATCATGCTACTTGTTCTGTGTGAATTATGTTTTCAGGGAAATGTTAACTGCAAGCAAATCACGGGAAAGCCCTGTGGGGATGGTACATTTACCAATCAGAAAGAAGAAGCCATATTTGCCCACACATTTTAAATTGTACCTGTGCAATTTGGAACAACCCACTAATATATATATATATGTATATATATATATATATATATATATATATACATATATATATATAATATAAATGTCTAGTGGCGTGTGTTAGTCTGTCTGTGTGTGTGTTACACTGACCTATATATTTCTTGAAGGAGAAGTGACAGTTGGGAGTGGTTGGTGGTTGCCGGGGGTGACAGTGGGGAGTTTTTAACACCTTAAGTAGCTTGATTTGACTAGAATGCATAAGTATCATGCACGGGTTAACTGACCTACTAAATTCTTAGTGTGTGTGGAAAAAAACCCTCAAAAAGGGCTGAAATTTGGTATACTGACATTATTGACGAGTTGAGGGGTCAAACTCATTTTCGTGAGGTAATTTTACCTCATGAACACACATGTGTACAGTGGCGGATCCAGGGGGGTGTGATCGGGGCAATCGCCCCCCCCTAGCAGGGGTTTGCTGCCGACGGCTGCACAGTATGTGCAGGTCCGTTTGGCAGTGACAGTGTGCTGCCCGGCTGCTCTGATTGTGTTTTAAACACAATCAGAGCAGCCGGGCAGCACACTGTCCCTGCCTGTAACTGCCGAGCGGACCTGCACATACTGTGCAGCCCCCGGCAGTCTCAGAAGTCGGAAAGGGGGCGGGGCCTAAATCGCCCCGCCCTAACATCCCCCTGGGGAACAAATATTTTCTAGATCCGCCCCTGTATGTGTAGCGGCGTGTGTTAGTGTGTGTGTGTCTGTGGAAAAAACTATTTTCTCAGAAAGGGCTCATCCGAATGACCTGAAATTTGGTATACTGACATTATTTGACAAAAAAATGCATGAGTATCATGCACGGGTTAACTTGTCTATAATATAAATGTCTAGTGGCGTGTGTTAGTCTGTCTGTGTGTGGAAAAAATAAAACCAAGCTGCAGCGCCACCTGCTGGGCGGAGTTATACACTGACCTACTAAATTCTTAGTGTGTGTGGGAAAAAAAATTCAGAAAGGGCTGAAATTTGGTATACTAAGATGTTTTTAATTTGTTAATTTAATTTGTTAATTGTTAAAAGTGTTTATAAAGATTTAAAAAAAATATATATATATTTCTTGAAGGAGAAGTGACAGTTGGGAGTGGTTGGTGGTTGCCGGGGGTGACAGTGGGGAGTGGTTGGTGGTTGCCGGGGGTGACAGTGGGGAGTGGTTGGTGGTTGAGGCCTGGGCTATGGCCCAAATGCATGACAAGAACCTTTTTAACACCTTAAGTAGCTTTATTTGACTAGAATGCATGAGTATCATGCACGGGTTAACTTGTATGTATATATATATATATATAGAGAGAGAGAGAGAGAGAGAGAGAGAGAGAGTTAGAGACAGACAGACAGACAGATATGTGTGTCGTGAGAGTAGCACTGGAAAAATAGTAGATGGTCTATATGTATGTTCCAGGTTTTCTCTAACATGCCTGTTAAACTTTTGGCAAATTGTGTAGTGTATTGGTAAGACAGCTTTGCAATATGTTAGATTTAAGAGTCCTTAGAGTGAATGGAGTAGAGCGGGCAGGCATCCATTCCTGAGGTCCAGTTCATGTCATCTGGCTTGCCAGCCAGAAAACAGGCTGTTTAACAGACTGCAGCTGTTAGGCCTAAATGAAAGAGTGTGGCAGACTGCTGTCTGTGACTCACTATCTGGGTAAAGAAGCAGGAAAGCTGATGCTGACAGAGGCACCTAGTTTTTGTAAGTGGGCCAAATAGAGGCCAAATAGAGAGGGTCCAGGTCCATACCAATAGGGAGTGCAGGGGTCAGTAGCTACAGGGCTGGGAGGAGAGGGCACCTAGTAGTTTTAGGTTGCCCCTATTCTCCGAGGCCTCAGCTGCTGTATGAGGTCCACGCTTTGCTTTTAAAAGAACAGAGCAGAGGCCTCTTCTGGTACATGCACAGACTATACATGCTCAAAAGAAGCCCAATGCTCTGCCCTTTTGAAAATAGAGTAGGGGGCCCAGGAGGAAAGAATAACATTGCTGGGCCCCTACCCAAATTTTACTAGGGTGACCGGCGGGCACTGCTTTACTGATGAAAGGGACTGTATGTTAGTAAGAGCCGGACCAGCAGGATTTATTTTGTTGTTTTTCTTATTTTCTTATTTATTACCCAATAAAACTAGTTGGACCTACTGCTGGATTTTTGTCACTTACTGGCTGCTGCATTAAAAAGTACCCCAAACTATCCAGGCATCTATTACCTATTCCTGTCACAATGTAAAGCTGGCCACACACCTACTTATCATTTTAATCAATTTGGCTATGGTTCAACAAAATTAGATGGATATTAAAAAGTTTGTTACCAACCCAAAATTGAAGATAATTGAGCACAATGGTAAATCCTGTTAACTGATGACTTCTTTCAGCATTAGAAAGGATTCCTCTGCAATCTGGTCATTCAAGCCATCCCCAAAATTTCTGTCCAGTTTGACCCAAATTAACCACAGATTCAAGTGTTCATCAATCTGACCAAATAGCAAGATCACATACTGTGTTACATACATAAAAGTTTCCAAGATTCTTCAAAATGTAATACCTTTAAGATAACTCTTTTAATATTTGGAAACTATTTTCCCTATGCAGTGAACCTTTCAGGGGTTAGAATGGCTTGGAGTAGGTTAGATAGAAATATCTTAACTTTTGTTATGGTATAGGAACATTGCATATATTTGTGAATTATCTCCTCTATATTGTTTATTTATTTATGAATTGTTTAAAAGGGCTGTGTAACTTTGTACAACTCCTGCTAGCCATACTTCACCCATAAACCCCTGCTATGTGGAGATACTCGGGCTCAGTTTTGGGAATACCGAGCCCACCCGAACATAGCCGAACTGAGTACCAAGCCGAGCCGGCTCTGTACTTTCGTGCATCCTCAGAACTGAAAATAAGGGGAAATGTCATCGTCACATCATCAGATCTCGCAAATTTTGTATTTCTATACCGTAAGTACCGCCCTCCACGGAGATCCAGCACCATTTCACAGAGAGACACAGAAGGAGTAGCAGGGTTGTTGGCAGTCTCCAGTGCAGTTTGGCAGCGTAATTAATGAAAGTTAAAGAAAAGGGTTGGCAGTGTTCAGTGACATTCTACAGTTATAGCTTACACAGAAACAGGAGAGATGGCCGTGTTCAGTGCTAAAAGTCAAATAATAGGGCTGGCAGTGTTCTTAAAAGTCTCCAGTCACATTCTACTGTGTCATAGCTCACGCACAAACAGAAGGAGGTGGTAGTGTTCAGTGCTGAAATAGAAATCCAAATAATAGGGCTGACAGTGTTCTTAAAAGTCTCCAGTCACATTGTACTGTGTTATTATAGCTCATACATAAACAGGAGAGGTGCCAGTGTTCTTGCCAGTCTACAGTCTATGTGCCATTGTTCATTGTCAGTGCTGAAAAAGAAATAATAGGGCTGACAGTGTTCTTAAACGTCTACAGTCACAGTCCTGTTGGTCACACCGAAACAGGGGTAGCAGTGTCCTTGTCACTCTCCAGTCACATTGCTCTGTGCCATTGCTCATACAGAAACAGGAGGGGTGGCAGTGTTCTTGTCACTCACCAGTCTCCAATAACATTGTTCTTGTCACTCTCCAGTCTCAGTGCAGTTGGTCACACATAAACAGGGGTAGCAGTGTCCTTGTCAATCTCCAGTCTTCAGTCACATTGCTCTTATTACTCTCCAATCTCAGTGCCATTGATCACACAGAAACAGGGGTAGCAGTGTCCTTGTCACTCTCTAGTCACATTGCGCTCTGCCATTGCTTATACAGAAACAGGAGGGGTGGCAGTGTTCTTGTCACTCTCCAGTCTTCAGTCATATTGTTTTTGTCACTCTCCAGTGTCAGTCTTGATGATACTAATCCCTCTACTTCATTTGCTAAAGCTTATGTTCAAGTGCATAGTGGTTTTAAGTCAGGAAAACAAAAATGTAAAAATAAAGCTTTACCTTTTTAATGAAAAAATAACCTCTTAAATAAAGGTAAGAGTTTACTGTGGAAAAGTATAAAACTGCCAACATGCCATTCTACCCAAAATATTAACAAGCATGCCAGCATCAGCTGGTTCCCTTCTCTCAGCTAGATCCTAGCACCTGCAATCTACACTGTCATCATCCTCACCTTCATCAGTGTGTACATCATCCTTACACAATACTAATTTATCCCGCTGGAATCCACCATTACAGAAGTCTCTGTACTTTGATGTAATTGCCGGTAATGGCCTTCCTCATGGAATTTGTAGTTCATTTAACGACAGACCTGGCATGATTTGTGGTCAATTCTTTTAGACAAGACCAAATGTCAAAATGTTGAGCTGACTCATCTGCATCACCACTGGGTGTCTTGGGAATGCTAAGTTTTTTCCTAGCAGCAGTTGGCAAAGAAACTGAGGGAGAAGACTCTGTTGTGTCATGTACCACTTGAGCTGTCAGCTTGCTGACCAGGAGCTTATTGCACCTCTTGAGATCTGGGTCAGTCGGAAAGAAAGAGAAGACATAGCTCTTAAAGCTAGGATCATGCACAGCAGCCAAAATGTAGTGATCCGATTTCAAGATGTTGATAACTCTCGCTTCCTGGCAAAGTGAATAAAGTAATTGATCTACAAGTCCTACATAGTGGAATTTCTTATGTTTCATCTCCTCCTTCAATTTCTCTAGCTGCTTTTCCAAAAGTCTATATTTAGGGGAATCACTTGACTCAAGCTAACAGTGTCTGAACTCACTTCACAGATGACTACTTAAAGTGGTTTCAGCACCTTGCACAACACAGAAAGTATTCTCCACTGTGTTGGACTAAAGTACATTCCCCCTCAAACTCGATTCTTCTTGCAGCAGCTGCTACATTCTGTTGCATGTCACTGTCATTTTTTTAAAAGCTCGGTACCACTAAGTTGATTATGTGAGCAAAATAGGGAATGTGATGGAATTCTCCCCGCTTTAATGCTCTCACAATATTGGTGGTGTTATCACAAATAACATTTCCTCAGGAGAGTCCAAGTGAGATAAGCCATGTTGCAATGACATCCCTTAGTTTCAAACAGGTTGTCAGTGGTATGCCTCTTAGTGTAGCTGGTGATACACAAATGTACCACTGATGATACCAGTTTGTATTTGCAACAGGGGAATATTGTGTAGCTGACAACAGCGCTAATGAAGGTGTTGATGAGGATGATGATGAGGATGATGTTGTTTGTGTAAGTCCTGCACCAGAACAAACAGTTCTTGCCAGTGATAAGAAGAAGGACATTGTCAAGCCTGGGCATAAGACCAAAACATCCACCTCTTATGTGTGCAATTATTTTTACAGAACCCTGACAACAGTTGTCTAGCCATTTGTAGCGTTTGTAAAGCCACACCGACAACACCTTCCTCATTTATATCCTCACTACTGATCGGAGTTAGTCCTGCATCGAAGTTGCTAAGGCTAGATGACTTCTCCCCTATCCAGGATTCCTCTGAAGAAGTCTTGAGTGTTAGTCCCGCTGCTGCTGCTGCTGCTGCTGGGGGTGGATCTTCAACCCAGGAGTAGACCAAGAAGAAGACTACTAGTAGTTTACAAGAATTGAGTGTTAAACAATCCTTTGCAAGAGGAAGCAAGTATGAAAGCTGTCACCCAGTCGCAAAACGGATCACAGACGCCATGACGACTATGCTAGTATTAGATCTACCTCCAATATCCACTATTAATGCAACTGGTTTTAAACAGTTAACTGAGGTCCTGTGTCCCGTTACCAAATTCCATCACAACACCATTTTACTAGAACAGCAATTCCTCACTTCTATCAAAAGGTTCCATAAAATGTAATTATCAGGCTTCAAAATGCCATTCCACCCACTCTACACTTAACCACAGATATGTGGACAAGCGGAACTGGGCAAGCTAAAGATTATATGATATATTATATTATACTGTGACAGTCCACTGGGTTGGTGAATTGCCTTTAGCAACAGGAACAGCAGCACCATGTACCCGACAACGCCAGATTATTCAGAGGCAGGTTACTCTGTGTATCAGCAGCTTCACTAAGAGGCATTCCAATGACAACCTGTTTGAAAAACTAAGGGATGTCATTGCAACATGGCTTATCCCATTTGGACTCTCCTGAGGATATGTCCTTTATGATAACGCCACCAATATTGTGAGCACATTACTGCTGAGTAAAATTCATCACATTCCCTGTTTTGTTCACACAATTAACTTGGTGGTACAGAGCTTTTTAAAAAATGACTGGGACGTGCAGTAGATGTTGTCCGTGGGCCGAAAAATTTCGGGACATTTTCGGCATTCTGCAACAGCATGTAGGAAATTGCAGCAGCTGCAAGAACAATTTATTTTGACCTGCCACCAACTGAAGCAAGTGGTGGTAACAAGGTGGAATTTCACACTTTATATGCTTGTGAGGATGGAGGAACACAGTGGAGAATACTTTCCGTATTGTGCAATGTGCTTAAACAATTCAAAGTAGTCATCTGTGAAGTGAGTTCAGACACTGTTAGCTTGAGCAAAGTGATTCCCTTAAAATAGACTTTTGGAAAAGCACCTTGAAAAATTGAAGGACGATGAAACAAAGAAGTATGTTGGACATCTGCTATAATGCCACCTGACCCTACTATCAACATCCAAAGAATAGTGAAGGACTATTTTAACATCAGCATAGAAATAGACACATCAGACATACCCTTTACATACTGGGAGGAAAAAAAGGGAATTTGGAGACCCATATACAAACTCACTTTGCAATACCTAAGCTGCCCACCCTCCAGTGTGTACTCAGAAAGACATTTCGGCACAGGCAAGAACCTTGTCGGCGATTGGCGTAAAAGGTTACTTCCTAAAAATGAGGAAAAGATGATGTTCATCAAAATGGACTACAAATTCCATGAGGATGGCCTTTACTGGCATTTACATCAAAGTACAGAGACTTCTCTAATGGTGGATTCCAACAGGGATGAATTAGTATTGTGGGAGGATGATGTACATACTGATGAGGGTGGAAATGATGACAATGTAGATTGCAGGTGCTGGAATCTAGCTGAGAGAAGGAAGCTAGCTGATGCTGGAATGCTTATTTGATATTTTGGTTAAAATGGCATGTTGGCAATTTTATATTTTTCTACAGTTTCACCTTTATTAAAGATGTGTTTTTTTCTTTAAAAAGGTAAAAGTTTGTTTTACAGTTTTGTTTTTTACATTTATGTTACAGAGACTTCTGTAATGGTGGATTCTTGCGGGCATGAATTAATGTTGTGTTAGGATGATGAGGGTGAGAATGAGGCTGAAGATGATGACAACAACATCTTGCCACTGTAGAGTTCATTGACAGCACTATTAGCTTAGCTTCCTTTCATCAGTATTCCACAAAGTGTTTGTAATCTGCACTTTACGTCAAAGGTTCCTAGCTATATTTTAATTATGGGGTCACCATCTCCAACTGTGTTATAGGAGTGCTCTGGGTGATGACGATCTCCTCATCTTCATCTTCCAAAGCTTTGTCTGCAGGGGCCGGTGACACACCCATTTGTTTTCTCAGGACTCTTAGCCGTTCTTTAAACTGGACATATTTATCATCTTGCCTCAGGGCCTCCTCTGTATTATTCTTCTGAAGCAGAGTGTATATCTCAGGTACAATCTCTCTTAAATCCAGGATCTCATCCGGTGGGTCACGTTTTAACTTAAGTATGGTCTCCTCAACTGCATCAATATATTGGTTTAAATCTTTGTTCAATGCAGCGTATTCCAACATGACGGATTCCATGCTGCCCACATGTTCCGTGTCACTCCAGTTGTAATATCCATTCATGTGTCTACAAAAGTTTGGCAGTTCTTCAGGGATGAGAGGGAGGTATCCACAAAGGACAAGGACATTAAAGATACAGCATGAGCAGACATGGTTTAATAAAGTAGAGTTCATTGACAGCACTGTTGGTCTTAAGGCAGCTAAGCTATTGGTAGCATGTTTATGGGGGCCCAAACAAGCCAAGCACTTTAGCCACAAAAGTGGCACTCCTTGTCGCTGGAGTACTTGGTTTGTTAAACTGTACATGTCCTTTTCAATATCTTATGTAAGGGTGGGTGGGAGGGCCCAAGCACAATTCCATCTTGCATCACTTTTCTTTTATTTCTGCCATTGCTGTGTGGCAAGGCTTCCTACATGTGCTATGAACTCCCTTGTGTTTGTGTCATTGCTCTGATGCTTAGCATCCAGCCAGTCACTGCAGTCTTTGTCCGAAAGTGGATGAAAATAATATTGTGACCTGTGAGGTGGTCAACATTGACTGGAAATTACTAGATATTAGTGTTATTGAGGTTAATAATAATGGAGGAACAAAAAAAGAGCAAAATTATGTGATTTTAGCATATTTTAGCTATTTTTCTCTAAAATACAGATCCAAAACTAAAACCAAAACCAAAACATGCGACTGCGGTTTTACCAAAACCAAAACCAAAACACGAACTTAATACAGATCCAAAACCAAAACACGGGGTCTGTGAACATCTCTACTTCTACGGGGTTTCCTTGATCCTGTTTACAGGAACGAAGTCGTGGGTCCAGAATTTACTTGCAGCTGTATACTAGATATGTCAGTTATCATCATCAATTTGATGATAGAGACTGTCGTTTTAAACGTGTAAAATAATTAAAGAAAAAAAATAAATAGCGTTGCCCCTCCAAAATTGAAATGAGCACAAGCAGTCATAGTCTGATCTGGTATGCAATTTTTGTACGCATGCACAGTATGGAAATCTTACACAGACTATTGGCATACATCCAACTTTAAATGAGCTCCTGATACTGCACTGTGTGTGGATTACTTTACTGCTTGTGCTTATTATAGCATTACTGTGTGTATTACTAGACTGTGTGTATGTGTATTACTTCACTATGCATATTGCTACATTGTATATGTGTCTGTGTGTGTATTTGTGCTTATAACACATAGTTGCCAACGCTCCTGGAATACCTGGGAGACTCTGAATTTCTGTGAGTCCCAGGAGAGCAGAATAACCTCCCGCATACTGCCCACTTTGTTGGTGAAGTAGGCAGAGGCGGGGCTTAGCAAAAGTGAATTGCATTATCGTGGCCCTGTCCCTTGCTGTAATAGGCTGAAGATGGTGATGTTTAGTTGAGAGGCAGGGCCTAACAACGCAATTCAAGTGACCACGCTCCCAGGACTCAGCAGCGAGATTTCTCCTCCTTGAGGGGAGATCTCAGAAGTTGTCAAGTATAGTATAATACTCCCAAGCACAATACGGCAATATACAGCACGGTGGCTTAGTGGTTAGCACTTCTGCCTCACAGCGCTGGGGTCATGAGTTCAATTCCCGACCATGGCCTTATCTGTGTGGAATTTGTATGTTCTCCCCGTGTTTGCGTGGGTTTCCTCCGGGTGCTCCGGTTTCCTCCCACACTCCAAAAAACATACTGGTAGGTTAATTGGCTGCTATCAAAAAAATCACCCTAGTCTCTCTCTGTCTCTGTCTGTGTGTGTGAATATTAGGGAATTTAGACTGTAAGCTCCAATGGGGCAGGGACTGATATGAATGAGTTCTCTGTACAGCGCTGCGGAATCAGTGGCGCTATATAAATAAATGATGATGATGATGATACAGTATGTGTCTGTGTGTGTTTATATACTCCCTGAATCGATATGTTCCACGGGTGTTATCTGCTCATTGTAGTTCCATTGTAGATGCTGTAATGTACCTTTTCCAGATAAATAGGCAAAACTAATGAAACTTATTAATGCAATCTCTAATACTAGACCTCCTCTCTCAAGTGAATAAGTGGTAAAGTGAAAACTGATCTGTTGTTGGTATTCTCTGACACAGTGTCTATTAAATTATGTAGTAATATTCAGTAAGATACTCAGGTAGATCAGTGATACCCACTACTTATTGAAGTCTGCTACTGAAGCCCTCCGGTTCCACTGTGACCTATGTGCCAGTCATGATCACTCGGGATGCCCAGTACAGCGAGGCGCCCGCTGATAAAGATGGCACTGTAATATTGTCAGCTGAGGCTGGCCTGGTGGTGTTTTTTCGCAGGGCACTCTCTTCGCCACCTACTCTGTTGCTGGTCCCATCCCAAAAGAACAAGAGGGCTACTTTGCAGTTGTATTTATGCGTGCTGCTCATAGCAGTCTGGGGCATGCCAACAAATGTAGTCTGTATGTACTCACTACACAGTTTATATGTAATATGTGTATAAATGCAATGTGTGTATATGTGTAATACTGCACTGTGTGTATGATTTTGTACTGTATATGATAATGCTACACTGTGTTTTTGCATTCAGGTGCTTGAAACGCTTGATGGAGAACTAGCATAGAATTATAATATTTACATAACAGAAGTGCCTGATTAGCTCATGGATCTCATTCACCTACCACCCTAGTTCTCTTATATGATCTGCCCAGAGCGCTTTGAGGTGCCCACCTACTATCTGATCTTTGGAAGCGCATCCACAAGCTAAAATTGTGCCTAGTTTTGTGCAAAGCTAGAAAAAAGCTGGAGACACAGAAGTGTGGGAATCACATCAAAGTCCAAATTTCTACCCCCTATAGAACTATCCATATCATTAAATTATACTTGTCCGATTTTCTCCTACAATACTGCTCAGTTTAGCCTTATTTGGGTGCACTTCCATGCTGTATGCAACCGGAAGTTGCAAAATACACCACATTAAAAGAATAAGATTAGACCCAATGCCCACCAGACCTGAGCTGGTGTAAAATTCAAGTGTTTTCCGCAAGTGTATCCCTTTCATACTTTTCTCATTAAAATGGTCTTGCTTCCTGAAATGACGATTTTGTACAGCTCCAAAAGACTTGGCACACCCATGTGCCTAGTCCGCCCTTAGTATTAATGCTTGGTATTAATGTCTTTCTCTTGTTCTGCTAACCCATGAGCTTCTAGACAAATTGAGGCACATGACATCAGCAAAGAGAATTTCGTCCTGCACCTCGGCAGTTTTGTGCATTGTAAATGGACTCCAATGTATTTAATTAAATACATCTCAAAGATTAATTGATTTGCCTTTAGTACTAATAAGTGTATTAAAATACAGTTGAGTGAAAAATCTCCTTTAATACAAACTATGAGGCCACACTCATCACAGTCACTGCTTCTAAAACCACTCAAGAGATCCATGGGGGATGTTCCACTCAAACACCTCTGGCCAGAGCCGCATTTAGACCACATGGGGCCCTAGGCTAGATACTGGTTTGGGGCCCCCTCCCTAAAAAAAATCCATAGCACTATAGTTTTTTAGCGTAACATATACCCCTATTCAGGGGCTGGTTGGAAGACTTTAGCCCGGGGGTGCAAGCACATAGCACTGGCCCATAAGTAGCAGCCCACTTTTAAAGGTTGGTCTCACCGCTAGCCCTGGGAGGGCCCTCTGGGGACCGCTGGGCCCTAGGCAATTGCCTAGGTTGACTAATGGTAAATCCGGCCTTGCCTCTGGCTGTACTGACATAGATGGAGAAATGTAAAAATCTATCTGCAATAACAAGTCAGAAATACAAAGTGACGTAGAAAAATGCAATAAAAAGTTTAAAAAATAAAAACTATTGCCCACTGTCTCCCCCTCTGGATGCTGGAAGAATTCATAATACAAATTATATTAGCAGCATATTAGATTATATAGTACAGCATGTTGCATAGTTAATAAGGCCCATGAAGTCATAGACTCCAGTCTTGCCCCAGAGGAAAGAAAAACAATCCCCAATGCGACAGTTCTTAACCTCACAGGGGGAAAAAATTCATTCCTGACCCCCAAAAATGCAATTAAATAACTTTCTTCGATCAATCACCATTTATTTATATAGTGGCACTAATTCTGCAACGCTGTATAGAGAACTCACTCACATCAGTCCCTGCCCCATTGGGGCTTACAGTCTAAATTCCCTAACACACACACACACAGGCAGACACACAGACTAGGCTCAATTTGTTAGCAGCTAATTAACCTACCAGTATGTTTTGTTTTTTTAGTGTGGGAGGAAACCGGAGCACCCGGAGGAAACCCACACAAACACGGGGAGAACATACAAACTCCTCACAGATAAGGCCATGGTCGGGAATTGAACTTATGACCCCAGTGCTGTAAGGCAGAAGTGCTAAACACTACGCCACCGTGCTGCCCAAATAATAATAAAAATATACATTAAATAAAAATTATTCTTTATGACTAATAAACCAACATGAAATAATGTAGCAAATAAACAGACCATTTAGGATTGTTTGCCTTAGTTTGCCTTATGCTTTAATTGCAATTCTCTGCACTTGACACACACAGTGTTGAGAGTTACTTTGCATGCCATGTTTCTGTGAATAACTTGTTTCCAAAAAGCTGTCATAAGAGTATCTAATTTTAGTAGGCAACTACACTGACATGACTGTGGCACTATATGTGACGCAGCAAAAGAAGCTATAATTCCCATGTTGGGTCCTTTTGACCCCAGGCAAGTAATTTTATCTCACAACGCCTTAGGCACTAAAATTACATTGTAACTTCTACAGACAGATTCATTCTGTGCCTGAAACTAGTCCTGTAACATTACATTTACTCTAAAGTGTTGTTCCAGCAACACAATTAGACATTTTAATCAACATATACCTGGATAATAGGTGGTAACTAAGATTTCTATGGCAGTTCAAATTCAATATTGCAGCATGAGTATTAGGCCATGTACGAGGTCATTGACAAACAACATCTGTTAAAACCTTTTGCTTTGTCCTCGATTTTAACCGAGCATTTGGAGTGTGATCTCAGCATACTGTTCTATATACTTATTGAGCACTCAGAACTAAATTATATGTAACAAATTATGCAGACTAAGTTAAAAACAACAAAATGTAGTGCATAGTTGCCTACTCTCCCGGAATGTCCGGGAGACTCCTGAATTTTTGTGAGTTCTCCCGGACTCCTGAGAGAGCAGGCAAAAATCCCGGATCCAGCTGTCTCCGTTGTTGAGGATGGGTGGGGGTGGGGTTAAACGCAGCATTGTGGCCCCGCCCCCTGCTGCGATTGGCCGAAATTACATCGGAATGCCAGGGGCGGAGCCTAGCGACACACCACGCGTGGCCACGCCCCTTCGACGGACCCCCTCCCGGACAGCTGCCTTCAAAATTAGGTAAGTATGATGTAGTGCTCATAGGTCAGAAAGTTTGTGTGTGTACAGATTAATTTGTTTACATTTTTTTTGGACTATCAGTTTTCATTATTCTTAAAACCTCATAAACATGCCTTATTGTCTGATTTCAATGCCCATGTGTATGAGCCTATAAAGTGAGCTAGTATTTATTTTTGTATTTATGTAAACACAGGAAAACACACTAAATACTACCAAAACATAACAAAATATAGTACTTGGGGTATTGTATAAGTTGAAATAAAAAATTGAGATTTACTTACTGGATATGCAATACTTGACAAATCTGTCAGGATCACCAATGCCTTCAACAGTCTCTGCACTTCCACTGCTTAGCTGGTTTACAGACCCATTGGATCCAACACATGGTGACTTATCTCGCTTATCTTACTCATTTCACTCCACCTAATACTACATTCTTAGTATTGGGTGTAGTTATTCTTCAACCCTTAGTCCCGAATGTTTAGGAGGAACTCACTCGGCATGCCAGGTCAATTTGCAAGATTTTTTTACATCTGTTTAGATGAACAGTATAAAAACAAATCTTAGTTTAGTTTCTAATTTGTGTCAAACTTTAACTGAATTTTATATCTGATCAAAATTTAATGACATGAATACAGAAAACAAAATACCCCCAAACACAATTCTGCATTTACCATATGGTAGGTATTGTCCGGTCCTATTGTCTCCCGAAACTATATATTTCCTGAATGTTTTTTGTTTTAGCATTTCTTTATAATTTATACTAGGCAAAGCGAATTAAGTCCTAGATCTACAATTACAATATAGTTAGCAGATTTACTTAGTTTTATTTCCTCCATAAAATCTCTCTAGCTGCTTCTCAAAAAGTATAATTAAGGCAATCACTTGACTCAAGCTAACCGTGTCTGCACTCTCTTCACAGGTGACTACTTCGCTGGACTAAAGTACATTCCCCTCAAATGCTAGTCAAAGCAGGATTAGCTATGTTGCAATGACATCCCTTATTTTTTGTAACAGATTGTCAGCTGTATGCCTCTTAGTGAAGCCGCTGATACACAGAGTTACCTACTTCTGTAAAATGTAACGTACTTGGGTACATGCTGCTGCAATCTCCTACATGTTGTTGTAGAATGGCGGTAAAGTCCAGAAATTTTTCCAGCCACAGACAGCATCTCCTGCACGTCCCTGTCATCATCCTCATCAGCAGCAGCTAATTATATAGCGCCAGTAATTGTGCTGCGCTGTACAGAGCAGATGAGAACTAAGCAGAAACCATTATAAGTTATGTTAGTTATGTAGATAGTTACAAGATATAGTTATAAGTTATGTTAGTTATGTAGATAGTTATAAAATATAGTTATAAGTTATGTTAGTTATGTAGATAGTTATAAAATATAGTTATAAGTTATGTTAGCTCACGTCAGTCCCTACCCCCATTTAACTTTGCCTTGATTACAGGTGTTTTTTAATTTATCAAGGAAAATTTGTTTTTTTACACTTTGTTTTTTTACATTTTGGTTTCCCTCACTTTAAAAACACTATGCACCTCAGTCTTTAACATAGGCTTTAGCAGATGACGTAGAGGCATTCCTCTCATCAGGACTGGTGCCAGCAGCTGCTTGGTGCTCCTGGTCTGTTCTCGACTTATGGGAATACATATTGATGGCACAGTACAATGTCACTACACTTTAAAGAACACTGCCAGGCCTATTAATAATGCTATGCAACAATACAATGTGAGTGGAGACTTTGAAAAATAAATTCAAGGCCGATTACTTCTGTTGAAGCACTGAACACTGACAACTATTTGGGGGTGAGCTAAGGCATAGTCTTTTGGGCAAACGTATATGAAAATCATATTGTGACCTGTGAGGTGCTAAAAACTGACTGGGAATGACTGGAAATTAGTGTTATTGAGGTTAATAATAATGTAGGTACAAAATACTAGCTAAACTATGTGATTTTCGCCCAACAAGTGGCATTTAGTCAAAAATAGCAAAACAAAACCAAAACCAAATCCAAAACACGCAAGGACGGTTTTGGCAAAACCAAAACCAAAACCCGAAGGTAATCCAAATCCAAAACTCGGGGGTTAGTGAACATCTCTTATCTAAAGCATGGAATGCTGTTTGACATATGGAACTGGAACATTCAATTGGCGGTTTACAGAACATCATCATCTATCATCATCATCATCACCATTTATTTATATAGCGCCACTAATTCCGCAGCGCTGTACAGAGAACTCACTCACATCAGTCCCGGCCCCATTGGGGCTTACAGTCTAAATTGCCTAACACACACACACGGACTAGGGTCAATTTGTTAGCAGCCAAATAACCTACCAGTATGTTTTTGGAATGTGGGAGGAAACCGGAGCACCCAGAGGAAACCCACGCAAACACGGGGAGAACATACAAACTCCACACTGATAAGGCCATGGTCGGGAATTGAACTCATGACCCCAGTGCTGTAAGGCAGAAGCCACCGTGCTGATCTATTTAGAATCTATGTGAACATAAAGGGCAGCAGAAGAACTTCAAAAACAGTTAAACTCAGTAACTTGTTTTGAGGATTCCCAAATGTATAACTACACAAGCACAGTCAGATGCTTTCTCCATTTAATTTCTCAGCTGCTTATTTTGTGCAGAGTTGGCGTTGACTTTGATGGCTAGCAATGCTGCTAAAATGCTATCTCTCAGGCTAATGGGCAGACACAGGAAGCTCTGAGAAAAAGGCAGGCGAGGGCCTTGACTGAAGAAGAAGTAAATTGTGAATCTTGTCAGTGTTTGTGTGTTGGATAAGAGCGTCCAGGCATAATAATGAGAGGTTAACTGTGTCCCTGAAGTAATTACAGCCCCCATTGACTAGGTAGTTAGTAATTAGAGGATTAGGCCTAATGAGCCTTACCTGAACATGTTGTCATGGTGACAGTTCCAGATCATGTCAGTCTGACTTTTACTATTTACAAAGAGAACAAAATGCATTTTTTCCATATTATTTCATTTCAAACTTTGTTTTATATTCATTATTCAGGCAAACATAAGTGTTTAGTGATATACATTTGTGATTTCCATGGTAATGTAATATGTTAGAAAGGTTTGCGCACTCATTATCTAACCTTTACTCAAGGGGATCTCTCCAAAGTAAATAAGCTAAAGCAAGAGAAAGTGACAGTGCTTAGACATACTGTAGTTATAGTGAGAATAGGTGCAAGGTACAGAGAGTTGGGAATAAGATGTCTAGTCTGGTGAATACACTTGTTGTTTGGTGCAGTACTGTGCTCCTTTCTTCAGTATTATTTTACTATATCACAATCATCAAGTCCTAAACATCACTGGAACTGTTGTCTTTCCATCTGATCTTGAACTGTTCTCAGAAGAAAAGGCTTAACGGCTGATATCCCTTCCTTACCTTAAACTCTTAAACCATTTAACTAAACATAAAATAAGTGACACAACAACATAGGTGTGGCGAGAACAAAGGAATATATTTGTAAAGGTATGGTGGTGGAGATAGAAGCAGTCAGTTTCACATCCGCCAAACCAGGATGTCCCAGTATTTACCATGGGACATTCGCAAAATGGGGGACAACCAACACACCCCAGGTGCACATATCTACCTTACATGGGGCAGCCGCCCCAAACACTACAGAACCCACCCCCTTTTTGGGCTAACGGAAGCAACCACAAGCCAACCCGCCCGGACGGTACTTGGACCAAGACTAATAGCCCATTCCATCGAAATAACGTGGGTTAAGCGTGCCCGCTACCGTATTGTGGCCTTACCACTTGCCGTCGACAGCATTGCGATTTCCGGCCATGCCTGGATCCATTAGAGATGAGGCCCGCCACCACACCTACAATACCTCTGCTACGCCCTTATGCACACCATCTATAAACAACAACATGCCTTCATCGCTCAAGTGCACACCGTCTGCCCTAAAAAGATGTAGATTCTGAAAACGAATGGGCGGGTGTTCAATCCGCACACCACCTAACAATCTAGTGAACTGGACTATTGCAGAGGTAACCTTCCTCTGTACCTCATCAGCCACCCGACCATCACGGAAAAAACGCCAATTCAACCTAGGCACAATATCAGACCAGCATATAATAAGGTAAGGCCAGGAGGACCCAAGCCAACTCAGACCGAATGGAGAAAATGAGACCAACAGAATTTCCTAACAGGAGTTGCCTAAAACCGGGCCACCGTAAACCCCTCTGACCTATCCACTGAACCACTACCGACCCTGGAATAGAAGATGTGTTCGCCTGCTGCCCTATGTAGTGCAGTGAACATACGAGTGTCCAAACACCCAGATCTGCAGTGGGGTCACACTCCTGCATCAGCCGCCGCAGGAGTGTGATCACTGGTGGTGAAGTGACCCTCTGCCTATTGATCGCCTGTACCACTCCAAGGTTATTGCACCAGAAAACAATTTGTTTTACGACGAAACTGCCTAACCAGAGTTCTACTGCCACTACTATCGAAAAAATTTCCAAGAGTGTTGAGTTGGTTATCCAGACGGACAGCAGGCTGCCCAGTTGAACAGGCAGCACCGACCCTTGTTGAGAAAAGGCACACTAACCCTGTCTCGCCCTGGCTGCCGCCACCACTACGTGGCCAAGGTACCAACTCCCCAACCTTGCGGGACACCTTCATCCAAGTTTCCACATCGCGGAAACCAAGCATAAGGCTGGTGTGACCACCGTACTTTTCGCGAAAAGCTTCATCATAGGCCAGCCAAACCCCGGGGCGGGGAGGCATGTACATCTCATGTACCATGTGAATATGCTTTAACATGCCCATCCACTCTTGCGGGTGGGTCTCTAAGTAACAAGCGGCAAAAAGGTATGCGCCTGTTAGCCAGTTCTTATAAGACTTCTAACTAGATTCTCCTCAGCCGTCCCGTGACATGGCGGCGCTACCACTTTCTTACCCTGCTTGGACACTGCAAACATATCCACGTACCTGCCTTTATCAATTTTGTGCCGGACAGAAGTCCTGACCCCTTGAAATAAGGCTGTGCTAGCGCAGCGCATTATTTCATCCCATGAGAGTCGGGAAGCCCCGTAATACCCAAGTCTACGTCTACTTGCTATTGCACGAAAGCCCTGGCGAGGTACAAAATGCTTCAGCAAGCGTTTGACTAACCGTTGAGGACACTCCCGGAGTCCGAGGAGCTCTAGCTCTCTTGAATGCTAGAGCTATAACAGTCAGAAAATACAGGTGAAGCATCTGGTAAATCATACATATTCATCTCACCTTGTAAAATGGAACCTCCCTCAGAGCCTTCGAACTGACATTCCCAATCCGATTGAACTGAGGAATGCCGCTCGCGACTCCCCGACTGGTAAGTACGTCCACCATCGCCAAAGCCACCACCTGCTGGGAGAGACATGTTACTAACCAAAGCCTGAGACCTAGAACCACAAGACCTAGACCTACTACGCTGCCCAGCCGCTTTTTGCAACACTTCCGCTAACTTGTCCAATGCCTGACCTTGGCGTCCACATTCAACCACACTCTCATGGGCAGACCTACTCCTGGAGTGGGACCTATGGAAACGGGAAACTCTGTGACCATTGTCGGCAGATACCAGGAAGTGTGACGGCTATGCTGGGGGGCATTACCCCTCCCCCAGAAACAAGTTGGGCCTGTGTGGCGTCAACCAACGTAATGCGGGCCTCTGCCCCTCTGTGGTCAGATGGGAGCAGCTTAACCACAGAAGATTGGACCCGCCTGCTAGGGTTAGGTGCATGTATGGACTCCTGGATATTATGACCCGTGTGTGCCCACTCACCCTGCCTAGAGGACCTACTGCCTGCCTGTGATACACCCTTGACTGGCTCATGAGACCTGAGGGACAACTGTCTACTCACCTGTTCCTGCCTATGTTTTGTTGCAAAACCAGAGGGTTCACCAGGGGAGAGGGACACTGCTGGTTACCTGTGTTTACCTAAATAACTATTCCTGCTGGTTGTATACACACAGGAACTAGTGTCCTGACAAGCGGAGGGGGGAACAACCACTCCAGCCGCTCTATATGCCCTGAGCTGTGAGCAGCTCTGCCGCAAAGCCCAGGTGCTCCCCAAGTCTGCTTCGTCACTTCCGGCCACGCGGTGAGAGGATTGGGGGATGATATATAATCCCTCGGGCCGCGACAGGGAACCCGGAACAGAGAGGGAGGGGCGAGTGGGACCCGGAGATGCGGGACATGGCCTGGTAATTAAGGAGAGAAAGGTAAGGGGAAACGGCTGGGGAGAAGAAGGGGGTGGGGGGTAACAAGGGAAAGTGCAAACAACGGTGTGGTTTGGGGAGGAGTTGTAACAGAGATATGAGTGCTCGTTGAAATAAGGAGGGAAAAGAAAAGAAGTAGAGGAAAGAGGAAGGAGTCAGCAAGAAAGGGATAGGCAGAGAAAAAAAACCAATGAATATACAAATACACTAGAGACAGTCAGGTAAGGAGCTGATACTTATCCACCAACGTCCGGCTGCACAAGAGGCTGTTTCTTCCACGCCCATCACATATATAACACTGCCAATGTCCCTTCTCCGTGACATCAGATGGGTGCATCCCCTTAGTCAAATTGTTAACCCTCAGAGTACCAATACAGTCCAAGCTACACCAAAGGCTTTTAAATTACATCTAGCTTAAATTCAGCCCTCTGTTCCTATAAATGTCCATCCCCTAGCAATTCATGATAGGAGTTGTAGTTCAATCACAGCATACCCTCAATATATACATTTTGCACAGATACAGTATGATTTGTCTGCAAAACTGTACCTGATAAAATATGCGGACTTTCCTTTTTATGCCAAAAAATCCACACTCAGCTGCCAACTGAATTTTTACTTCCTCTTATCCTTTTATTTCGTAATGTGCTTCTCCTGTGCAAATATCATTATTTCTAAAGTAGCTCTAAATTCCAGTAATATAGGCTTTAAACAGGTCAGATTTTTTAATATCTGTCCTCTTCAGCACAAATAGCCCAGTTAAAACTTCTAAATTAAATATCATCTTGTCTGTTCTCCAGAAGGAATACTCTGGAATGCCCTGTTTGTAGAAGTCGGCAGGATTTTTTTAGCATGTTGGCAAAAGCTGTATAATACAGGACATTACTTGGATTATTAAGTGGTGAAATAGACATATTTCATGTATGTAATAAAGCTGAAGCTCACCTGGCACCACAGTGTCCCAGTAGGTGCCATTACATAATTGTTATGTGTCCACAGTCATCCAAGTGTAACTTACTTGAATCCACATATAACCTCATTACTCATCTTGACCTTTACCCTGTTACTGTTACTGGATAAATTCACTTATGTAAATTGAATTAGCCCTATTGTTTCAGAACCAACAGCTTCAGACCTGCAAGAGCAGGGGATCAGGGGTAGGTCAAAGTGACACCTATCTCCCAGTAAGGGCCAGCTGAAACTCTGTGAGCACCCTCTGTCATTGCTCCCCCACAACCCCATGCCACTTTTTACCTTAGCAGGAAGGAGGTGAGGGCATCACCTGCTTCTCATATAGCCCATGCACAACCTGGTACCTCCATTTACCTGGATGGGTGGTAACTGTCAGAGTTAGGTTATTCTCACCTCTTCTCAGAGTGTGTCCAATTATGTTCTCTCTATGGGGGTTGCAGAACTTGACAAGGTCTACCAGGATTAACAGGATTGACTCAGAAAACCCCAGCCTAACTCATTATAAATGACTGGTGATGACTCAAACACACCAGTAAAGGGGAGAAAGCCTTTTGGGACATTTATTAAACGACCATGTGCCTTAGTAGCCCATAACCTGATAAATAAAGAGTAAGGGAAAGGATTCTGTCCTTGACATGAATAAAGTGACTGAGATCAATGTAACCATGAAATAAAAATAATATGTAATAAACAATGGCACAATCTTAGTGCATACGATTAACAGAACAATAATACAGTGAGATTGGCATTCAATAAAGACCTTCACTATTAACACTTAGCAACAGCATGCAGTAAAAGATTCAGTAACAGCATTGATTAAATTGCAGATTCAGCAATGGCAGTACACTCAATGGCATAAATCAGTAAGAACAGTGATAACTGTTTAAAGTTCTTTCAATGAGGCTATTATCAATACCATGCTTAATGTATCACTCTTTGCATAAATCACTTGACTTGAGTGTAGGTTTAGTGGGCAGCAGTCACAATTAAACTTACAGACGACACAGATGACATGAATTTTTTTTTAACCCGAACAAAGTAAACTCTGAGCATAAATTTAATCTGAGTTAGTAAAAGGTGCAACATATATTGTTTGATTGATGAAGAAGATAATAATGAAGATTATAATTATAATGAAGACCCTTTGTGGTGAAAACATTGAAGTAAAAAATTCACTTTGAAAAAGATACAATAATAATACAATGATGTGGGTTGTAGCCCATTAACCATAGCGTTTGGTAAGGTTACATCATTTGTTTTCTTGATTTGTTTTTGTTAAATCAGTTTAATAAATAGCATGCATTAATTTAATACAAGCTATTTTTTCATGTTGTTTCATGTCCCTATGGGGGGAGGCAAAGAGAAATCCGAAATGTTACATCACCGCAGAGTGCCTTCACGAGTGTTTTGTAGGCACTCCATGTCTAATTGAATATGTCCTTTTTGTGTGAACAAACAACCCCCCTCGTCTATGCACTTAATCGCAATAGACATATATGAGAATTAAATGGGGTTTCTTTTTTCACGGCGCCCAAGAATGTTTGCTGTCTTCTAAAGGAACCTCTGTTTTTTAAAAAAAATGCACAGCATAACTCCTATTATAATGTTATACATTTGTGTTTCCAACAGTAAGAAAAAAAGGATTATATAGTGTAATACAGCGGTGGGCAACAATCTGCTTGTCAAGTCTTCACCAAAAGCCCTCAAATGTGCAGGGAGGTCATGCAGCACACCAGGAAAAGGAGGAAGTGCACTTTGCTCTCCCACCTTCCTCTGCGCAGCCCTCCAACTATTTCACATTTATCTTTACTGGTGTAGTATATTCACACCACTATGAAGTACTCTAACAAAAAAACTGTATTTCAAAATGGAAATCACTGGTTGTGTAAAAACAAAAACTCAATACACCAGACTATTACAGGCCCAGGAAACCCCAGGAGAAGTACACAAGGGCTGGTAAGTTGTAAAGTGTGGGGTCTCCATGCCTTGGACTTTTTTTCCCAGCACATCTCACAGGTGCTCGATTGTATTGTGATGTGGGGAATTTGGAGGCCAAGTCAACACCTTGAACTGTTTGTCATGTGCCTCAAAGATTCCTGTATTCCTTTACAATATTTGCAGTGGATTAACCTGCTGAAAGAGGCCGACGCCATCAAGGAATACAGTTGCCATGAAGGGGTGTACTTGGTCTACAACAATGTTAAGATAGGTGGTACGTGTCAAAGTAACATCCACATACAAGCAAGGTTTCCAAACAGAACATTGTCCAGAGCATCAGACTGCCTCCGCCGCCTTGCTTTCTTCCCACAGTGTATCCTTGTAGAATCTCTTCCCAAGGTAAATGACGTACACGCACTGGGCCGTTCACATGATGTCAATGAAAATGTGACTCATCTGACCCAGCCACCCTCTTTCATTGCTCAATAGTCCAGTTCTGGCACTCACATGCCCATCATAGCTGCTTTTGGAGGTGGACAAGGTGAGCATGGGCACTCTGATCGCTCTGTGCTGCACTGTGTATTCTGACACCTTTCTACCATAGTTGAACTAACTTTTTCAGCAATTAGTGCTACAGTATCTCTTTTGTGGGACTGGACCAGACAGGCTACCCTCTGCTTCCTACATACATCAATGAGCCTTGGGCGCCCATGACCCTGTTGTCGGTTCACTGCCTATATATATAATATAAATATATATAAATAAATATATATATAAATATATATAAATAAATAAATATATATATATATATATATATATATATATATATATATATATACACATATATATAAATATATCAATATATATAAATATATATATATATATATATATATATATATATATATAAATATATATATTTTTATATATATATATATATATATATATATATATGTAAAAATATATATATATATATATATATATATATATATATATATATATAGTAACGCTTCAATGGATATCACAGCTATGGAGCTCAGAGCTCGGGATGTGGTGAAAGCACAAGGTGTTTATAAAGCAGGTTTAAATCAGAAAATGCAGGAAATATTACAAACCAAATATTGCTGATGTTGCACAGGGAATTCTGAGTGAAGCTGAATATAGGAAGCAAAGGAATACAGCGGATGCAGGTAGAATGGCTGAGTGGAGAGATAACCGGTGTAGTGAAGTCAGCAGCAGTATGAGAAAGTCCCAGAGCACAGGATAAGCAGGAGAACACAACCATAAGAAATAGCAGCAAAACAACAAAGACCAGCATAGGTGATAAAGAGAGGCAGGTATAAATTAGAGATGCTGGGGCTCGGTTCTCAGAAAAAAACCGAACCCACCCGAACATAGCCGATCCGAGTACTGAGCTTTCGCGTGCCCTCAGCACTGAATACGAGGCAAAACATCATCGTTGCAAGTCTTGGATTCTATATTTACCATCCTCCACGGAGATCTGGCGCCATTTCACAAAGAGACACAGAAGGGGTAGCAGTGTCGTTGGCAGTCTCCAGTGCAATTGGGCAGCGTCATAGCTAGAACAGAAAGAGGAGGGGTGGTAGTGTTCTTCAAAGTCTCCAGTGACATTCTAAAGAGTTATAGCTCACACAGAAACAGGAGAGGTGGCAGTTTTCAGTGCTGAAACAGAAATTCAAATAATAGAGCTGGCAGTGTTCTTAAAAGTCTACAGTCACATTCTACTGTGTCATTGATTCACATCAGTCCACAGAAGACCAGGAGAACAAAGCAGCTGCTGGCACCAGTTATGATAATAACAATCCCTCACATCATCTGCTAAAGCAAATGTTAAAATATATAGTGTTTTTAAGTCAGGGAAACAAAAATGGAAAAAAACACAACTTTTACCTTGGTAAAGAAAGAAACACCTGTAATCAATGCAAAGTTAACTGCAGAGAAAAAATAAAATTGCCAACATGCCATTCTACACACGCAGTGGCAAGGAAGGAATCAGGCCCTCGTCTTTCTTTATAAGTGCTAGTTCTGACACTGAGGCATTTTCTTGTAAGGTCAGTCATGACAATGCAAGACCTTGTCATTGTGACTCAAAAAGTGTTGCTCAAATACTTTTACGTGTAAAAGTCGAGCTGGAAGAAAACAGTAAGGCATTAGAAGTAACTGTATGTTCAGAAATTACACAAATCCCTGAGAAGAGTCTATCCACAAGTGCTATGTGTAAGCTTGACTTTTTTGATACTGTACTCATAAAGAAGTATCCTTTCAGCATTTCTGCAGATGTGTGGATGAGCAGCCCAAGTGTAGCCGGTGATACACAAATTGAGGTTGCCACTTTGGAATTGCAACACAATGAGGGGAATATTTGTGTAGCTGGCGTTTTTGAGGATGTTGATGAGGATGATGTTGTTTGTGTAAGTCCTGCACCAGTGGAAGCAGTTCTTGCATGTGATGAAAAGAAGGCCATTGTCATGGGCATAAGACCAAAATTCCAACTCTTATGTGTGGAATTATTTTTACCCAAATCCTGACAACAGTTGTCTAGCCATTTGTAGCGTTTGTAAAGCACCAGTCAGTAGAGGTAGGGATCTTAACCATCTAGGAACCTCATCCATGTTACGCCATTTGAAGCGAGATCATGGCAAGCTGTTGGAAAAATCTGAAACTTATGCTAAAAAACTAATAACAAGCAGTCTAGAATCAGTTACCTCCCTTCTCTCAGCTACATGCCAGCACCTGCAATCTACACTCACAAAACCTTACTCATCAATGACCTCAGTAGTGATTGGAGTTAGTCCTGCATTTAAGTTGCTAAGACTAGATGACTCCTCCCCTATCCAGGATTCCTCAGAAGAATTCTTGAGAGTTCGTCCCGCTGCTGCAGCTGCTGGTGGATCTTAATCCCAGAAGCAGACCAAGAGGAAGACTACTAGTAGTTTACAACAACTGACTGTTAAACAATCCTTTGCAAGAGGAAGCAAGTATGAAAGCTTTCACCCAGTCGCAAAGCGGATCACAGATGCCATGGCGACTATGCTAGTATTAGATCTGCGTCCAATATCCACTATTAATGCAGCTGGTTTTAGACTTGAGGTCTTGTGTCCCCGTTACCAAATTTCATCACGACACCATTTTACTAGAAAAGCTATTCCTCACCTCTACCAAAAGGTTTGTAAAAATATAATTATTGAGCTACAAAATGCCATTCTACCCACTGTACACTTAACCACAGATATGTGGACAAGCGGAAGTGGCAAACTAAAGATTATATGGCTGTGACAGGCCACTGGGTTGGTGATTCGCCTTCACCAGCAGGACAGCAGCAGCATGTACCCAACTACATCAGAATTTTCCGAGACAGGCTACTCTGTGTATCACCGGCTTCACTAAGAGGCATACAGCTGACAATCTGTTACAAAAACTAAGGGATGTCATTGCAACATGGCTTATCCCGCATTAGACTCTCCTCAGGATATGTCATTTCTGATAACGCCACCAATATTGTGAGAGCATTACAGCTGGGTGAATTCCATCACATTCCCTGTTTTGCTCACACAATAAACTTGGTGGTGCAGAGATTTTTGAAAAATGACAGGGACGTGCAGGAGATGCTGTCTGAGGCCTGTAAAATATCTGGACATTTTCGGCATTCGGCAACAGCGTGTAGAAGATTGCAGCAGCTACAAAAGCAATTTAAATTGCCCTGCCAAAAAACGAAACAAGTGGTGGAAACAAGGTGGAATTCCACCCTGTATATGCTTCTGAGGATGGAGGAACAGTGAAAAGCCATCCACGCTTACTCCACAAGCCATGACATAGGGAAAGGAGGGGGGAATATATTTTACTCAAGCGCAGTGGAGAATACTTCCCGTATTGTGCAAGGTGCTGAAACCATTCGAAGTAGTCACCTGTGAAGTGAGTTCAGACACTGCTAGCTTGAGCCAAGTGATTCCCTTAATTAGACTTTTGGAAAAGCAGCTTGAGAAACTGAAGGAGGAGGTGAAGCAAAGCAATTACGCCAAGTACTTTATTTGCTTTGCTAGGATCCAAGGGGCATATTCATTTCCGATCCGATCTGCGACTGTGTTTGATCCTAGGTTTAAGAGCTATGTCTTCTCTTTGTTTCCAAATAATCCAGATCTCAAGACATGTAAGGAGCTCCTGGTGAGCAAGATGACAACTCAAGTGTTACATGACAGGACGGTGTCTCCTCCTTCAGTTTTTCAGTCAACTGCTGCTAGGAAAAAACTTATCATTCCCAAGAGACCCAGGGATGATGCAGGTGACTCTACACAACATTTTGACATCTAGGGGTAAATGTATCAAACTGACAGTTTTACGGCGGGATTGATTCTTGCTATCATTTATTTAGTATATTCTACATATTGATAGCTAGAATCTGATTGGTTGCTATAGGCAACATCTCCACTTTTGAAACCCGCCGGAAAACTCTCAGCTTGATACATTTACTCCCTGGTCTAGTCTAAAAGAATTGACCACGTCAAACAGTCCTTTTTCATACTAGGTGGAAACAAAGGACAATTCCATCTTGCACCACTTTTCCTTTCAGCTACCGCTGTGTTCCAATGTTACCTACATGTGCTATATACTGTTGTGTGCTTTTAAAAACTCAAACACACCCATTGATGATGCAGATGACTCAGCACAACATTTTGACATCAGGTCTGGTCTACTGTAAAAGAATTGACCAAAATTAGTGACACCTCTGCCGTAACTCCATCTGATCCTACTATCAACATCCAAAGAATGGTGGAGGATTTTTTTTTTTTTAATGGTTTAAAGACAACAGCTTTATTAACAAAGAACAACTTTGTTTGCAGAAGTAATGTAAGCATGGATGTCTAAATAGACATGTATATGTATTACTCAAACCTTCCACTTTGCTGCTGTTTCATCAGTATTGCACAAAATGTTTGTAAACTGCACATTACGTCAAAGGTAGCTATATTTTAATTATTTTGGGATTGGGATTGGGTCATTCAGTGATGATCTTGCTTTTTGCTGTGAATGTCAATGGTTCTTTTCAGTGCATTGCCTGGAACAAGATCTGATATACTCATGGCAGAGTGATCACAGCCAAATTTTGGACATCTGGTGGATTCACTCTTCTGAAGCTTGTTTTCAATCATCCTTTCAATTGCTTCCTCTTTCGTACGTGTGACCACATACTTTGTTTTTCACTGGGTTCACCATCTCTAACTGTGTTATAGGAGTGCGCTGGGTGATGGCGATCTCTCGTCTTCATCTTCCAAAGCTTCATCTGCTTGGGCCGGTGACACACCCATTTCTTTTCTATGGTATTTAAGCTGTTCTTTAAACTGGTCATATTTATCGTCCTGCCTCAGGGCCTCCTCTGTATTCTTCTTCTGAAGCGCAGTGTATCTCTCATGTACAAGCTCTCTTAAATCCGGGATCTCATCCGGTGGGTCACGTTTTAACTTAAGTACGGTCTCCTCAACTGCATCTATATATTGATTTAAATCTCTGTTCAATGCAGTGAATTCCAACATGACAGATTCCATGCTGCCCACATGTTCTGTGTCACATTCTGTCTGAAGCAGATCTAATGCCACTTCAGTTGTAATATCCATTCCTGTGTCTATATAAGTTTGGCAGTTCTTCAGGGATAAGAGGGAGATATCCACAGAGGAGAAGGAGATTAAAGATGCAGCACGAGCAGATATGGTTTAATAATGTAGAGTTCATTGACAGCACTGTTGGGCTTAAGACAGCTAAGCTATTGATAACTTGTTTTGTGGGGGCCCAAACAAACCAGCTAAGCACTTCAGCCACAAAAGTGGCACTCGTTGTTGCTGGAGCAGTTGGTTTGTTAAACTGTACATGTTATTTTCAATATCTTAAATAAGGGTGGGTGGGAGGGCCCAAGGACAATTCTATCTTGCACCTGCAAGAAATAGAATAGAATATAGCTACTTCAAGCACTCCTAATATGCTGCCTATTCAAATTGCGTCAAACTCCCACATGATTGCATCTACAAAGCAAATATTGAATATGATTAGCGCACATTACGAAGAACATATAGTCTCATCACCACTAATTTATGTGGAAGTCCAGATTTTTAAAAGAAGTAATATGTCAGAAAAAAACTGTTAGTTTAAAACACATTGAAAATAAATTGGAACAGACTCTAGTTCATATCTTACACCTAAATACCAGATTTAGATAGTGTACATTCCACATATATGGGTTAAACACTGAAGATAATGATGTATCAGACACCTGCTAGGTCAAACCACTTAAAAAAAAACTCCAGTTTACATCTTAAATCTAATTACCAGATTAAGACATATTAAGCACATAAAGATCAGGCACTGAAGACGGGAAAAATGTATCAGTCCAGAATACAAACACACATTGCTACTTTACGTTCCAAACAATTCTTCTCTAATTCCCCTAATGTGGTATACTTACATCTATGATGAGCTGAACGATCATATAAGGGTTAATCAGTTGCCCTTTTCAGCCACACCCATTGCTAACAGGTGCATAAAACCAAGCATACAGCCTTACGATCTTCATAGTCAAACATTAGCAGTAGAATGGGTCGTACTGAAGAGATCAGTGACTTTCTACATGCTACTGTCATAAGATGCCACCTTTCCAACAAGTCAGTTCATCAAATTTGTGCCTTGCTAGATCTGCCCAGGTTAACTGTACTGTAGTATTGTTATTGTGACATGGAAACATCCTCTAGCAGGATCAACAGCTCAGCCGCCAACTGTAGGCCACACAACCTCACAGAACAGGACCGCCAAGTGCTAAAACGGATGGTGCATAAATATGTTCTCTCATCGGTTGCAACACTCCCTACAGAAGCAATGTCAGCACAAGAACTGTTCATTGGGAGCTTCATGGATTGAGTTTCCATGGCCAAGCAGCTGCACACAAGCCTCATATCACCATGCACAATGCCAAATGTTGACTGCAGTGGTGTAAATCACACAGCCATTGGACCGTGGAGTTGTGGAAGCATGTTCTCTGGAGTGATGATTAATTCTTCACCTCTGGCAATCTAATGGACGAGTCTGCAATTAGCATATGGCAGTATAACTTTTCCTACCTGAATGCGTGGTGTCAACTGTAAAGTTTGGCAGAGGAGGAATCCCTCTGTTGCTATTTCTCATAGTTTGGCCTGGGCCCCTTAGTTCCAGCGAAGGATAATCTTAATTCTAGTGAATTGAGTGTTTCAAACTTTGTGACAACAATTTGGGTAAGGCCTTTCCTGTTTCAGCATGATGATGCTCAAAACAAGGTCAAAATATGGTTTCCAGAGTTTGGTGTGCTAAACCTTGATTGCACAGATCCCTAACCTCTACCCCATCAAACACCTTTGGGATGGACTGGAATGCTGACTATGAGCCAGGCCTTACGAGCTGTCATTCCTGCACACCGCATATATATTCAGTACCATAACTCCTATTTCCTAATAGCGGTCCAGTGCCTCCCCAACAAATTGTCAGGGCCAATGAGACCTAGAATAATCCTCTCCACCTGCTCACGTGACATTTTGGATGTAGCAGTGGAAATGCATATCCCAGTGCTTAAGATTACGTTCTGGGGAAGCAGCTTTAGGCTTAACTTCTTTTTTTATTAAATAGAAGTTAAGGCTGGGTGGATCACGAGTGGGCCAAGTGATACATGCTAGACTCATTTTCCATTTATGTTAATGAGCAGTAGGTCAAAGTGAAATAAGGATAAAACAACAGCCTCTTCGCCCGCATGAGCCAATGTACAAGCCCTGTGTCAGCTCTGTAAGAAAGCTGCACAAGCCCAGGTGACACAAGCTGGACTAATGCACCCTTCAGGAGAGGAATATTGGAAGATTGCCCTCTCAAAGCAATATTCAAACAAACAGTGAGGCGCACAAAGAGGAGTAGCAAGTCAGTCCCAGTACAAAATATCAATGCTATCCACCTCTGTTAGCTCAGCCAGTCAAAAGAAACAGTGTCAATGCAGACAGCCTGAGAGCAGTACTGAATGCCCTAGGACCCCAAACATCACAACTGGAAGGAGCAGCTAAAATCCAATTGCACATACGAATGATGGTGCACCTATCCAGAAACACAGACTATATAGTTGATTTGTCTCTGGGGAGAAGTACATCTCAGCTAAGACTTGGGCAGCTCAGTACATTTATTGAGACCAAACAGAACATTGACCAGCAACTGAAGTCGTTGGAGAGTGTTGTGTTTGTGAATCAAGTCCATAGGGCAGAGTTGGCATGTTACCTGGGGCCCAGACTAATGGGATGGGCACTAGAATCCTACACTGCAATACCTCCAGACACTTGCCCAAAATACAATATTACCAAGGAGGCCCTGCTTGTTTGATTTGCTATGACCCCGGAACTCTGCAGAACTTAGTTCTGGGAGGTGAAATGCCAAGTGCTCAATATCCATGTTAAATTGGTTACTCAACTTAACCACTATATCTGGAGGTGGACTAAGGAAATGGATGGTGAGATAGCGAAGCAGTTGTTGGGCTTGGTAGCTAGGGAGCAATTTATATATGGTTGCCTGCCTGAGGTTCAAGAGTGGGTACTAAAAAACATCCCTTTGTGCCCATTGCATTTCATGTTAGTTTGGCCACAGATACAGCATTCCTTCTATCTAGGGTCAAAGTGGGCTGTAAGCACACTCCAGTGCCTATCTCACGCCTCTCACAATGTGGGCTAACCAACAGCAGGGAATCTGACTGTAACCAGGCCCCAAAGCGGGTAGTTCTTTGAAGCTGCTACTAATGCTGTCCACAGGAACTTTTGAGAATGAATTGTCCCAAGGAAGATGACCTTACCCTGGCTCCTAAATTAACTATATTTATACCAAGGAATTTGTAACAGGGAATCGAAGACTAGTGGTCATGCAGCCAGGAAGGGGAACATACAGCCAGTGGAAGTCCATCACCAGTCAGCCAAAAGAATCTGGGACACTATCCATAACTATTGTCAGCTAGGTCAACGTTACACATCCTAGCAATGCAATAACTGAGCTGCTGCTAGGGAGGAGATTTACAGTGTATTATGTATATCAGAGAATGCTGTCTTGCTCACATTATAATGAGATCACAATTGAGAAAGCTGTATGATAAGGCTCATTTGCAACTTGAAAAATTGCAGGCACTCTCTTCTTTTTTTTTATTTGCTCACAAATGCTTCCTTGTACACCAAGTATTTCAAAGTGCATCCTTATTTCCCTGTCTCTGGAAAATGTTCATGGTGAAACAGTGAAAACAGCACAAGTACAGCTTAATTCCATTTTAAGACCACCCCCTTCAATATTTAAAACTGAGCATGGAATTTTTAGTTGACCACATTTCATGTTATACACCGTTTATGTGGGTTTGATTTCTTTCAGGAGAAAATATCAGAATAAAACCTAAATTGTTGTACCTGAAACAATTAGAAATTATGACAGAAACTGGGCAGGTGTTCTTGTCTCTAGTGATGTTGGGATACATCTAAAGGCCAACTACTGCTTAACTTTTGCCAGCACACCCCCAATTCTACCGACATTACTCCCACACATATTTCATATTCCTATACCCAGGTGAACTAGACTTACATTGTTAGGTCATGATCTGCGGTTGCACTTCACAAAATTAGTCATATGGCAGTATTTTATGCTAGGTGTGGAACTGTGTGATGTATTGGCTACATGTATAATAGAGGTTGCATAATATGGTGTTCAGTGGCAATTGCAAAACATGTTGAGCATGGTCTGTACAATGTTCTAATTAGTATAATTGTGGCTCAACCTGAGTTGGGCATACCCAACATATAATGCACAAGCCCACAACAAAGTGTAATTGTGAACTGAGGCAGAACCAAGCGGAGACATAGATAAGTCAGTCGATAGAGATATCACATGTGTGTGTCTGAGGACTGATGCAAATACACAATAATGCTGATGATGGTCACCAGCACTTACTAGCTGCTTCTGATTGGCTGATTGCGGATTCACCTCTGAAGCTTTCTTCATTGCTCATGCCTATATTATATGATTTCAGGGGTGTATTTTTTGAATAATATACAATATAGTACATTTAAATATAAGTATATTTCTGAATTGTAGAGTTACAACGTTAATGCTATATAATATAAATACAATATGATGTTGTGGAGAAAAAAACAACTCAAGGAAATTACATTGAACACACACACACACAATCTTTTTTGCCGTATAGCAAGAAGGATATCTTATGCACCTGAAAACATGCCTTTACTGTACTCAGCCAACGTTAGAACACCCCTTCCCTCCCCGGTGCTGCCTCTCCAGTCACAGGTGGGTGAAAGGGTCAGAATCATGCAAGTCTGCAAAGGCGCATAGGTGTATGCTCACTTTCTGGGCACGGACACAGAAAGTTTCCAGGCAACATACACTACGCAATCAGGCGCACCTCCCTCTCTGCATCAGCTCCTATATATCTAATGTCCCCTTTTCCTCTGTTCAGTGTCTCCATTGAGTGTTACCCCTATCCTTCCATAATGAACTATTTTTTGGAAGAGTACATTTATTTCATGCTCCAGTCATAACTTAAAATTTATGTTTTATAATGAATAGGAAGACACTGACTATTTTACTGAAATTCTATCTATTTAACAGCGATTTTAAGAAATGCTCATGAATATTGACCTAGGGCACTCTGAACTTTTATCCTGTGTTATCCTGAACATAGCAGCCAGCATAAGTGCTAAATTTCTGACACCCTGCTTTTCTCTGTGAACATTGCCGAGAGCATTCACAGAACAAAACAGTGTTCGTGTGTTAAGAATTTAGACCTTGCGCTGCCTGCTATATGCATATAAACACAGTGGTGGGAGATTCTTTTAACTAGCTACTTTTCTCAGTCATATATCTTTCTCTCCATTTACATTACCAACAATTTGTCCTGCAGTAGTTTGAATAAAATATACTTCCTTGTATAAATAGTGATTGTAATAACAGATCACAAGTCTATTGGCAATTGCAGGTCGGTAGGACATATGTGCTTTAACACATAGTAACCAATCAGATGCTAGCTTTCATTGTGCAAACTGTGCTAGAAAATAACAAATAATTTTTTGTCATTTCTCATAGGCCATTATGGGTTACAGCATATTTCACCTCTAAGACTTCATACCCACTGTTGTTAATTTCATGCATTTTATTAGCATTTTTAACTCTAGTACAATGCATATAAACAGGTCTGAAAATAGAACACATTGTTTCCATTGAAATGTTGCCCACTGGCATTTTTACTAGCATTCTGGTGCATTGGGTCTTTACAAAGTGTCTTCTTCTTGTAACAACCAGATGGATATGAGCAAACCAAAATCGTATTCAAATCCATGGTAAAATATTGTGATATATAAGTGTTAAAGAGAAGGTGTATAAACTATTTATTTTTAGTATTATATATCTGTAGTTTCAGAAATATCACCATGGCCTTATATTTTAGAAGCTGTTCCCAGGAAACTGATATCCTATATACTTGGACAAACATGAGCACTGTCTTGTTTTATTTAGGAAATACATTCAGATTTGTAACAAGTATCACATAAAATAATTTAAAAACATATTGGGCCTGATACATTAAGGAAAGAAAGTAAAAAAGATGAGTAACTTTGCAACTGGACAAAACTATGTTGCAATGCAAGTGTTTCAAATTAGTTTATTATTTTGTACATAAGGAAAATACTGGCTGTTTTTTCATGCAGTACACACATACTTGATAGCTTTATTTTTACACTGACATTTAAAGTTGATCTAGGACATACACTTCCTCAACTATAAATCTATCCTAACATTTTAAATTTACCTCCCCCTCCAATGCAAGTATGGTTTTACCAAGATACAAAGTTACTCATTTTTTTTGCTTTACTTTCCTGAATGAATCAGGCCCATTGTGTGTGCTTCTACAAGATGTGTGTTTGGTGGTACATGGAAACAATTCACATGACAAAAGCTAATGATCAATGTTTGGTGAATGTTTAATATGGAAAAAAATAGTTTTCTTTCCGCTCTAATTGAACTCCTTTGAACACAAATGAATGGACTCTATAGATTTCTAAAGATATCTTGCTAACTTTGAGTAATCTGTTTTTTATGACCAGGTCATTCCTCATGTGTCTTCAGACCTTCTTTTTTTATTTGTCATCCAGTAGCTTCACATGATGTTTCCTTTTAAGCTGGGTACACAAAAGCGCTGCTCAGAAACTGTTGTCTGGTAAGGCTACGTCAGCCGCTTTCTGACCACAGCCCAGACTTTTTTTTGATATAGAGCTAATTGTCTTCTATGAAATAGTAGAGATGGAAATCTGGAAATAACGCTAGCTGCAGAAAAATGCTCCATGGAGTTCTGTTTTATCTGATATGTGATGTGATAAAAAAAGCTTATTAGCCACACCTCTCCTGCAGAGTGATAGGTAAAAACATAAGGAGTCTGCAGGAACAGGCTGCAGACAGGGTTAAATTCCCCACAGGGGTGTAATTGGTTTGTTGTTGTTGTTTTTTTTTATTGGTTTGTAGGGCTTGAGTGGAGGATTAAAAGACTGTTTGTTCTTGTAGGCGGAGTGACAGTTGCTAGCTAGTTGGCCGGTGACTAGACAGCTGAACTATGTCTAGTTAGAGCAAGGGTCGCCTGGTGTCATCCTAACAAAGGTCTGCTGGCTATTTGTGACATGAACAATAAAAGCAACGTTTTCCAAGTAAGAATTTGTTTGTGACTGTCATCTGCTGGGTGTCAGTATCACAGTGGTCTGTAAGTGACTAAATGCAGCTCAACTTTTCAGGAATAGAGATGCAGCCATAATACTTGTTTGGTTTGTACATTTTTTCTTTTTTAGTTATTGTTGTTATAGATTTGGACACTGTGGTTACGCAACAGATTTTGTGCTTGTATACCATCTTAATAACCAATAACAATTTGTAATCAAATATATAATATAAGCTAATTTAAATAAAAAGTGCTCTAATTAAAAAAATTGCAATTTTCTTTTTGTGTGTAATGAAATGAATAATTGTAATTATATAATTACATTAATTTACATATGACTTTTTGCAATATGCCTTAATATACGTTTAAAACATAACCTGGGAATTTCTGGGCCTGATTCATCAAGGAACATAAATCTGATTTTGTGCCATCAGCAAAATCACTTTGCGCATGCCCAGAACCGGCTTATACTCCACAGGACGCGGCTAAACTCAATTAATCTTCAAGCACAAACGACACTTACTATAGCCTATCATTTCAGGGAATGAACCAGGCGTGGAAGGGGTGTTTGCCCATAGTCAATGTACAGTAAGCCTGTGCCAATCTTGAGTGCACACTGCCGCGTCCGATTCAAGCTCTGGGCATCTCAAAAGTACTTGTTTCTTAACCGTATCTCTTGCTCCAGCTACAGGTCTAATCTAAGTGCCGATTACTAGTGATGACGGCTGAGTATGCATGATATTACATATGTTTGCAATCAGGAGCAACTACAAAATGTATTTTATGTACAATAGACATTTAAAACATACTAATAAATGTATTTCTTGGAAAAAAAAATGTTTCAATGTTTCTATCATTAATACCTATATTATTAGTGGAATAGTTTTTCTTTTTCTGTGTGTTTTTATGTATTGGACTTTTCCAGCCTGTCTTATCTAGTAGAGTAGAGCAGATTTACACCTGTATTGATCACCACACTTATCTTTGCCTCCATTGCTTGTTGAATTCCAGCGTACGTATATCCGATTTCCGCGTGTTTTAAAACAAACGCACATTTTTCTCAATATGCGTTCCTTGATGAATCAGGCCCTCTATGTTTATGTTGAATAAATGCATTTTAATATCATACACAGTGGTCGAAGGGGAAAGTTAAAAGTGGGGCTAAGAAAAATGTAATGGGAATGTAAACAAGTGAATGGAATTTGATAGTTTTACAATGAAGGCAGTATGAGAAGTAGCAGTATCGCATACTACCATATACACCCAGAGCCTGATTTAGACCACATGGGGCCCCAGGCAAGATACTGGTTTGGGGTCCCTTCCCTGAAAAAATCCATAGCACTATAGTTTTTTAGCATAACATATACCCCTTCAGGGGCTGGCTGGAAGACTTTAGCCCAGGGGGGCAAGCACATAGCACTGGCCCATAAGTAGCGGCCCATTTTTAAAGGGTGGTCTAACCGCCAGCCCTGGGAGGGCCCTCTGGGGACCGCTGGGCCCTAGGCATTTGCCTAGGTTGCCTAATGGTAAATCCGGCCCTGTATACACCCCACTTCCACCCCTGCTTATCTTTCAATTGACACGAACTGTACCTTCTTATCTTTAACTAAACTTATAATTAACTTAACTCATGATTAACACGTCAAAAAGCTACAGCTCATAGTTAGCAAGCCCAGTAATTAAAATCCAGCAGTCTCCTATCACTACTACGTCACAGACCGTCCGCCACTACAATTACTGACTGCAGCCCTCTACCTACAGAAATATATTAACATGGAGTAATACATTCCAACACTTTTTCATGTTATGTTGGAGGCCCTATTTGGGAAAAAAAATGGGTATATAAAATTTAGAAAACTCCAACCAGCCCCGATGTTAAATCAACATAGCACCCACATTTTACAATTAGGCCTCCCACCAGTCCCTACATCAAATTAATAGTATACACATTTAATAAATAGAACTATTTCCCTCCAACCAGCTCCAACATTAAATTAATTGTGTTCCCATTTAAAAAAAATAACCTATTTCTCTACCTCCAAACAGCCCTAGCAATAAATTAAATATCATTTACTTTTAATAAATATAACCATTTCCCACAACCATCCCAGGAATTAAATAATTCATAATCATATTTAATGAATATACCTTATTTTCCCCAAACAGCCCCACATTTAATTAATAGCTCCCAAACCCCCCCCCATCATTAAATTAAAGGTCCAATCACTCCACCCTAACTTCATAGGCCCCACAATTAAATTAAATTGTTGCACCATCATCCCACAAATAAAATAGCACCCAATAATTAGCTCTCACCTGCACTCCACCATTATATTAACACCCCCCCCTTCCCTCACACATAATATAAATAGACTGGCCCCCTCACACACATACATAATATAAATACACTGCCCCCTCACACACAAACTCACATAATATAAATACACTAGCCCCACACACACATAATATAAATACACTGACCCCTCACACTTACACACATAATATAAATACACTGACCCCTCACACTTACACACATAATATAAATACACTGACTCCTCACACTTACACACATAATGTAAATACACTGGCTCCTCACACACACAGATATAATATAAATACACTGGCCCCTCAGCCTCACATATTATATTTATATACCAGCCCCCCCCCCCCAACTTACGTTGTTTCATCCACGCACTGTGGAGTCTTCTTTCTCTTCACACATGCACACATGGGAAGGCACCTGTCACAGGGTGCGCATCCCATGTGACACTTCTTTCATCCAGCCCAGCCAGCCCCAGCACAGATGTATCTGTCAGAGAACCAGCCATGATCAATGCTTCGCGGCGCAGCCCCCCCCCCCCCCCCCCCCCCAACTTGCAGCACCCATTGCCATGACTTTTCATTTTCTGATTTAAAAGTATTAAATTCAGAATAAAAAACAAAATTTCTGTAATATTATCAGAGAAAGAATTGTGTCAGATCAAATACTGTTGTTAATTTTGCCTTATGTTTAAAAAATTTGTGAGTCATTTGAAAAAAGTGCAAGGGTGCCAATATTTTTGGCTACGACTGTATATACAATACTTATTCCTAAAGTGGGTGACTATAGATTGTAATCAATTAGGGGTGACAAATTAAGAAACATACATCAAATACAGAATTGTATTTGTATATTTTATTTATTAGCTAAAAATTTGAATCAACAAGTACCTAAATGGATTTCAGGAAACATATTGTATTCTAAGAATCCAGAATAGTTAGCATCGTTTTTGGAACAATTACGGGCAAGTTTATTACAAATATGTTATTCGACCCTCCTATAGACAGAGGGCTAGGGTATCTCAAATGTTTGATTTTTAAACTGAAGGGGTAGATAAGTTGAAGGGGGCAAGAAAATTGCAGACTGTCCCTGTAACTATTTTGCTTCTGTGTTCACTGTTTAAAATTCAAAGGCAGTGCCGTAACTAGCCATTTTAGTGCCCTGGGCGAGACAGGGAACTGGCGCCCCCCATCTAAGTGGGAGTGTCAATTGTCGAGTGGGCGTGGTCAACCTACTGTGGGGGCGTGGCTAGCGCTTTACAAGTTCTAGACCGCACTGAAACCCCCTCCCTCCCCATTCTTCTCGGTCTGGCTTTGTAAGGATCTTTATGTAATAAGCCTCCATAGAATTAAAGTACTTTAAATGCAGCTATCACATGCTAGCTGTATAAAAAAATTAATTGGTAATTGAAATAAAACTCACGGAAACAAATTAAAACATAAATGTAACGGTACCATCTGTATCACACTGCCCCTTCATCCCACTGTGCCCTCCATCACAGTTTCTCCTTTATCACACTGTGCCATGGAGCCATCTTTATCACACTGTGCCCCCTTATCACCATCACACAAAATTAATAATTTTATATATATATATATATATATATATATATATATATATATACACACATACAATATAAAGAGCCTCCTAGTGTCCACCATACAATACAGAGAGCATTCCTGTGACCGTCATACTATACAGAGAGCATTCCTGTGACCACCATACTATACAGAGAGCATTCCTGTGACCTCCATACTATACAGAGAGCATTCCTGTGACCTCCATACTATACAGAGAGCATTCCTGTGACCGCCATACTATACAGAGAGCATGCCTATAACCGCCACACAATACAAAGAGCATTCTTGTGACTGCGATACAGATAAATACCTAACCTGAAATTAATAGACCCCACAATTAAATTAAAAAGCCCCATCAATAAATTAAATTGACCCACCAGCACCCCACAAATAAAATAGTACCCATTAAATAATTAGCCCACACCTAAACGTCACCATTAAATTAATAGCCTACCTCCCACCCATGTACTAAGACACCCAACCTTGCTACCCTCATATCACACATTATATTAATACATCCCCCCTTCCCTCACACATTATGGCAGCATACCCCCCTTCCCTCATAAAGCATAGCAGCATCCCCCCCTCCATAATAGCAGCTTACATCCCCCCCTGCCTCCTTCCATAATGGCAGCTTACATCCCCCCCTCCCTCCTTCCATAATGGCAGCTTACATCCGCCCCCTCCCTCCTTCCATAATGGCAGCTTACATCCCCCCCCTCCCTCCTTCCATAATGGCAGCTTACATCCCCCCCCTCCCTCCTTCCATAATAGCAGCTTACATCCCCCCCTCCCTCCTTCCATAATGGCAGCTTACATCCGCCCCCTCCCTCCTTCCATAATGGCAGCTTACATCCCCCCCCTCCCTCCTTCCATAATGGCAGCTTACATCCCCCCCCTCCCTCCTTCCATAATGGCAGCTTACATCCCCCCCCACCCTCCTTCCATAATGGCAGCTTACATCCCCCCTCCCTCCTTCCATAATGGCAGCTTACATCCCCCCCCTCCCTCCTTCCATAATGGCAGCTTACATCCCCCCCCTCCCTCCTTCCATAATGGCAGCTTACATCCCCCCCTCCCTCCTTCCATAATGGCAGCTTACATCCTCCCTCCCTCCATAATAACAACACACCCCCCCCTTCCCCTGCTTTGAAGCTTACCTTCTTTATTCCTGACCAGCCGTCGCTGCCTGGCTCCTCTCTGCTTCTCTGCTCCTCTGCTGCCTAGCAACGTCATGACATCAGACGCTGAGGCAGAGGGCAGAGTTCAGAAGGGGGTGGAGCCGGGTACCGGCCGCTATTTTGGATGCGCCAGGCGGCCGGCAGTCTGAATCTGAGGTCTGTTTAATTTTTTTTTTTCCACTCCTCACACAGAGGCCGGTGCGGGCGGCCATTGTGCCCTCTTGTGACTGCGCCCGGAGCGGCGGCACCGCCCGCACCGGCCTCGTTACGGCTCTGTTCAAAGGGGTCACCAAAACTACAGGGGAAGAATCTGTAGACAAAACTATATTTACTATAGAAGAGGTATTACTTGGACTCTCAAGATGAAAAGTCAATGGGTCCAGATGATTTACGTCCAAGAGTGTTAAAATAAATTAGGGTAATATTTACAGCACCATTAACCACATTTTTTAACCAATCACTGCTAACTGTAATAATTTCAAATGATTCAAAAATGAACAATTTAATTACACTAAAAATGCAGTAGAAAAGAATATAACTAGAGACATGTGAGTATCAAATAAATAGTAAGGGAATTAATTAAAATCACTTAATAAATGGTAGATCACTTTAAAGTAATAAAGTTTTTTGTTTTTTTTACTCATTATCTAAAGTGATAGACCAGGGTGGGTCAGTGAATATAGCTTAGTCCAATTTAAGAAAGCCATTGGATACGGTTTCCCACAAAATATTAACTTAGAAACAGAAAATCATTTGATTCGCTGCAAAGTTGGTGGAATGGAAAAAGTTTTATCTGAAGGACAGGAGGCCGAGTATTGTAGCCAATGATGTAAACTCAGGTGAAGGGCTGCTCACCAGAGGAGTACATTGACAATCAGTTTTGTTTAATGGATTCATTAGTGATGATACTTGTGATCTACAAATGCAGTTATGTGTTTTTGCAGCTGATAAAAACATTTGTTACAGGGCTGATACCTAGGAAGGTCTAAAACAAATGCATTGCGATTTTGAGAAAAGTGGAGAAAAAGACTATGGTTTTTAATCTTTAATAGATCAAATTGTAAAATAATGTTGGTGGGACACATAGTCAGAAAGCAAAATACAGAATGAATGCGGTTGTAATATCAACAACTAAGGTCGTATGGGAAGACATATTTATATTAAAGTTAGAGCTAAATTTTCACTTTATAGGTCACTGGTAAGACCTTGAGAACTGGGTGCAGGTAATATTTATATTAATAAAATTAAAAACTTTCAGAAAGGAGCTACTGAAATGATGCATGAACTATGTAACAAAACTCATCAGAAAATAGAGCTGAACATGTACAGTTTAGAGGAGAGCAGGGAACCCATTTCCATGACTCCCTGTACCCCCATTAGGAAGGTACAGGGAGTACAGCAGTATGGAGCCCAACAGCAGTATGGGACCCCACCAAACCTGGACCCAAACAGATTTTTAGGGATAGGAGGGCCTTCATAGTAAATTAAGGAATGTAGCGGGCTCCACTTTTAGTTATCAGCTACTCCTTAGATGTAAGGGGTTGGATGCAGAGAATTAAGGCATGTGGAAAAAGGAAGGTGGAGTTTTAAGTGCCCGTTTGAAGGAGCACAGATTAGGGGACAATTGGATAGAGCGTGGGTGTCACAAGCCACGGTGGTGCACTCATCCGCCGTGACTCTCTGCTCCAGCGGCGTCCTGGCTGTCACCATGACAACCAGGACGTCATTTCCTCTTCTGGCCTGACCATTGCCAGGACAACGGTTGGGACGCTCCCTGCTGACAGCGCTGCATCTCGACATGATCCACAGCCAGGCGCTCGCAAGCAAATTAATTTATTTATATATTGGCACATTTAGGAGAGATAGGAGAGGGAATTTAACTCCAGTTGGAGTTTTGTTATTTGTAAAAATCGGCCATTCATTATTATACATACTTGTTCTAGGGTTATGCCTATGACCAAATGCAGCCTAATAATTTTAATTAGCAGCCTCCTGGGGCTGATTGTCAGCTCTGTGTTTCCTCCTTCTTGATTGGCCCATTTAAGTATTTAAGGAAGGGAGGGCTTAGCCTCCATGCCGGTTGTAGCGTTCAGTTTCTGTTAGCATGCCTGCTCCTGTCTGTTTGCTGAACCTTGGATTGATTCTCTGTGCATGACCCTTTGCTTGTTTCCCGGACCTTGATTACCTGCTTGTCGCCCTGACCTCTGCCTTGTTATCTGGACTCCCAGTTGATTGTCACCAGCCCAGACCATTTGCCTGTACCTGACCATGTTTATTGTTTCTGACCCACAACCCTGTCCTGTCCTGGATGTTAGCCTACAGTATTCCAATTATCTCCATCCTGTAACGCGGTTATACTGATAAGCCTATAACTACCCTAGAGCCTGGGGGCATCTGAGTACCTCTGAACAACTTCAGTTCTACGGAAAAAGCTGCTGCTAAAGGTGAAGACATCTACTAGCTTGGTTCTAAAGGCTCATCTACTAGCCGTGGTCATAACAGTGGGAGGATGTTCCAGGGGAGGGGGGCAGCTCAGGAGAAGTCTTGAATTCTGCCGTGGGATGTGTTGATCAGAGTGGAGGAGACGCAACGATCATTGGCTGATCGCAGAGGACGGGAGGTAGTGTGAATGGAAAGGAGGTTGGAGATATATGGGACAGAGGAGTGGGAGAAGGCCTTGTAGGTGAAACTGAGGAGTTTGAAAAGGATTCTGCAGGGGAAGTGGAACCAGTTTAGGGCAAGGTAGAGAGGTGAAGCAGAAGAAGAGCAGCGTGAAAGAAAGATCTAACTTGCAGCCGCATTGAATATAAAGTGAACTGGGGGCGAGGTGGGAGCGCGGGAGGCTGCTGAGGAGAAGGTTACAATAATCATGATGGGAAATGATGAGTGCATGGATAATAGTTTTGGTGGCATCCTGAGATAGGAAGGGTCGGATGCGGGCAATGTTGCATAGTTGGAAGTGATAGGATTGAGCAAGAGATTGAATGTGGTGGGCAAAAGAGAGGAAGGAGTGCGCAAGGTGGGAGCAGGCAGTGAGGGATAGGGAGCGAAGGAGGTGAGAAGGGATGGGATCCAGTTGGCAGGTAGACGGGGGTGTGGAAAGAATGGGGAGTGGACTTCTTCACTCAAATTAGGGTTGAAGGAGAACTAGAATTGGTTGATGGAGTTAGGTGGATGGATAAGGGTGGCAGAAGGATGATGCGAGGAGGAGATGTTGAATCTCAATTTTAGACGAAAAAAAGGAGGCAAAGTCGGTAGCGTGAAGGGGCGTGGGCTAGGAGGGTGGGCGAAAGTTGAATGTGGCAAAGAGGTGGTGGGAATTGGAGAACTGAGATGAAATGAGGGACTTAAAGTAGGATTGTTTATCAAGGGAGAGGGCAGTGCTGTAGGAGGTGAGGATAAAATTAAAATGAAGGAAGTTTGCCTGGGATTGAGATTGGGGGTGCAGGGGAAGATGTCAGAGTGAAGAAGAGGAGATGGAGGTCAAAAAGTTTGTTGGGAGAGTTAGAGAAGTCCGAGAGAACACATTTGTGATAGAAGACAAAGTCACAGGAGTGACTAAGACAGTAGGTGGGGGATGAGGTCAACTGAGTGAGGCCAAAGGAGGAAGAAAGGGCAAAAAGTTTTATGGAGGCACGGTCAGTGGGGTTGTCAATAGGGTGTTAAAATCAACTAGTATGATGGAAGGATGGTCAGAGAAAAGGTTGTTGGGAAGCCAATCTTCAAAGTTATCCAGAAAGAGGAAATTGGGGCCAGGGGGGGGGAGGTAAATGACAGTGACAAGGACACGGATAGGGGAGAAGAGATGGATAGAGTGGACTTTGAAGGAGGAGAAAGAGAGGGGAAGACACAGTGGGAATGATATGAAATGTACAGTTAGGGGATAGGAGGAGGCTCACACCAGCTCGGGACTGTCACCCGGTCTAGTGGAGTGGGTGAAGGAGAGTGTTAAACTTATTATTATCCAGCATAGTTAGAAGTGATGTACTGTATTATTTTGCAATACCAACTTGGCAAAAAGTCTATATATAGATTAAATGTAACCATATTTGCTGAATTGGGACTAAATACATGTAAAGGACAAAACTGACCTTTAAAATGAATTATAAAATTGTGAATAATTTAAAACATTTGTAGTATAGAGAAAAGAGCAGAATTTCTTAGCTGGCTGGACTGCAACAAAGTAATTTGCATAGTTATTAATATTTTAGTATATATTGAAATCAATGGTGTACAATAAAGGGCTTATTTTTCAGTCCTATTTCTCAGTGTGCAACATATACAAGTGGAATCTCACATATGTCCCAAAATTAAATAGAGGCCTAGACCTAACCTGCCTAACATGCTGATGTCATCAAGTATCTACAACAAGATGAAAAATATGTTAAAGTGGAGAACTCACAGCTTCTAATTCAACTTCAACCAGAGATCTTGGCTGATGTATGTCTTTCTTGCGGATGCTCACATGAAGACATGCAAATCAAAGTTCTGTGTAATAAAAAATGTGTAGTGATATGCATGTAACAACTAGTCATAAAAATAAGTTCAGTTTATGTACAATATATCCACTATAGGTGATGGGGGATATGGATATCTCTCAAAGTTTTATAAATGTATATGAACTGTTACCTAGCAGTATCCTTTCAGTGCAGGTCTGTCTTGCTCTTCTCCACTCATGTGCTGCTATCTTGTGTAGGCTATCCAGCCAGCTCTAGTAGTATTCTAAGTTGTGTCACAGAGCTCAGGAGTTCAAAAGATTAGGAGTAGAGGAAAATAGTGTAACAACATTTACGAACATGCATATTTCAATTAGAGTACATTACGGGTGTGGTCTTCTTAACCAGGTTAAAAACACTAGGATGGGTTTTCTTATGACTAGATTCTATTGTCGATGTAGGTGAGTCTCTATGGATTACAAACAAAGCTGCACTACCACCTTGGTAAATAATTAACTAAAGTGCTCCTCCCCATAGCCAGAGCTTGATGGGGCTGCAACGTGTAGCTGTTTTTTTCCAGGACCAATCACAAGCTGCAATCTGTGAACTCTCCACCTCTGGACTTCAAGTGGGGCTATAAGAAGAAAGGAAGAGCTCAGCACGTTAGTCAAATATTCTACGACATAGTAATACAGCTGTCAGGACCTATGCACTTACAGGTTACCAGATAAAATCCCTCCTCTTTCTGGCATGGTATGACTACACCACCACCACAAGTGAAATGATTCTCATGCCACCAATGCTAAAAAGAAGTCTGGTGATGCCTAGGACTCAAACTGTAAATTCTGAGGTGCAGCCTCTAAACAGTGAGCCACAGGCAATTGCAACTTCATCTTATAATGCTATCCTGTTATATTTGTGCATACCTGGGTCATAATGACCAGCCGCTGCTATTACCTAAATTTAAGGCCAAGAAATGCAGCTTTCTGTGAGCTACTCACTGCCAGTTTATTGAGCCAGTCTATGTGAACCAGTGTTTCTAAACTAGTGCTGCTGTTACTCTTGGTTTTGTTTATCTCTGTCCTGACTATTGGCTCTTAGGTCTTCCCGTCTGATTCTGGACCATTTGGCTGTGGAAGACTATCCTTCAGACTCTTAACCATTTTGGGTCTGGACGACTATCCTGATGTCTGTTGATCCAATGGCTCTTCTACATGCTGAGTTCCGCTCTCCAATAAGGAAAAAATATTTACACTACCCGTTAAATCCGTATACCATCACCATGGTCTTCCAGACATTACTGCAGCTATAATAGACTTTTATGCTATAACCTGCTTCAGTGATGTGAGCATTATTTTGTTGTAATTTATGTGTTAACATACATTGTTCTATTCCTCTTCTCCTAATCTCTCGAAACCCTAAGCTTAACACATAAAGACATGTTTACTGAAGAGAGGCCAAAAACTGTCCAGGCTTTCGGCCTGTCAGCACATTTAACAGTAGAAAATCAGCAGGTGGGCAGAGAGACCTGTTTGATAACTTAAGATATCGAAAAGATACTTTTTTTCCCCACATAGTGTTAGTAAGAACAAATGAGGACTTACAAGGGAAGAATGACTGTTTTCTTTAAATTGAGAGAGTAAATCCATGCACTTTGTTCTGCAATTCCTTTTCATCATAAGTATTTTTAAACATGCTAGGAATATTTTTAAAGGGTGTAGCCTGAACAAAATGTGATGCCTCTAAGGTGAGATTGGGCTGTGAAATATCACACTGAATTGTGAATAATTGAATTTAAAAGCCCAGAGGTGTTCAGTTGTATAATTATAGCCTTTACATTGCACTGTGACTGTGAAATTAACCAATTTGCAGATATTTTGTTGTTTTTTTTATTTTCAATGGTGGGGAAATAGCTGATTTTGTAAAATTGTGTAATGTCACTTATATAATAAGATAATACAATTAGGTCAAGATCAGCAGCTGGTGTAATTAACCATTATTTTCTACATTCAGTATCAAATTAATATTAAGATAAATATAAAAAAAAAAAGATAATAAAATTATCCTGTGTCCAATAGATGTCCTCATATACAACATTTCCATGTGAGTGAGCTATTGGTGTGTTCTAGATCGATGGTAGTCATAATTCCTATGACTAAAATGCAGACACCAATAACCGTGACACAAAAATCCTGACACATAAAATAGTGACAAATAAGAAATACCTAACGTTAGAAACCATAACAGTCAGTAAATCCCGAAACCATAAACACCTACATGTAAGAAATGCCGACACACATAAAATGCCGACAGAGTGATTGCTGACACTGAAAATGCAGACAGTCTCACTGCCAGCAATGTGAGCGGGGTCGCCAACTGTATACAGTAAAATCAGATAAAAAAAAAAAAAAGAAAAGGAAAAAGAGTGTGGGGTACTCCCCTATAAACTCTATTAACCCTAACGCTGCCAGCCTACTGCTGAAATTTGGGGATGGGGAATGCATGGGCCCCCCCGCCCCCCCCCCCTCCGATTTTGCCACAGCCAGCACTAGGCAAACCAGCCAGGTGGGTGACACTATAGCAGGCTGTTCAGTACTGGGCTGGATTCCATAGGGAGTGGGGTCTGCAAAGAAATTGTGCTGCTCCCCCCCCCCCCCCCTCTAGGAATAACCAGCTCGTTACCAGGGTAAAACAGTGGAAAAATAGAATGAAAACACCAATCAAATTCTAGCTGTCATTTTGTAGAATGTACTAAATAAATGATAACTATAATCTGATTGGTTGATATAAGCAATATCTCCACTTTTTCACACCTGCAGTTTAGTCAATATACCCCCAGGAGTAGTTCAAGAATAATAAAGGCCCAAATAAATTCTATTCCAAAAGTCCATATAAATACCTTTCTGTTTGGTCGGAAGACCCCATATTGTATCCAAAAGTCCTTAGAAAATCTTCTATCTTCAGTTACAAAGGGCCCTTAAATATTCATCTGGAACTGTTTTTTTAAAAAAACAAAACTATATGCAATGACAGCGGCCCCCTATTTAAATTGTTGTTAAGACAATGAAATAAATGAGCTGATTAAAAAAAAAAGTTAACAATAGTATAGTAAGACACAGAGTATAAATAAATCAAATAGTGTCAAGAAAACGAAAAAATATAAATTTTTAAAAACTTAAAACAGGGCCGACCCAGTGAAATTAGGACCGGTGCTGAGGTCACGGGTCCTCCTTTTTCATTTGCAAGCCTGAGTGAAATTTACCATAATTGTTGAATTTTTAATCAAAGATGGACAAACTGAATTTTTGGGGTGTCATAGAACCTTACTCATAACCAATAGTAACTAACAATTTTCTGTGGGTGCAAGGGGTTCAAGAGGAAAATCCTAAAAATAATACAGGTAGTGACAAGGATCAGAGGCGGAACTAGCGAGTTGTAGGACCCGGTGCAGAGAAGCAGAGAGCAGGGATCTGGGGCCCACAGCTTACTAGTTCCCCGTGCAGGGGCCCCATTATCTCCATGGACCCTGGTGCTCCACTCCCGCTGCACCAATATTAGTTCCGCGACTGGCAAGGATCATTTTTAGCAATTGCAGGAAGAATGGTTACTCTTGTTTATTATGAATAAAAATGATACTCATGTAGTAAAATATGGTGCAATTGTACAGTTACTTTAAATGTCTTGACTAATTTATATTATATTTACCATATTATAATATAGCACTAAAATAATATTGATACAAAATTTTGTGAGATCTTGTACAGTACAAATGTGAATCCTAGTTTCACATATAGACTTGTCTATATAGATATGTCGTTTGCTAATATATGCAAGGTTCATGCAAACTTTCCTGTGGATTCAACCTGATTGATGCCCTTTTCATGCAAAGGTTTATGCATTCTTTTTCTGTTCTGTGACATTAAGCACCTGCCTGTTTTGGTCCTCCATCGAGTTTTGAAAGCCAATGATCTGGGGATTTTGCATGCATAATGACCTTGGTGCAAGTGCCCACCAGGCATAGCACAGAGACTCAAAAACTTTTGTTCTGTAGATGACAGAGATCAATGAGGAAGGCACGTATGGCAAAATGCCTTTGGAATCACTAAAGAAACACAAGGTTATATTTCTCTATTAGCTTTATTTCATTTAGTAACCTTTTTAGTATTTTTATTTGTTTATGTTATCATTACTATTTGTCTTACTCCTGTACCGCTTTATCCTACTTTTCTTCCTGTTTCTATTTGTCCTAAAATTATTCTCTTGACCCGTCACATCTCGTATTATTCACCTATATATACAATATATCTAGAAAAAAAATATATGCATATATACCTTCTGTGACTGGATCACTATTAAATAACTTTTGGTAAAAATGTATTTAAAGGAAATAGCGCAGGGCACATATTTATATAATTGCATAGGCACTTATTTTCTTGTATTGTATATATTCTGAGATAGGAAATCGTTATCTCTGAGACCAGGGTAGAAAAGTTGGTCTTTTCTGTTTTCACCTTACTAAAGGATATGCCTTATTTCTGATGCATATATATGATACAATAGGCCTTTGTGGAGGGAGGTCTTGTGTGTATTGGGATGTATTTAGTATGGAAGTGTCATTGTTTAGGATTTGTAAGGTTGCTAGTGGAAACCTCCAATTAGGACATGTGCAAGGAAGTCTGATAGCAGAAAGTGCTAACAAAGTTTTGTGATGAAGTGTCATGCCTGCTCTGGCCAAAGGCCCATCAGGGGGTCGTTACTGTGTGGCCTTTTGCCAGAGTGAATTTCATAGATAAGTGTAAATTTTGTTAGCCTTGAAATGCATGTAAATTCACGTTTGTGTCAATAGAGTATATCCTGTTTCTAAAAATAGACTATGAACTGTATAAAAGATGAGCTCTGTGAGCATGTATCGTTCTTCTGACTTCATCTGACCTGATCACTGGTATAATCCACCAGTGTGTGAGAGCAAATAAATAATCTTGCTTGAAAGACCTGCTTGGATCGTTGTATTCCTGTGATCTACAGATTAGACCCTAAACCTAATCCGTTGTCCGGCTGTCTCTGAGGTTTTGGACCCAAGCTTTTCTAGTACCAGTGCTCTGTCTGCTACCGCAGCTCTGGTCAGTGTGATAGGCCGGGGGAATCCATTCACAGCAACCCTGATCCACAGTAAGAGGTCAGGAGTTACCAGCCCGGTTATACCAGCAATGAGGTACACTAGCAGCATCAGTGACCCAGAAGGAACATGGTTCTGAGTGCCATAGGAGCTCAGTGGTGGCAGCAGGCCCCTCCCACTGCGGCAGGAGGGGCATATTCGAAATAACAAAAGGGAACAGTGGCAAAGTAAGCCCAGCCGCTTCCCAGCAACAACAGACAGGGTGGCATAGGCGGGCCATCCTGTCACACCTTCCATACCCACTATTCTTTACCTCACTGTAGCACAAAAGACTCTAACTACATTTTATTCACGTAACTGTTACTGATAGTACATTTATCCAGGGGTGGATTTAGAACTTGAAGTGGCCCTGGAAAAATCTCTGAAAGTGGCCACATGTACACGGGACCTACATACAAATACGGGACCAAATACAGTCTTGTATTCCACTTACTGTCTCAGTTAATTTAATGAGAAGTGAGGCACATTAAGCCAAACGTCCTTAAACTTATCCACATGTTCAGAAGCATAGCACTTACCCATTGAGGGTTAAGTTGTTGGTCACCTCCAGCCAATAGAATCCTGTGGGAGTGTTTAGGTTTGTGTGCCCATATATTCTCACGCAGAGGATGCTGGGTCTCTTCCGTCGCAGAAATCCCCTGGGAATAGCTGTGTCAGGCTGAGTAGCTGCATTTTGTGTTTCAACTGTGTTTCTAGCTGTTTTTGCAGTAGTGGTGGGAATTGAAGCTTGATATAGACAGTGGGATTGTATTTACTGCTGTTTCTTTACTTTTACTGCTGTTTATTTCGGTTTATTTTGCTTCCCATTACTCGCAATTTAAACTCCCAGTTTATTTCTTTATTTTGCCTTTATCCTTTCCATCGCCTAATTCTTTCCCTGCATAGTGTATTTTGGCCATAAAACATGTCCCGCCCGAAGAGAAGTGCCCCTGCCCCCTCTAGATTCTCGGAGGGAGCTGATTCTCCTCCCCGCAATGTCCCCCCCACTTCCTCTACAGCCCAGATGCCCGCGGTTTCCTCCGGCGCTGACACTATGTCTGCACGCCGAGGCAGCAGCGGGGCGAGGCGCGCAGCACCTAGTGCGGCCGGGCGGGGAAGAGAAAGGGTTAGACGCTCTTCCCGCCGCGGTCGTTCAGCAGGGGGGAAGGGCGCAACCACGGCGGCCATTGATAGGAGGGCGCATGCGCCAGAGAGAGAGGCTGTGCAGCCAGTCTCCGGCGTTACAGCTCCAGACAGGGTCAGACAGAGCACGGCAAGGAGAGGGTCTCCCTCTCTGGTGTTTGCTCGGTCTGCTGAAAACAGTAAAGGACGCACTATTAACCCTTCAAGGGCGGGGGGAAGAGAACAGAGGCCCGTGGCTCAAAGGCACCAGGGTAAGGAAGTCGGCCCATCATATGCCCGGTCAGAAGTAGGGACTGTGGTGCGGAGGCAGCCGCAGAACACGAGGCCCAACAGCGCCCCACCTCTCATGTCTTTGGCATGCTTTCCACCGCCAATCCCTGTGTCTCAGCCTGCGAGGGATCTGGTTTTGCCTGCTCAGATACCTGACCCCAGGTTGCACCAAAACGTACAATCACAAGACAGTTTTGTTCTGTATCAGGCTAGGGAGAGGGCAGCTCTTAACTCACAGCCCCCCTTCTCTAGCTTTCAAGCGGAGGGAATGTGTCCTTTATTATTCTCACAGGATGTTAGCGGTTCCTCATTTACCCCGTTCCCCCCTACCCAGCCCATCCCTCAGGTTCACACGACAGCCTGGCACAATAACGGGACAGGGTTCCCACAGCTTGGTCAGGTGGGAAATGTGTTGCATAGTCAGGCGCAACCGCATACATGGTATATGCCTTCTCAGACATTAGTTGGTCCCGGTTCCTATCTACCGTTACGAAGCCCATTTCCCCAGCCCGCACAGGTTGAGTTCCGTACGCAGACGCAGTCTCAGCAAAGGATGCCGCTCAGAGGTGATGCCATTGGGGAATGGTCCGCCCCTTACCCCCCTCCTAATTTTCCCATGTCTTTGCCTACCCCCTATGCTGGCACGATATCCGCCACCGTACATAGTGCCCACCTTCAAATGATGCAGACTTCGGCCTGTCAATCACAGGCGCCGTCCAGCCAATTCCCTATGCCGCCTGGTTTCAACTTAGTACCATTCCCGGGCCAAGTTCTCAGTACTAACAGTGGGGCGGTGGGCACAGGGGTGAATTTACAAGGGAGCAGTCCCGCTGTTGATACGTCTTGTCATTCAGTATTACAGGGTATGCCAGGAGGCGAGTGTGTTTCCGCTGATGGTCGGGTCGAGTCGGGTCCACAGGGCGGTACTTCAACGTCGCACGGAACCAGGGAGGCGTCGCCTGCGTCCGGGCAGGAAGCAGCAAGCAGCGGTGAGTACTTAAATTGTTTTTCTCCGGTAGCTCATTCATGTAGTCCTCCCATGTCATCCTCGGGTAGCAACGAATCTGACACAGAGGCTGGGCCGCGCAAGCTCATGAAAGTGTTGCAACAGCATTTTGGCGGGGCAAAAGGGGTTAGGAATTCAGGAGGCGCAGTACCTGCTTATGAAGAAGGAGGTGATGGCAGTGACAAAGTGCGTTGCGCTAACACAGGGCTTACTACCGGTATTAGGCCATGCATAAGAGACCGAATAAATAAAGGTTTTTATGTAGACATTTTTTCAATCACGGGGCGTGCGAAAAAAGAGTTAGAAAAGGCAGCAAGTAAAGGAGGTATGGGTGAGGAGACATACAAAACGTTTACCAAGTGGATTTCAGGTTTCTGTTCATTTGCCGCGGTATATCTGGAAACCAGACCGGATGCCATGCGTGATATTCTGCGTTATCTGCATATGATAACAGTGATGTACGAGTCAGATGCCCCATTTATCTGGAGAGAGTATGATCAGGTGTTCAGGGAAAGGTTGAGTGGTAATAGGGACATCCCGTTTGGTACCAAGGATGTTGAAACATGGATGGACATGGTTAGACGTTCAGTTTCAGAGTTGAGAAGTAACGCCGTGCCCAGGTTTCCAGGGCCGGGGAGGCAGGGGGCCTCCTTTCCCGCTCGCAATAAATGCTTCGCTTTCAATAGCGGTACATGTACAAGGGGAGTCGCTTGCAAATACAAGCACATTTGCACCCTATGCAGAGGGACTCACCCGGCTCGGGATTGCACAAGAAGTAGAGAAGGGGCAGGCAGAGGAGGGCAGGCGTCAGGTGCTAAGCAGTAAAGCACGTTCACCAGTGAAGGTGCAAGCTTTGGCTAGATGGTTGCGCCTTCACCCTGACCAACAGTTAGCAGAATTTTTATTTAGAGGATTTAGTTATGGTTTTAGCTTACCCATCAAGGGTGCTGTGTGCGCTCAGGCTGCCAAGAATTTGAAGTCTGCCTATACTTTTCCCGAGATTTTGTTAGAGAAGGTTCAAAAGGAAGTGTCTTTAGGTCGCATGGCAGGGCCGTTTGAAGTATCTCCTTTGGCAGATTTAGTGTTATCACCGGTAGGCGTAGTCCCAAAGAAACAAGCGGGGAGGTATCGATTGATACAACACCTGTCGCACCCCCAAGGAAGTTCAGTTAATGACGCTATTGACCCGGAGGATAGTTCAGTGTTGTACCAGTCGTTTGAGGAAGCATTGGAGTTGGTTAGATCATTTGGGGAAGGGGCGTTGTTAGCAAAGCTAGACATAGAATCGGCTTTTAGGTTGTTACCCCTGCATCCAGAGTCGTTCCATTATATGGGCTTTAGGCTTCCAGACGGTATATACGTAGACTTATGCCTCCCAATGGGGTGTTCTATTTCCTGCGCTTATTTTGAAAAGTTCAGTTCCTTCCTTCACTGGTGTGTGCAAGCAGGATCTGGTCATCCGGGTATTGCTCACTACCTGGACGACTTCCTTTTCATGGGGCCAGCCAATTCCCCAGTCTGCTCCAACGTATTGCGCGATGCGCAGTATCTGTTTTCAATTTTAGGGGTTCCAGTAGCTCAGGGCAAGACTGAGGGACCTATTACCTGCCTGTCGTTTCTAGGCATAGAGATTGACACAGTTAAAGGATGTTGTCGGTTGCCATTGGAAAAAGTTAACAAGCTGGCGACTTTAATTCAAATGGCCATGCGTTCTAGGTCCCTGAAGTTGCGGAGCATACAGTCTCTCTTAGGGTCTCTTAACTTTGCGTGCAGAATAATACCCATGGGGAAGGTTTTCTGCAGGAAGCTGCAAATGGCAATCATTGGGTTCACTCGTCCTCATGCTTGGGTGACACTGTCGCAGGAAATTAGGCAGGATTTGCGCATTTGGTTGTCATTTCTCGTTAAATTTAACGGGGTTCGTATTTGGCCTAGTCCCATCGCTTCTAACGAGCAGCTGAACCTGTACACTGATGCAGCGGGCTCGACAGGATTCGGAGCCTACTTTGACGGGGAGTGGTGTGCTGCATTGTGGCCCGATCTATGGCGGCTTAGAGGGTTAGTTCAAAACCTGCTGGTTTTGGAACTTTTTCCCATTGTGGTTGCGGTGGAATTGTGGGCCGATAGACTGGTAGGTCAACAAGTCGTTTTCTGGTGTGATAACCTGGGGGTGGTGCATTGCATCAATAAGCAGAGTTCTTCATCTCCTCCCGCTATAGCCTTACTAAGACATTTGGTGCTGCGTTGCCTGGACAAGGACATCACTTTTAGCGCTAGGCATGTTCCAGGCGTAAACAATAACATAGCAGATGCCTTATCGCGCTTTCAATGGACAAGGTTTAGAACTTTGGCTCCTCAAGCTAAGCTTACTGGCTCCCCGTGTCCCCCATCTATCTGGCAGATTGTCGAACAGGCTTGCAAGATCTAGCTGTAAGATCGTTGGCCCCTTCTACCAGGAGAGTGTATCAGGCAGCCTGGCAGCAGTGGTGTAGATTTCTGGAATCAAAGGGTCGACAAGATGGAGGTCAGAAAGAGGATATAGACGCTTTTATTTGGGAGCGTTTCAAGGAGGGTTTATCTAAGGCGGCTATGTCCTCCATGTTAGCGGGCATCTCCTTTATGGCCCGTTTATATGGGTTTAATGACGTAACAAAGGGTTTTCTTATATCAAGGGCCATGAGAGGTTGGGCGAGGGAGCAGCCATCAGTCGAGGATCATCGCAGGCCCATAGAGACGAGTCTATTGAGGCAGTTGATAGTTGCGCTGGCTAGTATTACAAAGTCAGATTATGAAACCCTGTTGTTTAGTACTGCATTTTCACTTGCCTTTTTTGGCGCGTTCAGAGTCAGCGAATTGGTTTCCCCCTCTAAACATGTTATCGGCAATGCGCTAATGGCCAGGCATGTTTTACTTGCACATAATGTCCTCTCTTGTAAGATTCTCAGATCAAAGACGGATCAAATGAGCAAAGGGTATTGGATGTCGATCAAAGCTCATGAGGACCAGAGTATCTGTGCGTTTATGTTATGCTCTAGATTGGAGGGGGTCCGACCCAGTGGATCTGAGCCATGGTTGATACATGCGGATGGGGCTCCATTGACCAAGTTTCAGTTCAATGCAGTACTTAAAGCTACGCTGAAGCATGTTGGTTTGAACCCAGAGTTGTACGGTACCCACTCCTTTAGGATTGGGGCAGCTACTGCAGCGGCTGGGAGAGGAGCGTCTATATCTGCAATTAAGTCTATAGGTAGATGGAAGTCTGATGTTTATAAGAAATATGTTAGACCTGAGCTAGGCTAGCAGCCCCCTTCGTTGTACGTTAGCCCAGGGCTCCTCTGCTCGTCGCTTTTAGCGGGGGCGTGGAGGGATTTTTCTCATCCTTTCTGGATCAAGGCCTGATTAGTGGTGCGCCTCCATGAATGGTTGGGTGTTTACCTCCACCTGGGTCAACGTTTAAACCCCATATCACTTTACTGTTATTGTAGGCTTATAATATTATTTGAAGGTTTGTTGAAAGAATGTTTTTATATATGATATGTGGTTACGGTTGATATGGAGCTGATATTGGAATGGTAAGTGGTTGGAAAGAGGTTTTATCAGAGGAGTGGTAAAGGTGGTAGGTAAAGGAGTTGTAAACTGAGGTTGATGGAGCAGGAGGATCGTGGTGTGCGATCTGGTTTTAATGCGGATTTTATTTACAGGTCCATCGGATCGAGAGGGACAGATATGGTTGGTAGGTCATTCCTATGTGTACTGGGCATCCAGGCACGATAGGGAGGTAAGAGGTTCAGTAATACCTGATTCGTTTCAAATTAAATGGTTTGGTTATAGGGGTATGCAGTGGAGTGCTCTTATTCCTTTATTGAAGAAATTGGAGTGTAGTGAAGGAAGACCAGACGTTTTAGTGTTGCATCTAGGGGGTAACGATTTGGGTAAAGGGAAGTCCCTTGATCTTTTTATAGCAATAAGAGAAGATTTGCGCGCTATTCAGGCTTACTGGCCGCAAGTGCGCATATGCTGGTCTAATATTATACCTAGGCTTAGGTGGAGGTCCCCCATATCGATAGCCATTATGAAAACACTGCTTTCCAAAGCCAATAGAATGGCGAGAAAGACGTTGCAGTCCCTGGGAGGGGTGGTTATTCCTCATCCTTTGATCACAGCTACAAAAGTTCATTTATATAGGCAAGACGGGGTACATTTGTCGGTTGTAGGGAATGATTTGTTCATAGAGCAGATTGGGTTGTCTTTGGTTGAGGTCATTAGGTCACTTGGTGGCGGGCTGTCTGACCTTTAAGGTCGTCAGCTTGGCAGGAGAGCCCTTGCAGTTGGCAACTCGGGCGTACGGTGCTATCGCTGATTGGGTAATGCCACCACATACTTCGAAGCATCTTGGTTCGTGGTTACCCGGTACGGGAACCCTGTGTTCTGCATTGTACGGCAATTCATTCGTGAGCCCTGAAGTGATGTGGTCACTATTACGCCAGATTTAGCACCGGCCAATCGTAAGGGACTAGGTCCCGGTATCAGTGGTAGGCCGGGGGGCCGTACACTGTTTGGTTTAGCTTTTATTTAGTTAGCTGAAAGCAAGTGCTCTCGCCCCACCAGGTTTATACATTTAATAAACTGTGACCTTTTTTAAGCCATAGCTGAAGTTGTCGGTGTCTTTATTTACTAGTGGTAAGAGGTATGATTGTACATGAGGAGAGGTTGTGCGCGGAAGAAGGAATCTGTGGTATGAAGTTTATGAGAAGTGAGGCACATTAAGCCAAACGTCCTTAAACTTATCCACATGTTCAGAAGCATAGCACTTACCCATTGAGGGTTAAGTTGTTGGTCACCTCCAGCCAATAGAATCCTGTGGGAGTGTTTAGGTTTGTGTGCCCATATATTCTCACGCAGAGGATGCTGGGTCTCTTCCGTCGCAGAAATCCCCTCCCACCCACCCTGTTGTTTGTTTTTTCTTTGTTATATTATAAGGTTTGGTAGTCACAGAGTAAGTAAGGTTAAGCAGGAGAGCCCTTGCAGTTGGCAACTCGGGCGTACGGTGCTATCGCTGATTGGGTAATGCCACCACATACTTCGAAGCATCTTGGTTCGTGGTTACCCGGTACGGGAACCCTGTGTTCTGCATTGTACGGCAATTCATTCGTGAGCCCTGAAGTGATGTGGTCACTATTACGCCAGATTTAGCACCGGCCAATCGTAAGGGACTAGGTCCCGGTATCAGTGGTAGGCCGGGGGGCCGTACACTGTTTGGTTTAGCTTTTATTTAGTTAGCTGAAAGCAAGTGCTCTCGCCCCACCAGGTTTATACATTTAATAAACTGTGACCTTTTTTAAGCCATAGCTGAAGTTGTCGGTGTCTTTATTTACTAGTGGTAAGAGGTATGATTGTACATGAGGAGAGGTTGTGCGCGGAAGAAGGAATCTGTGGTATGAAGTTTATGAGGTTTATATGAGCAGTTGTTTGCAAGAAATAAATAACAGTTCAGTTTGAACCAATAACACACAACAAATCAATATGAGAAAGTAGGAAAGATTGATAGATTTGACCCGCTATTCCATGTGTGAATAATACATGAAATGCAGTGGACTTCACAACCCTTTGTGCAGATTGGAACATTGCTGTACAGTGGTAGTGTGCACCAAGGCACAGGAATAGTACTGCAAAACAAGACAGGCAAATTTGCACTGATTTCCAGGAAATAGTCACTTACTTTATTGATCATGTCCTCCTGTTTATCTATTATCCTGTTTGAGGTATGTTTTATAAGGACAACTGTTAATTACTGTATTCCCCACACCCCTGTGTAGATCTGTCTGTCTTTTCATATCATATCAGGGCCAAACACAGGATTTCTAGAGAGTGATTTCCATGCCATGCCACCAATGGGCATAACCAGTATGCATGGGGGCGTGTCTAAAATTTTAGACAGTGCTGGGCTGCTCTCCAACTCTTCCTATCCCCATCACATACACGTGGCAAGCCCCCTCAAGCATACAGTGCCCTAGGCTGGGATGGGGGTTTCCAGGCACCAGAAACCCCCCTTGGTGCACCCCTGTGTATGTACTCAATGGGTAAGGCACTAGCAATTTTGTGACATTGCTTAGTTTTACAATGTGATCAGGAATGAAGTGCATAAACAGAAACAGTAAATACATGCATAGATTTATGTGTGGATTGATTTGTATAACTAATTACAATGTAGCACTAATTTTGAAATACTGCAAAACCTAGCACAGAAGTTGTATCATGGGAGTTTTAAACTATCAGAAGACAACTGTGTTGATCATTAGCCCAACAATGACTGGATTAATGATTTATCAGAATCATGTATGTTATACTTTGATGTGAACATGTCAAATTATTAGCTTTATTTTATCATTACATAGGATAGATCTTGTAGCTCCGGTATGATAGCACTCACCAAACCACAATACAAATTAGGCCTAGAATTTTTTCCTATGAGTTGAATTTGAAGCCTTTTTATCTTACCACTTATCTTCAATGAAAATTATAATATTAGCAAAGATACAAAGTATGTAGGGAGTATAATTTGTAACAGTCTCATACTCCGTGATATTCTTTGGTAATATTAGCATTTATTGGTTCATCTGGATTTTTACTTGTTCTATTGTTTTCTGAAGTGCCCCTCTATTGTTTTCTGAAGTGCCCCTATTATTCAAAGTTATCCATCATTATTATTAATATTATTATTATTATTATTATTATAATTTTGAGGTTGGAACTTGCAAGTTTAATTGAGCATTTTGTTCTTTTTGTGCTTGTAAAGTTATTTTTTAGTGTCAGCTTTGCTTAATATGTTGGCACTTTATAAATAAAAAGAAAAAATAGTAATAATGTACCAAATGGTGCCTAAGTTACAAGAGTATTAAATCAAATAGACTTTGCATTATAAACCATTGAATACTGGTAAATGTAAATTATTATGTTTTCCCCATACTAACTTGTGATGTAGTGGATTGCCACTGTTTGACAGCAAAAACCTATTTACCAGTGATATTAAATAGTTATGCCAGAGAAATCCGTATTGACATCACAGTTTTTTCCACTCCCCCTTGTGTTGTGGGATGCAGCATTAAAATCAGCTCACTGCCTAGTGTTAGGTCCTTTCAAGTCCCCCCATGCAGAGATTGGGGCAATAGCAAACAACCATATGAACTTAGCTAGAGAAGTTCCTGGGCCTACCTGCAACTATGTGGGACCTTGGAAGTGACTAATCATCATCATCATCACCATTTATTTATATAGTGTCACTGATTCCGCAGCGCTGTACAGAGAACTCACTCACATCAGTCCCTGCCCCATTGGAGCTTACAGTCTAAATTCCCTAACACACACACACACACACACACAGACAGACAGACAGAGAGACTAGGGTCAATTTTGATAGCAACTAATTAACCTACCAGTATGTTTTTGGAGTGTGGGAGGAAACCGGAGCACCCGTAGGAAACCCACGCAAACTCCACACAGATAAGGCCATGGTTGGGAATTGAACTCATGACCCCAGTGCTGTGAGGCAGAAGTGGTAACCACTGGGCCACCGTGCTGCCCGACTAATCCCTTACCTGTATATGGGGCCAGACCCATTCACCTAGAGCTGAGTTAGTGATGGGATAGAACAATGGCCTCCAGCTTGCCCATCTAGAAGTGGTAAGATAGTAATAATAAATATGGCCACATGTCTACTGCTGGGGGTTCTATCTGCCATGTGGGTTTTGGACTTATTAATTCCACCTCCAGGCTTAACCTATTTCCCATGCCTTTAGCCACAACTATTGGTCCTCCAAATGCCAGCAGGGCATAATAGAATATTTAATTTCACAACAAGCAAGCCACAGCTTCCCTAAGCTTGGGTTACATTAATAATAAATATAATGAATAATATTACATTGCATGATTACAAAATAGAGAAAACATACTGGAATCCCCATTGGTAAAAATATCTTTATTAAACCATGAATTACTTAGTAAACCTTTATACATAGTTTTAAACCAAAGTAGTACAAAATAAGCAGGTGACCCACATGGAAACTGGGGTCAGCAGACCTGTCAAAAGTTCCCATGCATGCTTGGAACAGGATTCTGAGCGGTGTACAGTGTCTGAACATAGATTGGCGAGCACTAAATCCCCAGCTGGATAAGAAACTATGAAAGAAAATATATATGAACTAATTTAGAAGTAGGACAAAAATTGTTTGTGGGAAGGTACATTATTAAATCACATAAAGAACTGTTTAAAATCCATAGTAGTCTGTGTTATCTCTCCTCCAGCCAGTTGTTCCACTTCTAGTGCTGAGATTTCCACCAAAACCTTACAAATAGTAAGAAAGAATAGGTACATCTTGCTGTGTATTTAAAGACAAGTTGCAGCAACAAATATTATTACAATTATTTTTATTTTAAGAGTGTTATACAAGCACTGAATGACAGGTGAAGGTAAGCCAAAGTAGTAATAAATAAATGTAGGGCAGTGTGGGTGATCATTGTGTGATGGCTTTCAGATTCTACTGTGTATACCCCACTTTGCTTAGATTCCAAAGCATATTGCAATTTGGCCTATAGTTGTTTTACATTAGCTGTAATTGGAGTTCTGTTCTTTCCTTTTGTATAATTGCCAACAAGACATCAGGGCCAGCGGAAACTGGCATAATTTCGGAGTTATCTCATCTGTGTGTCTTAATAGCTTTTCTATTACTAAGCACTTTTATGGAAGCAGTAAACTGTGTTGAGTAGGTAAAAGATTGGGGCATGAGGAACAAGAACATATATTTTGGTGATCTAGATAATTGTCTTTTAATCTACATTTTATCACAGATTTCAATTTTTTCTAGCTAGTTTTTACTTTTTATTTTTATTTGTAAATCATATATACTTAGCAAATATATAGCTGTTAAAACCTCTTCCAAAATATGTTTAGGTGCCCAAAATGAAAACTTTGGTTTGTGTGGCGTTGAGCATGTTAAGCTACAATAATATACCAGCAATGCTGCATGCTCCTGAACTGATGAATTTCTAAAGTTCTAGCCTTCCTTTAATTATCAAATGTTCACTGTCAGTACCAGCAGTCTTAAATATCACTGACCTGCCTCGAACACTCAGCAGGCCACTCATCGCTGGCTTTCCAAATTAGAATCCTTAACACAACCCAGCTGGGCTCAGACTGGAGATGACCTAACACCTCTCTCAGGTGTTACCTCTAAACTCCACTACTGATGACAGATGCACTGAATCACCAATCAACCAGCCACTATAAGAACCTGCTCAATGTACTCCTGAGTATCATTTTTGTTTAACATCGATACTCCCACTCTAGGACTATACTGGGAAGTATAGCCGTTCTTCTTGTTTCTTCAACTCCTGCCCTTCATCTCCTGTCTGCTGACAAATCCCCTCTCATTCCTGCGTCTCGTCCAAATCCAACCCTCTCTTCCTGTCATTCCCCTAGCTCCACATCTTACTCACCCTTGCAGACGAGCAACTCCAATAATCTCATCCACATCTCTCCTCTTCCCTCTTTTCCACTATCCTTTGGTCTCTGGAATGCCAGATCAGTCTGTAACAAATTGACCTCTATCCATGATCTCTTTATCTCTAGATCCTTCAACCTGCTTGCCATCACTGAAACCTGGCTATCCCCTGAGGACACTACCTCTTCAGCTTCTCTCTCTTTCGGGGGGCTTGTCCTTCTCCCACACACCCAGACCTGGGGAACGGCAAGGTGGTGGCGTCGGCATACTTCTCTCCTCCTGCTGTTCTTTTCGGGTTCTTACCCCTGAACCCTCCCTCTCTTTTTCCTCCTTTAAGGTACACTCTATCCACCTATTCCACCCAGTCCACCTTCGTGTTGCTGTTATCTACCGTCCTCCTGGTCCTGTCTCCCAATTTCTTGATCACTTTGCCACCTGGCTCCCTCACTTTCTCTCCTCTGACCTTCCCTCCCTGGTCTTGGGGGATTTTAATATCCCTATAGACAATCCCTCAGACCGTGCTGTTTCCAAACTTCTCTCCCTCTCCTCCTCCCTTGGTCTCTCTCAATGTACCTCCTCTCCCTCCCACCGCAGTGGCCATTCCCTAGATGTTTTTTTCACACCTCGGTACAGTCTCTGACCTCATTAACTCACCTTTTCCTCTCTCGGACCACCATCTCCTCTCTTTTCGCATCTCTCCACCACTCTCATCGTCCCTGGCCCCCAAGGTTACTCTCACCAGGCGTAATCTTGACACAGTTGATCCTACCAGTTTCTCCTCCTCCCTGGGCTCGCTCCTCTCCCACATCACCACTCTTTCTTGCCCCGATAAGGCTGTCTCCTTCTACAATCGCACTCTTACCGCTGAACTTGACTCTGTCGCCCTGGCTGTCACCGTCAAGCTACGTCAGTCCCCGCCACAACCGTGACACACTAAACTTACCCGCTATCTTGAAAAATGCTCCCGCGGTGCAGAACGGCTTTGGAGAAAGTCACGCACTCATGCTGACTTCCTCCACTTCAAGTTTATGCTTGCCTCTTATAGTTCAGCCCTTTTCCTCTCTAAACAATCTTTCTTCAAAGCTCTCATTTCTTCCCAATCCTCCAACCCCCGTCGGCTTTTTGCCACCTTCAACTCCCTCCTTTACCCTCCCCCTCTCCCACTCCCCACCACGCACTCTGCTGTTGACTTTGCTACCCACTTCACCTCCAAGATTGAGTCTATACGTCATGACATCTCCCAGCAGTCTCTTCTTACCCCACCCTCTCCCCCCTCCATGCCCATTCTGTCCCCCTTCTTACCCTCCTCTGCTGCTGCTATCTCCTTTCTCCCCTCCCCTCCAGCTAGCTCACCCTCCTTCTCTTCCTTCACTCCGGTATCTGCAGATGAAGTCCATACCCTTCTCACTTCCTCTCCCCCCTCCACTTGCACACAGGACCCAATCCCCTCCCACCTCCTCCGCTCCCTCTCTCCCGAAGCCTGCACCCACCTTGCACACCTCCTCAACCTCTCCCTCTCCTCTGGAATCTTCCCCTCCTCTTTTAAACATGCTCTTGTCTCCCCCATACTCAAGAAACCGTCCCTTGATCCCGCCTCTCTCTCTAATTACCGCCCTATTTCGCTTCTTCCTTTTGCCTCCAAACTCCTTGAACTGGTTGTCTACAACCGTCTCACCTCCTTTCTTTCCTCTCACTCACTACTTGACCCGCTCCAATCTGGTTTTCGCCCCCTCCACTCCACTGAAACTGCCCTCACTAAGGTCACTAATGACCTTCTCCTCACTAAATCCAACAGACACTACTCCCTTCTTGACCTCTCTGCTGCCTTCGATACCGTTGACCACGCACTCCTTTTGCAAACTCTCAAATCTTTAGGCCTATGTAACACTGTCCTCTCCTGGTTTTCCTCTTACCTCACCAACCGCTCCTTCTCAGTCTCTAATCATGATTCTACATCACCCCCTCTTCCCCTACTCGTTGGCGTTCCTTAAGGCTCCGTTCTTGGCCCCCTGCTTTTCTCCCTCTACACCTCCTCCCTTGGTGTCCTCATCCACTCCTTTGGCCTCCAGTAACACCTCTATGCTGATGATGCCCAAATCTATCTTTCATCCCCCGACCTCTCCCCTTCCCTTCTGTCTCGTGTCTCCTCCTGTCTCTCGGCCATCTCATCTTGGATGTCCCAACGCTTCCTTAAACTCAATATTTCCAAGACCGAGCTTATAGTCTTCCCCCCTGCCAGGACTCTCCCACCTCCCCCCTCTCTATTTCTGTTAATAACACTACCCTCGTTTCTGTCCCCCAAGTCCGATGCCTTGGGGTCATCCTTGATTCCTCCCTCTCATTTAAGCATCACATTCTGTCCCTCTCAAAAATCCTGTTACTTCCACCTTCGAATATATCTAAGATACGTCCCATTCTCACCACAGAAGCCACGAAAACCCTTATTCACTCGCTTATTATCTCTCACCTTGACTACTGTAACCTTCTTCTCTCTGGCCTACCTGATTCTCGCCTTGACCCTCTTAAGTCTATCCTCAATGCTGCTGCCCGCCTCATTTTTCTGTCCCGCTCTATCTCTACGGTCTCCCTCCAACAGTCACTACATTGGCTCCCCATACCCTACAGAATTAAATTTAAACTCCTCATCCTCACCTTTAAAGCTCTTAGTCAATCTTCCCCTACCTACATCTCCAATCTCATCTCTACCTACACTCCTATCTGCCCCCTCCGCTCTGCCTCTGACCGCCGCCTCACTACTTCACTGATCACCTCCTCTCACTCTCGTCTTCAGGACTTTGCCCGGGCTGCTCCCCTGCTGTGGAACGATCTTCCACGTTCCATCAGGTTAGCATCTACTCTCAAAGGCTTCAAGCGTGCCCTTAAGACTCATTTCTTTATTCAAGTCTATCAGTCCTCCTAACTTTCTTGTCCTGGCTCTCTCCCCTAGTTAGTACCACCCTTTATGTGTCTCCCCCTTCCCTTTAGGTTGTTAGCTCTCATGAGCAGGGCCCTCTTTCCTTGTGTGCTCCTTCTACTGTTCCTTCACCCTCTGTACCTCTTGGCCTGCTTCGCTAGCCCTGTTTTCCCTGTTTTATTAATCTTCGGCCTTCTTCTTGCTGATTTCTACTATCCCTTTCACTATCTGTCAGATATAATCTGATTTGCTTTACCCTGTCACCTGTGTTTGTATATATCTGTGTATCATGTTGTGTCTTGGTTCTGTTTTCTGTATATGTAATGTACGGCGCTGCGGACCCTTTGTGGCGCCTTATAAGTCAAAGATAATAATAATAATAATAATAATAACTCCTGTATCCAGTCTCCATAACAGCAGCACACCCATACCAGTGTTTTTGAGTCCTCATACCAGCTAAGTACTCTGCTGCTTTCACAGAGAAAACCGACTACACTGGGCCGTGACCTGGGTCCTCGCTGAGCGAAGTCCATAATCTTTTGGGATCTCTGGTGACATCCAGTGGTGGTCTAAGACTCTGCGCCATTGTATTTGGTTGTGTCAATCCTGCCTGCTAGCTATTGTCATCTATGTGTTGGTACTATTAAAGTAATTTTATCGTTTTCCAATAAGCATTGTCTAAGCGATTTCTTGTGTTTCCAAAGCATAAACAATTTATTTAGCAGATGCAAAAGTTTAGCAGTTTAATACATAATTATAATACAGTACAGCCGATACCAAAGATACATACATACCGCTGTGCCTGCCTGCGCTAGATGCGCTCTGCTGGTACTAGCTACAGTATTTAACTCCAGAATACTGTGGTCAGAGAATGACTGGGCTAGTACCAGCAAAGCTGTATTATATACACTCAGTGTTACAGAGAAAACAATGCAGATGATGTGGCTTGCTTCTATTGGTCAAGGCTTCAGGAAGGTCCAGTGTACTGCAGGTCAGCAGGCCAGTTCAAACCAAAATATCCAAAGGTGGAGTTCATCTCTCCAGGGGATGTGCTCCGACTTTCCCGCCAAGAATCCAGTTTCAACTAGTCTATTTGCATTTTACAGTCTATATCACTTTAAACTATTATTCCCTAACATCGCTAACTAGAGTATGCAATGTGCGATCTCTTCGGCGAATGAACCGGAGAGCTGCTGATGAATAGGGGATTAAAATGATACTAAACATGACACAGTTCCGTAAGCTGAACCTTGAACATCACTAGAGTGTACATATAACCTTAATATATATATATATATATATATATATATATATATATATATATATATATATATATTCCCACCAAATTCCAGCAAACAGGCACTTAAAGTGCAATTGTGCAATAATAGAAATGTATACTCAGTGAACGAGATGGCAGCTCCCCAGACAATTCAACACTTGTCTGCAAGTGTCAACCTAATACAGATGCAAAAAGAAAGAGGGCGCCAAACATAGTGCATTAAATATGTAACATCACAAGTGTATTCCACACATATAAGGTTCCCGTACAGAGATATTCGTAATGACAGCTTGATAGATATGCTGATACATCCACTCAGGTACCGTTTGTCAGTATTCACCAGTGTTACGTGCATACTGATCGCAATCGCACTGTAAAACAATATTAACCAATATACTTTCGTTTATCCAACTATACAACTTCGACAGTTCCACCCTTTGATAGTATCACAAGATATCACTTTAAAGATTTTATATGCAGGATCTCAGTATCACGTTTCATTGCCCTGTAATGTAAGTCCCCCTTGGTGTATGACCACACTGTCTGTAGATCCTAGACCGGTTACCATAAGAGAGAGTCTTAGTCCTAGAAACAATTTTTCTTATTTTTACTATAAACCGCATACCTCTGGAGCTTGGAGATAACCTTTTGTATGCCCTTCAAGGGTGCAAAAAAACATGTAATGCATTATTTGGAATGGTACAGGGTACGATAGAACATGTATTAACAACATAAAATATTCTACTACAGTTCTTCATGTCTTTAAGCTCAGACAACATTTAAACACTGCATGTTCACTAATAACATCATTCTATGTCTATCAACAATGTCATATACGATCCCCTATAGCTTGAGTTAGTACATACACCCCAATAATGTCATCAGTTCTTTTCATCAACACTTGTGGGGCTGGCTATTGTCTGTTCATTCTTCCCAGTCTCCCAATGCTCAAGTTTCCTTGTAGCTGTGATCAGTTTGCCAAATATTGGGAGACTCCAAACTAAGGGACCTAGCTGTCTTATCTTTCCCCTAGTGACCTCCCACCCCATAATTCGGGTACCTCAGGAATATTTAGTGGAAAGAGAACTAGTCCTACTCGATATAATCTCTGAGGCATGTGAGAGCACACTCAGCACTTTTTGTTCTACATCCTTACCCACCCAAGAATGATAATCATTCTCAAGGATACCTGCTCATGTCCGAATATTACTGGACTGGCATCGCTGGATGTATATCTCTTCAACTATGGGGTCAACGTACTTACGGACGTTATACTCCTCAGACAATAGCCCCTCGCTCTTTCTCCAAGCTCTAAGGTTTCCCAATTTTTCTTTACCCCTGAATTGAATAGAGTAATTGGCTGGACCGATTGTGCTACCAACTTCTCTTTCGTCCCCAACTCCTTTAATATCACTACCTCAACCAGCCTCTGTCACCTGTCTACCATTGAAAGAATTGACTGTACTGAAAAGAGAATGAGACGAGAAAAACACAGAACAGGAAAAACTACCACTTCATGCTGGACAACTGTCTTAGTCTTTGACTCAAGTGTTGCTAACTGCATTCGGGGCCTCCCAGAACAGATTCATGAGTGTAGTTGGAACCTTCTCTGGGTGTTGGCTCCTCTGCAGTGGGTGGAATGGGTACCAGTGTTTCTCTGCTACCCCTAAAGACGGGATGCTGGTAGCCCATACTTGATACCTGTCTGTCAAATAACCTGAGCCTAGGAAATTACTGTTCCACAACTTACTCTCCCGGTCCAACGTCCTGATAGTTAGTGACAGTTAGTGACAGTTAGTGACAGTTAGGAGACAGTGTTTTGAGCGTTCTCGGTTGCTGTCTCACTATTTACCTTTCCTCTTAAGGTCTAGAACAGTCTCTCAGTTACAAACTCATCACAAGAAAAGTCAAAAAACATTTCAAAAGACAACAGATTAAAAGGCAGTTCAGAGTGATTTTGATAGTGGGGAGGACAAGTGGCCAAAGCTACCAGCCACTTCAATCAAGTTTCAACCCTTCTATTCAATTTGTTCTAGCTAGTACCGTTACTTTATTTCCACACTGGTTTGTGGCTAATCAAAAAGTATGTAATTTGTTATCACTGCTCATACATTATACATTTATTACCAATTGTCGAAGTCATTTAATTGGATGAACGAGATGCATATCTGTATGTCTAACCTCCAGCGATCTCCTGTCCCATCCGTTGTGCATATATATTTAAAGGCACACTTTGCACAGGAGACAAAAAAGGCAGATATGCAATCTATAAAACATGAATCATATTTCCACAACAAAAACCTTTCTGTTTAAAATCCGCAGCTTCTATACACATAAAAACAAATCCCTAGTTGCTTCTGTGACTTATGTCAATCTAGTGTGTGTATCTCTGACTCCGTCTGATGTCACAAATGTCTTAGCCCCATGAATGAGACCATGTCTACGTCTTTTCGTATGTCTATACAAGAAAAGAGTGAGATACTAACAGAGATGTAAAGAACGAGGTATAGGAGAGCAACGAATAATAAGAATACAAAGATTTGTAAACAAACAGAAAAGCAGAAAAGGAGATTTTTACAGCGAACATGACAGCTGGATTGCACACTATGGGAAAATGGCTCTATTTTATTCCATCCACTAATCCCCTTAGCTATTTTGCTAAACTATGATCCCTCCCCATACTTAACTAGGGGGTCTTACGTCAATCGAGCAATCCAGTGTCGTCCGTCCTTAGCTCATATGGAACTCGGTATTACCATAACTATATACCTTTGTGACGGACTTCCTGACTTATAATAGAGAATGGAAAAATTAACCCTTTGTGACTCATACTTTATTTTGAATAATGACTCTCAGTCCTTTAATTATCATGAGCCACTGCTACCTAAATGAAGAGTGTTACAATGATCCATTGTTAATTAGTCTTTCAAGAGTCATTTTTCCACTTCTCTATCCCACCCCCTTAATCACTAAGTCTATATTTCATCTGTTTATCCTTATCTATGAAAAAGAAAAGACAAGATAGTTATTTTTAAACAGCAAAGGAACCAAACATTTTCATTCCTCACCATCGGCCAGCGATCAGGACAGCAAACAAAAGACAAAATAAAATAAACAACCACTGAGGGAGGATGAGTCATTGTGTCAGGTACCACTTGAGCTGTCGGATTGCTGACCAGGTGCTTATTGCATGTCTTGAGATCTGGGTCAGCTGGAAAGAAAGAGAAGACATAGCACTTAAACCTAGGAACATGCACAGTTGCCAAAGTGTAGTGATACGATTTCCAGAAGCTGATAACTCTTCGATCCTGGTAAAGCGATTGAGTACTTCATCTACAAGTCCGACATACTTAGCATAATTTAGGATGTAAGCTCTCATGAGCAGGGCCCTCTTTCCTTGTGTGCTCCTTCTACTATTCCATCACCCTCTGAACCTCTTGGCCTGCTTCGCTAGCCCTGTTTTCCCTGTTTTCTTAAGCTTTGGCCTACTTCTCGCTGATTTCTACCATCCCATTCACTATCTGTCCCAGAAATAATCTGATTTGCTTTACCCTGTCACCTGTGTTTGTATATATTTGTGTATCCTGTTGTGTCTTGGTTCTATGTTTTCTGTATATGTAATGTACGGCGCTGCAGACTCTTTGTGGCGCCTTATAAGTCAAAGATAATAGTAATAATTTCTTTGTTTCATCTCCTCCTTCAATTTTTCAAGGTGCTTTTCCAAAGTCTAATTAAGGGAATCACTTTGCTCAAGCTACCAGTGTCTGAACTCAGCTGACAGGTGACTACTTTGAATCATTTCAGCACCTTGCACAGTGGCTTTAATCCACTGCGCTGGACTAAAGTACATTCCCCCTCAAATTTGATTCTTCTTGCAGCTGCTGCAATCTCCTACCTGCTTTTGCAGAATGGCGAAAAATTACCCGAATTATTTCTGGACACAGACAGCATCTCCTGCATGTCACAGTCATTTTTTAAAAAGCTCCGTACCACCAACTTGATTGTGTGAGCAAAACAGGGAGGATGTGAGAATGAGGCTGAAGATGATGACAAACAACATCTTGACACTGTAGAGGTTATTGACAGCACTGTTACCTTAGCTGCCTTAAGCCCATTGTTACCTTGTTTTGTGGGGGGCACTTTTATGTTTTTCTACAGTAAACTTTCACCTTTATTAAAGAGGTGTTTTTTTCTTTAAAAAGGTACAAGCTATTTTTTACATTTTTGTTTCCCTGACTTAAACCCATTATGCACTTGAACATAGGCTTTAGCACATGACATAGAGGGATTAGTATCATCATGACTGAGACTGGAGAGTGACAAGAACAATGTGACTGGAGAGTGACATGGACACTGCCACCCCTCCTGTTTCTGTATGAGCTATGGCACAGTAGAATGTCACTGTAGATTTTTAAAAACACTGCCAGCCCTAATATTTGAATTTCTGTTTTAGCACTGAACACTGACACCTCTCCTATTTCTGGGTGAGCAATGGCACAGTAAAATGTGACTGTAGATTTTGAAGAACACAGTGTCAGCCCTATTATTTCTATTTCAGCAATGACAATTAGCAATGGAGCAATGGACCTCTCCTGTGTCTGTGTGAGCTACTCAGTAAAATGTCATTGGAGACTTTTAAGAAACTGCCACCCCTCCTCTCTCTGTTTTAGATATGACGCTGCCCAACTGCACTAGAGACTGCCAAGAGCCATGCTACCCCCTCTGTGTCTCTCTGTGAAATGGCGCTGGATTGCCATGGAGGGCAGTACTTATAGAATCCAAAATTCCCAAGATCCGTTAACGCAACAATGACGTTTTGCCTCGTTTTAATTTCCGAGGGCGCACAAAAGTACAGAGCTCGGCTCGGTGCTCGGATCGGCGAAGTTCAGGTGGGCTTCTTTCTCGGAGAGCATCTCTAATAGGAACCTGCAAGTAAAGTGATTACAAATCCAAACACTTTACTATAAACTATTTGTCGGGACAGTCTCCTACCGTAGCTGCTTTCCCGGCTGAACAAAGTTAATAAATAGACACGTTACATAATTTCTTATCAATGCGAAAAGAAATGATAAGTAACATGAGAAAAATGCAATGAGTCATAAATAGACCCCTTTGTCTCTAATGTAGTTATTCTGCAGAACAGGAAGTCACATGTGTAAAGCAAATAAAATTGCTCATTTTATTTATTTTGTGTTCTGACAAACTACAGGAAGTGATATAGCCATAGCTGACAACTGTAAATATCCTATTTTGAGAGAAGGAGAAACATAGACATTAACATTCATGACATAAAATATTTTACATCCGATGGAAACATAAGCAAAATAATGTTTTTAAACAAAATGTATACAATATTTTAACTTTTAAAATGTCTATGAATTGCCTTAATCTGTATTGATATCATATCATGAAGTGACATGTTTCTGCTGCTGTTTAGCAGCAGGATTAGCAATGATTGCCAGCTAACTGGAAATTTAGTTAAAATAAGTAAAGACTTTTTTTTTAAGCCATGAGTAAAACAACAAAGAAATTTGTAAAATATAACCCTTTACTCACACTAGTAATATACACATAGCTAACAGTAGTTTGGGATTTGAACATGCTTATGGGACCATTTTTTCCAATAGCTGGTAGGTTTTATTGAAGTGGTGGGTAACTGGCTAGATTAAGACGGCCTCACATGCAGCCAATGATTTCTTCAAAGGGCTGCACATCACTTCATTTAAATACTGTTTTAGGAAGCAGAAGTAAATAAAGATGTACAATATTAATATCATACATGTATATTTTACTAATATTTCATCTACAATTGATCTCCAAAGGTGTCCAAAGAAACGCTCTAATACTGTTGCTGTGTGCCCCCAGGATTTTAAGTAACCGTAAAGAGAACTACCAGACCGTATCAGCAGCACAGAGGATGCCAGCAGTAGCAGTGATGCCCGGTAATATACATGCAGGAGTAGCAATGCTAATATGTCCAGCAGAGCAGTAGTGCTCATTATTATGCCTGCAGTAAACAGAAAGGCCCATTATAAGCCTTTAGTAATCGTAACACTAATAATATATCAGTAGTAGTAATGTGCAATAATAAGTTGTAGTAATATTAATAATAGATCAGTGGTAGTACTAGTGTATAGTAAAATGCCATCAGTAGTAGTAATTTTAGTAATATATCTGTGGATGTATTAATTCAGTAGTGTTCAGTAATATGCCGCCTGTAGTAGCTATGACCAGTAAAATACCCAGGAATGTAAGATACTGTACAGCAGTAATAATGTCCAGTAATAAGCCACCAGTAGTACCAACAAAACCGACCCTACAGATTCTGATACTGTACCTTTCTTCTCCTATCGATGCAACTGCTTAGTTTTGCTTGTTATAGTGAAGCTCTCTGGCTCACATCACTAGAGGTGGGTTGCCCTGCCGGGTTCTAATTGGTCGGTGTAAGCAGCCAATTAGAAGCTGGTTGTGGGTACCCAAGGCAAGCTGATTATGTAGCCCTACCATAGACTCTTTTCTCTTCCACCTCACAGAATTCAGGACCTCTGTGCACAGACCCCCTGACCTCCTGGGTTCAGTGAAGGAAAAATTAAAGAAGAACTAAAATAAAAAAACAGGCTACAGGTAGAGTGCAGGAGATCTACATGTAACTAGCGTGACACTGGCTGGGAACAAGTTCTTTATGCATTATATGCTACTTCTTGCCCTTTCTGATATGTTTTAGAATTACACCCATGGTCAGTAGTAATGGTGGCCACCAGTACATTTTTATAAAACTGCCAGTAAAATTACTTTTAAACCGTGGCTTTATTTTATGACCAAAAGCTCCCTCCAGACATACGCACTAATAAGAGTAGCTTTGAAAGAAATAAATCCTTTTTTTTTTTTCATAAAGTACATCACAATATTCAATTCTATTTGTCTACTTTTGCAAAGCATAGGTTTGCTTTAAATAAAACACTGACCAATACACATTTGCACTGCAATAGAGGTGAGTAAACTCTTTGGAGAAGCTAGTTGAGTATATTGCCTGATATCATTGGCATTGGCACTGTAAAAATAAGCTATAATAAGAACAGATGATTTATAGCAGGTAGGAACAGACCAGATGAGGTGCACCAAGTGAGCCTGTTATATGCTATAAAGAATTCAATGTCCGGCACCAGCAAAGAGAGAAATACACAACACATGGTAAAAGGGGACTGAAAATGTAATGGGATTTTCTCTGGTCAGGGCTTCATTCCTGGCGAATGTAGTGTATGATTTATTTTTTTATACCCTACCCTGCTTCCTCCGTCTGCTCTGCAATCTGTCTCTCTCTCCTCACTTCCTTCATGAATCATATCTAACACTGTACTGATCTCCAAAAAGGCATTTAACCCTGAAACCTGTGTGATCTGCAACGCTCTATTACATGCAGCAGCTAGCGACAAACCTGAAAAACTACAGAATAATGTGGGTGTGACATAAACTATACATAATAGTATTTTTATATGGCGTAGTAGTACATATGGAGTGAAAGTTTGATTATTGCATGGTTATTACAAAGGTGCATATTTAAAGTACCAAATAAGGATCTGATTAGATGACTTTTTAAATTGCAATTTTATTCTTTAGCTCAGAGCTACAGTGGTGAAAGCCTATCTTTTTTATAGTGTGTGATTTATGTGTTTCCATTCAAATTACTTGCAAGTAATGCCTGATTCCAAACAAAGAGAAATGAGATTGATAAAAGGTAAGTATTACCAGACTAAATGCCTTGCACAACATATTGAAGCATTAAATAATAACAATAATAGCTACATTGGCTTTAATTACTCTAATAACAACACCCAAATATAGATATTTAACTAAGAGCTGAGTTAATCAGAGCATCAGTGTCTAATAAAGTTCTATTGTAGACTTGGCAACATGTGCCCCTCAGCCTCAGCATGCCCTCTCACCCTCTGGAGAGCCCAGGTTGCCTATCTGTTCTGATGTAATGGTGTACAGTGTATTCACATTATTCATCTACTGCTTCTACTTACTAATAAAACCTGGAATACAATGATTTCTGCAATATTATTTCTTTTTATTGTTGAATCAAAAGCTATAAACATATATTAGTGTTGGGACTTCATTTTAGTCTTCTCATTTACACATCAAAACCTTACATATGTTCAATAATATTGCATTTCCTTCCTGTCTTATTTTCTAGCATCTGGTAAACTGCCCTCGTTATAAATTATTAGAATTTCTTCTTCACTTCTGTTTTTCATATTCAGGGCTGATTGAAGGCCCAAGGCAGTCAGGGAGCAGCACAGATGAACCCCAGTGAATGTGGTAAAGAGCTTCCTACCCACTTGCATTCTACTAGCACTCCTGCAGGCTTGACGAAGGGCTTGTGCCTCTATAAGTACGCCTTCAGTAATTAGAGAGGAGACACATCATTAATCTTTATGGAGAGATGCCAGTACAAGTCAAAGTGGATTGGGGGTAAATAGGATATGCTTTACTTCCCCATTCCCTGTCTGTTTTCATAAAATCGACAGGTGTGCTGCCCTGGTATCTCTCATTATAGATCAATGCTCTCTGCATGAATATCCATCTCTCATCCATTCACCTGAACTTGCCATCTTGACATTTTTATTTTGTGCGAAAAATCATCTTTATCACAAAAACTCCTCTCCATTTATACTTTATTGGAAGTCAAGTAGCCTCTGATACTACAAGTATGGCTAGAACTACATCTTCAATGATGTTTTAGAACTGGCTGAGCACTGTGGCAATTGTAGTTTTACAAGGAACACCAGGAGTTGGCCATCATATAACAGCACAGAGACACATAGGTCAGCATTGTTGCCTCTAAGCACTGGGGTCATGAGTTCCATTCCTACCAGAAACCTATCCTTGTGGAGTTTGGAAATTCTCTCTGGGTTAGTGAGAATTTCCTCCGTGTTCTACGGTTTCCTCCCAGACTCCAATACATACTGTTAGGTTAACTTGTTTCTGACAACATGATCAAAAGTGTGTAGGAGGGAATATAGATTGCAAGCTCCTGGAGTAGCGACTAATGTAAGTTATTAAATATTTTCTGTACTGCGTTGTGTACTATGTATGCACTATACAGTATATATAATAGGTTTAAAATATAATTTCACATTAAGAGTTGCATAACAGAGTGATTTTCCTTTTCTATTAGTGTGCTTACTACATTCAAGAGAAAAATGAAAACCTTTCTATCTAAGGACCTGCAGTGCTAAGTTCATTTCCCTATGTATCATGTTTAGAGAGGCTGGGGAAAGTGAGTTTAAAGGAAGATAAGATTTCAAAATATGTCTCATACTTTATTTATAGTTAATAAACAGAATATTTGATTTGCATAAGGCTTGTTTAATTTATGAGGTGTTCTCTCTTGTATTCCCCAATTCTTCCTCTCTAATCAGCCGATTAATGTTCATATCACATGCATACCTCATTTCATGTTCCAATTTCATTAATTCTTTTCTACAGCAACACAAATATTGCAAGGGAGTGCTAATAGGCCTGTTATTGAGAGTGTAACCCTTTCACTGTCAATTGTCTGATTAGCCAACCAGAGAACTTGAACAAGAGAAAATATATATTTATTTTTTTTGTCAATATCAATGTTTACATAATGTAAGATACAATTTTAGGCTGGGTACACACTATAGTGTTTTCAGCCAATTATCGGGCCAATCAAACGATAAATGACCGTTTGGCCTTGTATCGCATTAGTGTGTACATTGCAACGATGAACGATTATCGTTCCAAAGCATATAGTATTGTTTCATTTGATTTTTAAATCAGACTAAAAATGTCATTCAACCATGGACCGATGTTGTTCCAATTCTGCAGTGTGTATGCAGTCATGACCAGCCGTGTCCATAGATCTCTATGGAGTGTGCAGAGTCACGATCTTTTCAGCAGATGGTTATGACAGATGAAGAGCACAGATCTGAAGGTAAATCATGTAAAATGTGTTTAGTGTGCACATGCTGATCAAGACTTTTTTGTTTTTTAATCGTTGGTAAAATCGTTAAGGATATCTAATCGGTAGAAATATTGTATAGTGTGTATCCAGTCTTAGCTCGAACCTCAAAAATTTCTACAAGATGTGTTGGTGCCCAGAAGTTCCAAGTATCAGAGCTGGTGGCACAGTAATCAGGTCCTGTAGCCTTCCAGAAGAAGTGAGATAAGCAAGAATGTTTTGGTGAGAGAATTAAAGAATACATGACGTGGTGTCATGTCCATTCCAGGAAATGCAGGTGAGGCCCCATGTGCATTAGGAAAGTAGTGAAATGTCATTGAGATAGACTGGCTTACTCCTTCTCTAGAGGATTATATAGCAAAAAAAAGCTATGGTTTTGCATTTGTATTATTGTAATCATTTCTATAAAAAAGAGCTCATCCATCTGTGAGAGAAACATTGATAATATATATATATATATATATATATATATATATATATATATATATATATATATATAAAAATATCTATCTATCTATCTATCTATCTATCTATCTATCTATCTATCAGCAGAGTAGCCTAACTGCCGCATGCAGACTGGGAGCCTGGACAAGGAACCATGGTATTTCTGGACCTGTTGTCTATATACAGTGCTCATAGGCCCACTGAAGACAGAATCAGGTTACAACTTGTACAATTACAGTCGCACACACACAGGATAGCAGGTTGTTATTTTCAATACGTTACATGTATATTCTTGCTCTCTGTGAGTAAACCATCATTTCTAAATGACTTAACAAACTGCCCTCCTGCACGCATGATGGTATCCTGCTATACATTGTCCCAAAACCGTGCCTGCTCCATCAACCCATGCACCTCAGCAGAAATCTAGGTGTGCTTCCATAAACCGAGGGGCAGAGCGGGTCCAAAGATGGTTTTATCGTGAACTGCTGACCGTTTATGCCTTGTTAATAACCTTCTGTGTAGTGTTATCAGTCAACCAGTTTTACTGTTACATACAAGCAAAACAGAAATGAGCAATACTGCCTAGATGATATCAAGGCTTTGTTGAAAAAAAAAAAAAAAGATCAAGCAATGTTTTTCATAAAATAACAGGAGTATGTACAAAGATAGAAAAATCCGTTTAACTGCTTTGTAGAAAAGAAATTAAATAATTTCCAAAAACATACTATCCATTACTGATCCTCCGTTCCGTGTGGCCTGATGCAATGCCCTCCCTCCTCAGCTTCATCCTTCATATAAACATGAAAAGAAGCAATGCAAATTGAGTGATAATGAGTGTTAAAAGATAAAAAACATTTTATAAAATAACATTTTTTTAAAAAAATGGCAATACAAAATAAACCAAAACCTGTTGCTAAATGAACTGTACGACTGAGCTCTGATTGGATGAAATCAGAAATGTTTTCAAACTTTAACCATAATTCTAATAGGGACACTGTTTGCTTGATTGAAAGAACAGCATGGCAATTTCCACTAAACAAAAGCTTGTGAAGAGTGTGAAAACTGATTGATTGGTGTAAAAAGCTATGTGACTCTATCAGTCAATCAAAGTTCATACAACTACACTATGCTACATTTTTCTGCTGAATTTTTGTTTCTTTTTACATTATATTTATTTCACTGGGGATTTAGATTCATAGCTAAGTTATATTGGTTTTAAACTTGGCACTTTCTTGTAGTTGGGTATTTGTACAGTGATCCATTTTATTTGTAAAACAAATGTCAATTACATTTTTTACCTATAGGACAATTTACCAGTCCTTTATCTCAACCATTCTGTATGCACATGGAAATGACCAATGAGGTAGCAATATTGTTATTATTCCTCAGTCCCGAATACACCAGGGGTCTGGATCCTAATCCATGTATATAGGGGACCTTATTAATACAATGGGACAGTAAAGCACATTAGAAATAAGCTGGAAGCAATAGCCAACAATTGAGCATTTTACTTGTTTTAGGACTACACATGTGGAGCTAATTACCCAAGTGATATCACAATGCATCTGGCCAACTTAAATGCAGATATTTGACTTCTATGCAGTGAACCTACCCCATTATTGTATGTTTATGTCACATAATATTAAGACAATATATGGAAACATGAGTAAAAAACAAACATTTCCAGTGTTTAGTGCTGAAAATTGGCAGCACTTTAACCGTCAGTGTAAGCTGCCTAGTCATTCAATTTACTGTCGCTTGAACTTGTTGATTAGCCAATTAATGAAATGAAGATGCATACTGTGGCTCATAAATTGATTCCTGATTTAAATTATTCCTGCCTACGTTTAGGAGCTCGAAGAGAAAAGAAACAATATATGATGGATTTCACTATATCATATGGGACCTGATTAGATACTTTACAGGTTATATGTGTAGATTATTCTATCATTTTGTTTACATCAATAAACTATACTATAATTAGATTTTTTTTTCCCACATCCAGAAAGACTTTCAACAATAGCAAGGACAAGAAATGTGTCTATGTTGCTACAATAACAGCAGGCAGTTCAAGTATTGATTATTAATAACGGTAGAACTGTCAACTGTCAGTTTCAGAGCACATTCATATTTCATCATAGAAGTTATTTTGTTAGTAGTATTAAAATGTTAGTGCATTAGCAGGTTCATTATACAATTATATTGAAAAGCTGGTAAAAAAAAACAGAGAGAAAAAGACAGAGAAATAGAGCTCGAGAGAGAGAGAAAGATAGAGACAGAAAAGATAGAGAGAAAGAAATAAAGAAAAAGAGAGAGGGGAAATTAATCATTAGAGTACATTTTATATATGTATACATTTCTTCATTTCACAGATATGACTACACATCTATCAATTAACCAAAGACGGATCAGACTATATACGAATATCGTGTACTATAAGGGGGGTGAGGCTTGAACTTTTTATTCAAATTCTGCTTTGCTGTAAGAAGGTTTAAATAACCTGACCATTAGTGTGAGCATTATCAGCAAACATGGAATATCTCCAGTCTGCTGAACGCATAACTATTTGCTTAAACATCTGTATTTGAGACTGCAAAAAAATAGCATTTTACATAGATGCGTTATTTTACAGTGTTTGAAAAATTGCAGTGTGGGAAAATAATGTTGTGATTTTAAAAGTTATTTAATTTATTTTAGGCATGATACAGCAAGTGACAAAAAATCAAACAAATTCCAAGCTTTCTAGATATTACAGATAATGGCTCCCATATCTGCATAGAGAGAAAGCTATTAAAGTTTAGATATTGTTTGTTTTAAAATAAACAAGGTTATTAACCTGCTAGACATCTAGTCTTTTGTTTAATATGCATTTATAATGAGTTGCCTGTGAAATTGAATAAAAGCATTCACCTCTCTCTATATAACATAGCAGCGATGTTTCAACAGCACAGTAAATTTGTTTTTAACACAAGACAAGAGGTGTGAATGTGAAAATCCACTTAACTATCTGTGTAGGAGCTTCATTTAAGGCGTGTGTTAATGAAAGCCTGAAAACCTTTTTTTGACAGCATTAAATGTGTCATGTGAAAAAAAAAATGAGTTTAGCACTTACATTTGCTAAAGTCTCCAAAATGCATCAGATGTGTGTGCTAATGGATGAGATCTTGTTAAAATTGTCATTCAAAAATGTGCATTACGTTCTACCAATAATACATGAAATCCTCCCTCCCATTTCATCCTAGTCACTTAAGTAAGAAAACATTGTTTAAAAATAAAACATATTTTTTTAAAAAAATATTCTTGTCCTGTTTTGTCTAACCCTCCATAATACATATGTCATTTCAGTGTCCTCAGAGAATAGGTGAAAATGTGTAAGTTCAGGATGATGCTAATGAACTCTGACCGAAGTATGCTTGAGAAGCTGTCACTGGTAGGTCATAGCTGGACAGTATTGGAGGGTTTATGTAACACAGCCTACTATATTTGTTAGATGATGCTCAATATGCTTCCAAAATGATCAAACAAATGTTCTGTGTGGATGTAAACTGTGGCAGAAAAAAAGGAATAACAATTATTTGCAACATATGTCATCACACAGGGATATAAAAATGTGTATGGACGTGGGTAGAGTTCCTGTTCTATCTTTTTACTAGTATGAATGTTATGCTGCATACAGGGTCTCTGTACAAACCTGGCATGGCACTTACAGTAGTAGGGCTCTATACAGTGGTGGAGCTACCACGGATGCAAAAAATGCAGCTGCATTTGCTCGTGTGCAGTGGTCCCATGTGCATGCTCAGAAGAGGATCCCTCACTCATGTGCAGTGGTCCCATGTGCATGCTCAGAAGATGCCCCCTCGCTCATGTGCAGTGGTCCCATGTGAATGCTCAGAAGAGGATCCCTCGCTCATGTGCAGTGGTCCCATGTGCATGCTCAGAAGAGGATCCCTCACTCATGTGCAGTGGTCCCGTGTGCATATTTAGAAGAGGATCCCTCGCTTATGTGCAGTGGTCCCATGTGCATGCTCAGAAGATGCCCCCTCGCTCATGTGCAGTGGTCCCATGTGCATACTCAGAAGAGGATCCCTCGCTTATGTGCAGAGGTCCCATGTGCATGCTCAGAAGATGCCCCCTCGCTCATGTGCAGTGGTCCCATGTGAATGCTCAGAAGAGGATCCCTCGCTCATGTGCAGTGGTCCCATGTGCATGCTCAGAAGAGGATCCCTCGCTCATGTGCAGTGGTCCCATGTGCATGCTCAGAAGAGGATCCTTCGCAGTGGTCCCATGTGCATGCTCAGAAGAGGATCCCTCGCTCATGTGCAGTGGTCCCATGTGCATGCTCAGAAGAGGATCCCTCACTCATGTGCAGTGGTCCCATGTGCATGCTCAGAAGAGGATCCCTCGCTCATGTGCAGTGGTCCCATGTGCATGCTCAGAAGAGGATCCCTCACTCATGTGCAGTGGTCCCATGTGCATGCTCAGAAGAGGCCCCCTCGCTCATGTGCAGTGGTCCCATGTGCACGCTCAGAAGAGGATCCCTCACTCATGTACAGTGGTCCCATGTGCATGCTCAGAAGAGGCCCCCTTGCTCATGTGCAGTGGTCCCATGTGCATGCTCAGAAGAGGCCCCCTTGCTCATGTGCAGTGGTCCCATGTGCATGCTCAGAAGAGGCCCCCTCAATCATGTACAGTGGTCGCATGTGTGCAGTGGCGGATCCCGGGGAAGGCGATCGGGGCATTCGCCCCCCCTAGCAGCAAAAAGCTAGGTCCCAGCCGCCGATCAAAATGGGAGGGGCGGGGCTAAGCGAGAGCGGGGGCGGGGCTACATGTGGGCCAGCCAATCAGAGGGGTCCCAGCCGGCGATCACAACGGGAGGGGCCGGGGCCAATCGCGGGCAGAAGGCAGGGTTTAACGCGAGCCAGCCAATCAGAGCAAAGGAGGGGCGTGATTATGCAAAATCGCCCCCCCTAAACATAAAGGGTATGAGTCATTAAGGAGAGTAAAGCATAAAAAAGGAGTAACTTTGTATCCGGGCAAAACCATGTTGCATTGGAGGGGAAGGTAAATGTAAAATGTGGGGACAGATTTATAGTTGGGGTAAGGCATGTCCGAGATCAACTTTAAATTTCAGTGTACAAATAAAGCTATTAAGTATTTGTGTGCTACATGAAAAAACAGCCAGTACTTAACTTATGTGCAAGATATTAAACTGATTTGCACCCCTTGCACCGTAACATGGTTTGTCCCAGAGAACATTTACTCCTTTTTTTTGCCTTACTTTCCTTAATGATTTAGGCCCAAAGTCTAGATCCGCCCCTGCATGTGTATGGTCAGAAGAGACCCCCTTGCTCTTGTGCAGTGGTCCCATGCACATACTCAGAAGAGGCCGCCTTGCTCATGCAGTGGTCGCTTGTGCATGCTCAGGAGAGGCTCCCTCATGACTCTTATCAGAGAAGAGCGAAGGGGGGTCATGAAGGATACAGCTGCAGTTTTGCTACAGGGCATGGCAATGCATTGTCCTACCCCTGGCTTTATAATATAACATTTAATTTGAAGGCTGATCATGTGTACAGAGAAGTACTAACAAGGTTGGTTTCCACCCCAGAATATGAAAGCTCTTAATTCATACTCATGTCAGTCACAGCTACAGAGCGAATTCCATGTAGCTATTTGTATGTTTATGTTCCTTAAAATTACTACCCAGTCGAAGCTGCTTTTCTCTCTCTGCCAGATCTGTCGGGTGTATGGGGATTACCATCCGTCTCCAGGATGTCCTTGATTAAATGCCTCCCTACCTTAGTATTTGCTACTCGGACCTAGGAGATCTTTAAACGTCATCTCTCTTTGTCCCCAACGTCTATGTCCATCATGCCCCAGTGGCACAACCCCCGCTTTTCCTCCTGGTATGTTCCAACCCTCTTCTAAGGAATGGACCACAGCAGGTATCCGCTTCATTGGAAACCTTCTCTTCCGTGGAAGCTCATACTCTATGATGCTCTCTGCTTTAAATTCTATGATTTCCATCCGCCTCTCTATCAATACCTACAAGTTAGGCACTTCCTCCATTCTCTCCTGCGGGCACGGCACACCTTATCTTACTTCCCCATTTCAAACCCCACTCCAGCTTTCCTGTATTGTTTTATTGCTATCTGGTTCCTGGTTTGGCTTGTTATTAACCTTTCCTGTGGATTCCGTTTGATACTGCTCTGCCCGTTCTGGTTTTGACTCCTGGCTTGTTCTTGACTACTGTATTGTTTTTTTCCTTTGTACTGTGTTACCGTTGATTTGATCCGGATGTCCGACCATTCTTCTCTCATCACTGCACTGGTGACTATCTGGGAGAACCGCAACCTGCGCACCTCACTAAGCCAAGTCCTTGCGGGGGTCCCTGCTGAACACCGGGGGTGCTTTAGATTGCGCTAATACCAGTCAGTGATAATTCCAGTGTTAGCGACGTGACACTCCTCCTTCTGGTATAGGGTTGCTGGTCTCCTCTCCTCCCTTCTCAAATGCCCTGTTAGGAAGGATCCATGGTCCTTCCTCCTTTGTTATCCTATACCAGAACTCAATCCCCATTCAGCAAAACTGGCATCACATGTCTTAGCGGCTGCAAGGTGTCTGATAGCTAGGTCATGAAAACGTACAGAACCCCTCCGCATCTCTTTTCTTAAGTCCTATATCTGGTTTACTGCCAATATGGAGAAAATTACCTCCCACCTGCGAGATAAGGAATACAAGTACCACCAAGTCTGGGCACCCTGGCTATATCTGTAGTCTCTCCCGCTCACTTCCTTTCGAGTAGCCTCTCCCTCATGTGATTATGGGCCTACCGGTTTTACCACATTTCGAGACATAGATCTGGCAGCTTTCCCACCTGTGGGGTCCCTACGTCCCTTGGCATGCAATAACTGACAACCAATGCCCGTCCACTCCCACTTCTGTTCCCCCTTAATTTACATTGCAATAGCTTGATTTAGTTCCCTCTTATTATTGTTTACATGTTTTACAACAAATACCACTCTTACTGTGACATGTGACACTGGCTGGTCTCTTTGCTACCACTATTTCCTTTATGCTTATTGTCACTTGTGTTTGTGTAATAAAAGTTTTGAGTTAAAAAAAAACATTGCTATCCAGCATTTGTGTAGTTTGCACAATGGAAAGCTATGGTATAGTGCTGATTTTTTTTAAATTATTAATTAATTTGAAGAAAAAAACATCTGTGTAAGATATGCTATGAAAATATATGCACTAGAGTCCATTCTAATATACATATGTTTGTGGGTGACACTTATGGTGCTGAAAGTACAAAAGAGGAATGGCTGATTCCTGCAGTAATCATAAGATATCATTGTTATTTTCATTAGCAGAGAACTGTGGGTGCAAAATCCAGGATCATTTTATAGTTCTCTATAACACTGAATTAATACATTTGTGTGACTAAGCTTTATTACCAAGTGTAGTTTGTGTATATAAGAAGCAATTATTTCAATGGAAAATGCATGTTACATCTTTTAGCCTTTTTATGGAACACATAATCTGTTATATTGGCTTAATTTTGCTCTGAATGAGAAGAGGATGCACTGGAGGGGAATGGGAAGGTTCTCAAATTCAAGATATCCCTCTTACCATGTTGAATAAAAAACATTGTTTCATGTGATGAAATAGTACTTTCAACATTGTAAAACTGTGATAAATTAATAGATAAATTAATAAAGCTCTGATAAATTACCCTAAAGTAACAATTGATATAATTTTAAAGTTGTATTCTCTCTTCAGCCAACCTTATTATTATGAATATTGTAGAAATAGCCAAATAAAGACTTCTTGCACAGCATTAACATAAAGATTCCACGGCTTCCTGACACACTAGTTTAGCCAAAAATCCCTCACTATTTTCCGGCCACTAATCAGCTCGGAAGCTCCGCCCGCCAGACCCTACAATCCTTTTATACACACACATACACCACAGCAATCACCATGTCGTGCACCTGTGTGTCTGTGTACTGTGAGAAAAACTAAGTGGAAATGTAATCCTGTCTGCAGCCTGTACCTGAGCTTTTACCTCTCCCTATGCAGGAGAGGTGTGACAAATAACCCTCTTTGCCACAATATGTAGTCATTCACTTCTGTCTCTGCCCCATTGGAGCTTACATTCTAAATTCTCTACTATACCTACACATACACAGACAGACAGACAAACAGACTAGGGTCCGTTCTGTCAGAATACAGCCTACTAGTATATCTTTGGAGTGTGGGAGCAAACTGGAGCACCCAGAAGAAACCCAAGAGAATAAACACATTCCACACAAATAGGACCCTGATCGGACTCAAACTCCTTGGCAGAGCAGAGAGATCAAGTTGGGAAGTATTTTGAAACAAAGGTAAAGATGTATTTTGGTGCAATTTTGTTAATGGCTTTGTATGTTAGTACAGGCTTCCTTAATCCCACATTTGTGTGCAATTCAGGAAACCTTTCCTCAGGCCATGCTCACAATGGCATAACATACTATTCTTACCTTCTCAGTCCTTTCTCCACTTCTTATCTAATTTATTGATACTATAGGACATATATAAAGTCTAGATACCTCCTTACAATCTATTCGGTGAGGTCTCTCTAATGCTCACTATAGATTTGTAAACTACTGATTCCAGAACAGGACCAGCACTAGACTAGGCAGAGCAATATTTATTTAATAAGCAATAATAGTTGCAATCTAATTATGGATATAGAGACAATCAAAGCTAGGTAGTGTGCAACTTTTATGTTCTTCTGATCCATTCTGTAAGCAAACACTGGGTGACCAATTTTAGAGACTTCAAAATTGGACACACACAAAGCTTAATTAGGCATTATTTAGAAGTTCCTATCCATTCAGTAAATGAAAGGGTAACCATTATAAAGATTATACGCTGGTACACATATTGTAAGCTTTGTGTGAAATAATGAATGTTTCTTGCTGATGATTAAGAGTAATACGCTTTCAGATATAGAGCACTCTGAATAATGACATGATAATAATGTAATTAAGAGATAACATTGACACATTATGGTAAGGAGTGAAATGAGTATGGGTTGACCCAACAAAAAAATCCAGCTATCTAATGAAATATAAGGAATGTGACAAAGGGCATAAATGTAATATAAATATAAACAGCATGACCGTTTATGTTATATTGTGGTTAGTCACCTATATGTCTTTCATACTCCGTTACATTTACTTGACAAGATAGCATTTTGATGATCTGTTACTTTTGATTGATGTGTGTAGCACAATATATAAATGTGCACTGTAATTTATTTGTGTGTTCCTGCAGTTCTAGTGTAAGGCTTTGAAAGGCACACTACTAATCAGAATATGACAACCACATCAGATTGTATAGGACACATTAGGGAGTCCTGCACAGAAGAAAAGGTCAAAAGGCACGTGACAAAAGAGATCTATTCACGGACAAAACTGTTAGCAGTAAATATGTATTAAACATGTCAATTAAAGTATTTCAGCATCTATATCTATATCTACAGGTCAACTAAACTCTGACATAGGGAATCACCTACAGTCTTAGCAAATGCAGTCATGAGTCATTGAAACTGTGTGATTATGTTCTCACACTGACTTTTATTTTCCATACACAATAGTTGAGCTAGTTAATGACAAAAAAAACGAAGGCGATTACCAAATAATTGTGTTGAAAAAGTCTAGAATATATTAATTGAGAAATTAGTAGTTAAAAGTATGAGCAGAAGACTATTACAAGGGGTCTTAATGTCAGAGCTATAAAGAATATAACATTTCTCACATTCTCTCAGGTGGTTGGTTGCATTGCATTTTAACGTGACCCCATTTAGGTCCGATTTGCTTTTAGGTAAAGAGTTAAAAGCCACAAACCAGAAAGAATGTGCCAACATGGTCTTAGAAAAATAGGATTAATAATATGCTACTGTCTTCCATGTTGTAAAACCTCCTATCTGTCTTACTTCTGTCTATGTTTAATGCAGGTAGAATCCTCCATGACTCTGACACTTTGTTAAAACATATACTTCTTATAAAGAAATCTCACATTTTGTTTTAAGTTAACCTCATAGAGGGAAGTAATGGACATTTATTAGTGAATATATTTGGAAAAGAACCATATTACAGTGCTGAGTGTATAGAGAAACTTTATGTTTTGTCAATGGAATATTTTTCCACTAAATAGTTGCACATAAAGTGGAATAACACATTTATAGGCTCAAATCTACCAATATATCGAAATAGTAGGTGCTGGTAACTAAATTAAATATGTATCGCATCCAAATATTTTGTGGTTTATAGATTACCTTTATTATCACTTCTTTACCTGTTTTCACCTTATTGTTAATTAAACAATTAAATCATAGCAGTCCATTATAATTTACTTTATTTGTTTCCATTCTTTTCCTATAGACCACAACAAAGACTGAGATTATGGAACTGATGAAAGTGTGTATTTGCAACATTGGAAAGAAAGAGATTGGTTTTTGATATGGTGCACTAACAGTCTCTGGATGTCAAATATCTGTATACTGAATGTGAAATACAATAGTTATATTAAAATGTAACTTTTAATAATAATATCATTCAAAATTAAAATTCAAAACAGCAAAATAATGAAGTGGTAATGTGAATGAAGTGATATTTAAAAGCTTCTTATTGTACTCTGTGATCTCTTAATTGATGTTCCCAATAAATCACATTTAAATTGTCTATGTTTGTTGTCCTACTATATTAGTTATGTTCAATATCTTCACTTTCATTTACCATAGTTCATAATATTATGATACTTCTGATAAGGTGAAAGTGTGTATTTGTCAAGAATTATATCTTTTACATGGAATTTCCATTTGTTTTGTTATCTGTGTGGCATTTTGTTTTACTTTTAACTTGGTGGTTATTGAGCCTTAAGTTTCTTATTGTGTTTAGGATGTTCTCACTTGCACATCTGAAAAAAATAGTTTTCCAATTATTCTGCAAGACAAATTGGTGTTGCTAATTAACTACAGAAGTGTCATAGTTATCCCTGATTGCTTTACTTGGGCTATTCCTAATAGTTATATCAAGTAGGCTACAATGTAATTTCTTGGTGTTTATTAGACTAAGTAGACTGCTGAATTGCCATCACAATGGCTACGCTCAAATGGGCCTTTTCTCTGCAGTTTGGTTTTGTCTTGAGGACTGTGGCAACCTGCAATGCTCAAGACACATCAGTCAATGCAAGAAAAACATACGGAGCTATGTGCATGTGGGGGGTGTAATGTACAGTGTAGCTGACAGTATAATATTAGGGGCATTAGTAGTAAATGAACAGGCTTTAGCATAGGGAGTGGGGGACTGTGTAATATGTAGTGTTTTCTTTCCAATCAGGAACTATTGGAGATATGTAGGGTTGGATTTCCTTACATTGTTTTGCATCTTGGTTAGTTGTCCTAGTTTTTTTCTGATCTTTTTACTTCAAATGCACCAACAACTGCCCAGTGCCACTTCTGTTGCTCGGTGTGCAGGATGTAACTCTCAGTAACTTATTATTCAATATGCACAGACAACTGCATAGGGGCACTTCTTTTGTCCTCATTGTCTATTTTATACTTGATGTATTTATCAATATCTTTGTAAGTTCAATAATTAAATATAATTGCTTGTCACTGTCCAGGTTAGATGTTTTTGTCCTTGGTGGATGTGCGTTCAATCAAAAATGGAAATTGTGTTACTTAGATGATTTTTTTTCCACTGTGTTTTTATGAATTTAGAAAGTATTGAAACTGATCTGCTTTTCAATATTACTAAAGGATGCAGCGCACTGTATATCCTGAATAGTATATGGGTCCAGAGTAACAGGGCCCTCCATACTGGAATTGTTGAACAACCTTTTTCATAACATTCTGTTGCCAAGCCCTATGGAAAAATTAGGGGAGGTAGTGCGAGGGGTTTGTGGTCAGTTATGCTGGTCCATCCTCCAGAGGCTCCAGAGTTCTGGAAGTGAAAGCCCGAACAGGACATCACTGCGACTCTGCTGGCCACCATACATGTTCAGGAAAGCAGAGCTTTGTGTCTTTAGCACTTAAGAGACCCTCTTTGTGTATATGCAGTTTACAGTGCAACAGTCAATGTGTGATTCCATTTGGTAGAGAAAAGGGAGTGGAACTTTGAAATGATCGGAAAGGATTTGCAGTAATCATCATCATCATCGCCATTTATTTATATAGCGCCACTGATTCCGCAGCGCTGTACGGAGAACTCTCTCACATCAGTCCCTGTCCCATTGGAGCTTACAGTCTAAATTCCCTAACATCCACAGACAGACAGCGAGAAAGAGGCTAGGGTCAATTTTTGATAACAGCCAATTAATCTACTAGTATGTTTTTGGAGTGTGGGAGGAAACCAGAGCACCCAAAGGAAACCCACGCAAACACAGGGAGAACATACAAACTCCACACAGATAAGGCCATGGTCGGGAATTGAACTCATGACCCCAGTGCTGTGAGGCAGAAGTGCTAACCGCTGAGCCACCGTGGATAAAGTCAGAAATGGTAGGCAAAGCTAATCCTTTGTTTCTTCCCTTCCTATGTTTTACCTTGCCTGCCTGAATAAAATATAGCGTGGTTTGTTTTTTAAGGCAAATACACATTTCTTTTTTTTCCCTGCTCGTATGAATCCCACTCAGTAGAATATTTTATTTTTAAGTATGATTGATAGGTAAGAAAGTTTTGAAATATTTTTTTCCATCTGCCTTTAGAAGGAGTTGCTTAAGTCAACCAAGTAAAGCGAACACAAATATGTGTAAAAAGCTAGGAAATTATAGGTGTTTCATAAAAAAACACAGAGGCCCTTTGTCTTTTTTTTTTTAAGAAGAAGAAGCAAAATTGCTTTTTATTTTCTTTCTATACAGTAATTTCCTTAAGCAAAAAAACACAACTTACTTGAAATTGCACAGGGGGATTTAACAATACCCCTGTGGTAATCACTAACAAGTCTCATTTTGGGCTGAATTTGACAGCAAGATTTGATTGCCTTTTTATAATCAGACTGAAATCTATGTTCCTGGGAGAATAAATGATTTTTTTTTCGGGAGGTGATGAAGAGAGGAGAGAGGCTTGTTAGTTGTTATTTTCCAGGGAATGGCTACACCCCTCAGTTACACTGAAGTAAAATGCTTTAAACAGTAATGTGGACAGAATTAACCCTGTGATTGCACATCAACATGTTTTCTTTGTGTTTTCCTCCAATACAAAGATAAATATTTACTATGCCTATAACCTTTAAGTTGCATTGCAAAACTGTCCTTAGTGACGCTGGGTTCCTTGATTTGCCCAGGTGCCCTAGATTTCCACCAAACAGCACGGGTTTGTAAACCGGTGTTTGCGTCGGAGCAGAAGTTAGCACAGGTGGATGGGAGGAGTTACGTGGAGCGAGGGCATTCCATGCGGAGTAGGCAGACCCATCTTTGACAGACTCAGTTTTGTAGTGTAAAATATTACATTTTACTGTAATGCAATAAAGGGGTGCTGTGTAGGTAAATTATTAGGTGTCCTTCTTGCTTTACTGAATGGTGAACACTCATTTTCATTACACGAAAGCACTTGAATTTTGCACCCACTGGAGGAAATCAAATCTTGTCCTATTCCTGAAACCCATTTGCCGCTGAGGCATTTCTCACCCCTCTGCGGAGCACTTTTGGGCTCATCGTATATTTCTTTAATGCCTGCTGATCAAAAATTATTAGCAGGTAAAAAATAAACACTGGTATTATCATTTGAAAGAGAGGACTTTCTTCTTTCCTACAAGGGTACCTCCATATTTCTAAGTGCCAGGGATAGGGAGATAGAGGCTGTAAAAGAGTTTTCCCTTATCCCCAGCATTTCCCATAGACTGTGCTCCTGCATACACAATTCAGAAAACCCAAGTGAACTGTGGGTTCTCTTAACCCCTTAAATGAAGAGTACTAATGGGACTTAGGGGGTTAATAGAACACATTTAGCATTATCCACTTCAGTAAGACGGGCATTTCTAGGCTCATTTTATTCAATGTGAAAACAAGATTTAAACACACAAATATACTACATGTAATAAACACCATGCCAGTTTCCCCTTAATGTCATTAAATTTAAGTTACAGATGAGGTTAAACTGAGCAGTATATGATAAGGAACATAGAAATGTTTAATTTAATTTAATGAAAGAGGTAGTTAGAAAGTGATAGGAAGTTGGACATTGATGTAATGTTTACACGTTTGTACAGTGCACCTCTTCATTATTTTCCACCTCACCTCAAACTTTAAGTTTGAGGAGGTGTCTGTTAAGAGTGGAGAGCATACACGGGCCATGTGATGGGCAACGTGATATAATTCAGGGGTTACATGGATGGTCCTTTAACCTTCAAAACGGCCACACATCACCCTTTATCTTGGCAATAAGTTAAAACAACATCTAATATAATAAAACAGATACCTACATGTAGTAATATATCTATAGATATTTCAATGTAAGATAAACAAGTGCTACAAGCTATACCAAACAGATTTGAGGGTCTGATGTAGATACAATGAAGCAATACCTAGAAGTTTTGCAGTGCACACCAAGTACACTTTCATAAAGGAGCTCCAATCAAGGCTATCAGCTTGTAAATCTTATTTTAATTCAATGGCTTAAAGGCTTAACTGATTTTAACATGTTTTAGTGCAAGGTGCAGTTTGCACAGTTGAACCACTAAGATTTGGTAGATATTCTGCATGGGTAATTGTTTTCGATGGTTTGGATTGCTGCTTGGGGCTTACACACTTTGGCAATACTCCATTGCTGCCTCTTCACCTGAGATTCATTCCGTTCACCTAACTTCACATGGGCCAATAATGCACCTTAGGCACTTCTCAGATAAAAATTTCTAATATTATTACGAGGAACATAAAGGACCGTGATCTATATTTTTCTGTCTATGTGTCTATTTTTCTGTACTGTTCTCTGCCAGCGTTCCCTTGAATATCCATTTGCAGAGCCCTTGCACTCCCGAAGTGATATTGCAGGTTCTGACAGAGGAGCACCTGAGGTGCATTTCTGCTCCATTCAATACCAAGAAAATGGAACAAAGTTCAGTTGGAAGGGCAACCCTGGCATTCTCCGTGGGAGCTCTCAAAGAATTTATTCCGCTACCTAATGTATTAACTTTTCCAGAACATCACAGGTCCTCTTGCACAGAGCATCTTTATTACTTTGTGTACTAATAATTTATAGATGATTACTTTACAAACCTCTTTAGAGATCTGTAGTACATTGCTTTTTTGCAGCTGCTCTTTAACAAATACATTTTGCAGATCATTTTCAAACTTAGAAACCAGGAATTGACAGAGTAGATAACAGATTTATTTTAACTCTTTGTTTGCAGTTATTTGGGAAAATGGTTCCTTCAATTAATGTCCTACAAGAATTTCCTGAATATAGTATTCATACACTGGCTGTACAGGCTAATCTGCTAGAGATTCACCAATGCTTGGGGGGCACCATTAGCTTTAAAAGAATGAGCTAAATTTACTGGTTCCCTCAATTAGTGTACACACAAGAAGGTCTGTCCTGCCTTCCTAATTTTACTCGCACTACTGATAATCTCTCAGCAAGGCTATATCTACAGTTAGTGCTGCCCTATGTATTGTGACCTAAATAAACGTTTGACATGCTTATGCCCAAGTAGTATATTAGCTGTGTTAGATGATCCCACCTCAGTTCAGTAGACCACTCTTGGAATATTTGTGTAGCATTGGTTCTGGTGTCATTTAAGCCTTGCCTTGGGGGCCCAAACTTGGTCAGCCATTCTCTATATTACAGGAAAAGAGTAGTGTCTCAGATTTTCAGTACTAGGGGTTATTGGGTATTGAAGAAACTACAACCTACTATATACTATAGACACATCAGTTGTACTCGAGACTGAGATCTGACCTGGATGTTGATACAGTCTGCAGAGTGGTATAAGTGGCCACACATTTGTTGCTAGCATTAAAGACACTAACTGTCAGACTGCCACAAAGAATAGGTCATCATGGTCATTGTGTCATTTTGGCCCACCCCCAGGTTGCAATGCTGCAATTGCATCATTCCCTCATGGCGAGGCAAAATGACACGATTTGCAATGAATCGCATCATGGAGTCCCCCATCTCTCCCACTTCACTGGGAAGGAGGCAAGATGGGGGAACATTGTCTACTCTCCCAGGAAAATTCCAGGAGAGTTGACAAGTATGGTAGTTATATATTAAGCATTTGGAAACACCCCTTTAAAATTCAGTTTTTGGAAATAAAGTCCCCACAAAATAAATTCTTTCCACAGTGCTTCTGGCTGCCTATGGCTTGGTGTGAACTAGAAAGGTGTACATTTACATTCAAATGTGTGAAATTGGGCCTAAATCATGCCCACTGTTTAAACTTCAAGGATTATTATGGAATCGATTGTCATCTCTTGTGTCATCTGAACAAAAATAATGGTAGTACCCTTCTTTTACAGCCCCTTTTAAATATGAAACATGATTATAATCCAGAAAACACCAGAATGCCTTTCTAATAATATGGTACAAGTAGAAAACATGTACTGTACCCCATATAGCAAAAAACATCAGACAGATACAGGAATTAGCCTGCTTCTGTACGTTGAAACACTTTAACCCATGGTTATGAAATGCTGTTGGGAGTTGTAATTCAAGAGGTATGGGGGATCAACTGCTGTCCTCATCAGCATTATGGAAAATATACAGTTCCTTATGTGCTCTGTATATACAAAATACTTATGGAACATTTTTCTCTCCATTCCTTTATACTGTAAATATCATTAAATATATTATAATTATAATTATGGTCCACATAGTAATTTAGCAAACTCTGGTAATTTTATTAATCCATTTAGTTTTTATTTTCTCATTTCCATTCGTTTCTCAAAGAAAGGAAATGAGAAAAATAATTATTTTACAATTGTTTCATTTTGATCTTGATAAAAATCGACTTACTAAATTGAGGATCTCTATGTATCTGAACTGTCTTTGACTTAGACCATGAAGTGAACCAGAAAAATCTCAAGCCCCTCACACCTCCAGCTGTGAACAATTCAGGTCTGTGGAATTTTAGCTCAGTTCAACTGTCACATGGATGAGTCTGTGGGGATCTGAAATTATCTAAAGAACTAGAATCCCCGGACAGAAAAAAACATTTTTTTCATTACAGAAATCATCCACCGCTTATATTATATATTTTCTGAATATGGCATTTAAACACTGGCTGTACATGCTCATCTGCCAGAGAATCACAAATGTAGGGAGGCCACCATTAGCTTTAAAGAATGAGCTAAATTTACTGGTAAGCTCTGTATACTGCAGACCTATGCTATTACTCTAAACTATGGTACCTCAAATGTAAACCTACTATAAGCTTTAACTACAGCCCCAACCCAAAATTAGATTTACTTCTAGTGTTAAGCTTAGGAAAATTCTACATCTATCTCTAGCCCTAAAAAAGCCCTAATCACTGTAGCCAGATTACAAAAATGCAAAAATCCACCTTTTATGTGTTATTGGTGTAATGGTGTACAGCAGTAGGGCTTTGGTGTTCATGTTATTTAGATTTATTTAGATTTATGCCCCATGTTGTGCACTGATTTTGTTTTGTTGTTTTGTTACCTCCTTAGGGTACCTTTGGCCAGGTCAGACATTTTTGGGGTGTATAGGTGATATCGTGGATAAGAGATCCTTGAACATGCAAGTTTGAAACACGTAAATGTTGGGACATATTCAACACATTGAGACAGATCACAGTAACTTGGTATAATTATGGGTATCAGACCATCTCACATTAAAGTTCACACTATGGTCACACCTCCTGCATAAACTTGTGTATCACTATAAAATACCACATTGGGCTGTTCTTCTCCAGGGCTGACCTTTCATGCCTTGCCACTCTCCTCTCCTGGGCAGTGTTCCCTATAGCATCATTATCTCTTATGCTCCCTCAATCTGCCATTTACACTTCTCCGCGTTATCACTCAATTTCCACTCTTTAAGGTATATGATCCACTCACATATAACCAATCCCACATCCTTACTTGTTAGGTTAGGCTCTAAATTGACTCTATACTCACAACTAAAGAATAACTATAGTTTGCATTAAAGCTATATTAAATCTATGTTGTAGGACTATTACCTGAAAATTTGGGTCATTCTTCTTATGGGATAAAGATGCATGTTATTCCTAATCTGCTGCAAGGGAACGGTGGGTTTCCTAATATGCTCATTTTCGCTGGTAGTCATATTTCTGAAAATATGACTACCACCGAAATGTGGACAGTCTTCCTGTCGACAGATTCATTCTGTCTACATGCATAAAATGTAGATATTGTGATTGTTGACTGTTGCGATGTTGACCGTCACAATGTCAACATTAAATGAGCAATGGGCCAATAACAGTTATAACAAATAAATAAAAATGCTAATAAAGCTGCAAACCACCCCCCCCCCCCCCACCCCTCCATAAACACATGAAATCTTGTGCTGGTAGCTGGCAGACCCAGCGGCAATACAGCCACCACAGCGCACTCCACCTCCCCAGTCAGTTTAACCATGGTGCTGTCAGCCTAGTGCTGGTATTAACAAAATCGGGTGGACGAAGAGCGTGGGGTCTACACCAGTATTAGGCTGTGCCAGCCGGGGCTGGTGGAACTATAGCAGGGGAATCCACAAAGTGGAGTCCCCCTGCCTTAATGACAACTAGACTCAGGCTGGTAAGCATGGGCCTGGATTCCCTAGGGAGATGGGGTCCACAAAAAATAAAAATGCGGGCAAACCCACCGCTCCTGGGAGTACCCAGCACTAGGGTTCTTACCACTCCTGGGCGGTGGCTGTGGGGTAATAAAATATGTTTTAATAATAAAGACACCATTTTGTGTTGGTGCACTACAAGTCCCAGCAAGTCCAGACTGCCATTAGCAGTTTGGGCATGCTGGTGCTTGTAGTACTTTAAACACCAGAATGACCCAAGTTCCGGTATGCCCTGCCACCCTGGGCCTGCTGCAACCTGTAGTGCCCTAACACAATATTTAAATAAACCAGACACCTCATTTTATCAATAAATTTATAAAAAATGAAAAAAAAAACAATAATACTTACCAACATCCAGGTTCTTCAGTGATCCAACTTTGTAAGCTTTAACCAAATACCCCCTAAAAATATTCCAATGGTCCGTGGCCGTCCAAATAAAAAAAATAAAAATTAAATTATTACAAATTATTGGAGGTAAAGGGGGTGGAGTTTGTTCCTCTGGAACAAACTTGGTAAAATAAAAAAAAACAACTTAGAAAACACATACAAGCTTCTACAGTCAGAAACTCCCGTTGCATAATCAAAACATGACAGCTGCTAGGTCTTCAGTATTTATGACCTTGGACTTTTCACCTGACGGCTTCGGAAACCCATACCCAACCCTTCGCAAGAGATACACCTCCTTTAGGGCTACCTGTTCATATATGTACATCTAGTTGAGTCACAATTATAGGAACACGCCCCCTACTGTACACACCTTTACTGTACTCAGCCTACTCAAACTGCTCCTCATTCCACCTCTCCAGGCACAAGGAGATGCAATTCAACAATACACAGAAAACATTTTTTGGTGCACATGTGCAGTACAAAAATGTGTATCTTGCGCAGAAAAAAATATTCACATCCAATACTAAATAAGGCCTCATGGGGCTATTTTTTGCAGCACAATTTTATACAGGTAAGCTCAATATGGCGACAGATTCAAAGGTGTCACCCAAAAAAACAATATTTCTTGTTGCAGGATGAAATATTTAAAGAGATTTGACTGGTTGTCAAAGGATATTTAGGGAGTGTTAGCTGCAGTGCTTATTTCTCTAAAAAAATAAACTGATTCTATGCATATCCTTGGAGAAAGTGAATATAGTTTTCATCATGTTTTCATCATGTCCTATTAACCATCGAGATGTACTTTATGTGGGAAACTGGTTTTACAGACACACAAATGTCACTTAAATCAAAGTATTAGCGTGTTGGATTATGAAGTGTTTTTCATATATAGGTGCGTTAAACACCAGAATGTTCTTGCATCAGTTTGGAAGAAGCCTTGCATCACTACTGTGCTGTTTGAGGACCCTGCTCCTTCCACTCGCACTCTATGGTTCCCTGCTTGCCTTGAATACTTTTTCACATTATGACAATGCTCTTGTCTCATCTAGCCCTACTCTCACTAACATAATCATCAAGTAGACAAGTCACCTGCTAACACAAGATCAACACACTCATCTACTGAAATACTCATTCTGATTATTTAATTGGCGATGAATTGTTCGCTGTCCACTTCAAATCTGGAGACATCCAGATTAGCAGGAAATGAAGATTGATAGCAAAAATGTGCTCTAACCCTAATCAATCATACCTTCAAAAATACAAAGTAACCCAATAAATACAGTTCCAATGTCTCTTGCTTTCATTAATTATTTTGGTAAAGAAAGTGTAAATGTACTGCACCCTGGGTGGTATAGATTTGTGTGATGCTTGGAATGGGAGGGGTGGGAGTTCACTGCCTAGTGACTCAAGTTCATTGTTGAGTTGAGCAGAGTACAGTCAAATTTGTTAGATCTGAGGTCTGAGAATGCCAAGATGGATCGATGGGAGGATTGGAGAATAATAGGTGCAGAGAGAGGGTAAATTACAGAACCTCAAAATAAAATTCAAAATAAGTTTCAGCTTGGTAGTATATGGCCTTTACTGAAGGGATGATTTGTTTTGTAATATGGGTAAGTATCTGTTTCTCGAGATGATGACTGGTGCCTGTGTATTTTATTTTATGTAATATGGTTTTCGATTTTGCTATGCTTTTAAAGTTATTGCAAACACAAATTAATACTTTAACAAGAAGCAGAATGACACTAATAAATATACTGCACAAGCTGAACCTCTAATTTGGCTCTCACTAGACCAGAGTTTCTCTCATTTCAAAAATGACTACAGTAGGATTCAGCAAGCTACAGTATATATAATGTATGGTTATCTGTTATGCTGGATTGGTCAAATTTTGACATCCAGGGGTAAATGTATCAAGCTGAGAGTTTTCCGGCGGGTTTGAAAAGTGGAGATGTTGCCTATAGCAACCAATCAGATTCTAGCTATCATTTTGTAGAATGCACTAAATAAATGATAGCTAGAATCTGAATCTGGAAAACTCTCAGCTTGATACATTTACCCACCAGTCTCTTCTACTATATAGTGACATATTTAACTTGAAAACCTAATTGCTGAACTCTCTAATTCAAACCCTCAATTTACTCTAATTTCATATTTACCAAAACCACAGGCATTGTCAATTAGAGAAGTGGAATTAGTACAGCTAGTAAGTTTTTCGACAAATGGCGTATTAGGTATATAGATATCCTATATGTGCCAAATGATCTGTACCAGGCTTAATCAACTGTCATCCTCGGTGGCCAGAGACAGACAAGCTCTTTCTGTAGTTTATCTCTGCTGATGTAAATTGTATATAAGCTAGGGACTGAAACAGTGCCTCTGTTAGCTATTTTATTTAGAAGGTTGTACAATATTAATTTGGTTATATTAAGCCAGGTAACTGCAGAGATTGTGGTAACAATTTTTTTGCAAGTGAAAATACATGTGAATTGCAAACCCATTTGGCATTGTTAGGTCCATCTGATCACGTGACCTGAGAGGCGGGGAATTCAAACTTCCCCACTATTTGTTAGGTCCATCTGATCACGTGACCTGAGAGGTGGGTAATTCAAACTTCCCCACTATTTGTTAGGTCCATCTGATCACGTGACCTAAAAGGCGGGGAATTCAAACTTCCCCACTATTTAGTCCATACTTGCCAACCTTTAATACATTTCCTCCGGGAACTGCAAGGGGGAGGTGGGCGTATAGGGGACGGGGCCTCGGAAATAGCGTCATTTTAGCCCCGCCCCGTGATGTAATAACGCAAATTGCGTCATTTTACAGCGGGGGCAGGGCCAAACGCCACGATTCTCGGTGAAACGCGGCGTTTGAACCGATTTCTGCCCACTTCACTAGGAAGTGGGCAGATCAGGGTGATTGCCAGACTCTCCCGGGAGTCCGGGAGACTCTCGCAAAATGCGGGAGTCTCCCGGACATTCCGGGAGAGTTGGCAAGCATGATTTAGTCTTCACTCTGACACACTCCTGTGTCAGAGCAACAAGTGTACTTAGCGTCTGGCTGCTCCTGATCCCTGTGCTTTCCCTGTGCACTTATCCCTGTGAATACTGGCTGACTTTCTGTGTACCGACCCGGCTTGTCTGATTAACCCTGCATCTGCTGAATCCCTGGCAACACGCACTGGCTGACCTTCTGTGTACTGACCCGTCTTGTCTATTTAACCCTGCATCTGCTGAATCCCTGGCAACACAAACTGGCTGACCTTCAGCAAGGTACATCTGGCTTTCTCCTTCTTACAGTTAAGCTGTTTAATATACAGCTAGATGAGGCCTTTTACTGTGTTTCCAGAACCGTTCACCCTACTACTATCTCTCTACCACGCCGGTGGGCTAACCTAGGGGCTGCGACCTGTGGGTCTCCAGCAGCTAAAACCATCCCGCCTTGCAGCGGTTCTTGGAGAAGACCGGGGGGGTCCGTTAGACTCCCCGCACTGGGAAGGCCAGTGCCAATACCGATTGGTAGTTGTCTCCAGTGAGACTTAACAGGCATTTGTTTGTTACTAACATTTTCACTAGTGCCTGGTGCTCACTTGAAGAACTCTATAAGCTCTTACAACGTGTTTACCTGCTATGGCTAGAACAAGATGCATTCCAAAAGCCGGAACACAGATGAAACAATACCACAATGCTGGCAAATAAGAATGGTACTGGTTATGCTGAAACTAGAAAAAAAAAAACATGTAATCAACACCAGTGGGTAGGAGGGATAAAGCAATACATTTTAAGAACATCTCTCAGTTACTAATTTTGTTTAAACCATGGAAAAATTTTGGAGTTCTCCCCCTCTGTTTCCCATACTCTGATGTACATCGAGAGGTGGCTCTGATTCAGAGATCTGGTAACCCTGCTGAACAAGCTTGAGTGCTGATACACAAATTTGTTCAAAGTGAGAGACTCTGCAGCTATATAACTCTCCTCTACAGAGGAATTTTTCAAAGAGAAGACTAAGAGCTATATTTACAAAACTGTGGGTTTGAAAAAGTGGAGATGTTGCCTATAGCAACCAATCATATTCTAGCTATCATTTATCTAGTGCATTCTACAAAATGAAAGCAAAAGTACATTTAATATGGTGCATGTTCCCTGGGCAGAAGCCAGTTATCCGGAAGTACTCTGAAGCTAGTGGAATCGTCTTATAGGCCAAGGCTGACCCCAATAAGCTCAGGACTGCAAACCCCGGTCCCTTTCTGATAAATAAATGTTTTTATGTTCTTAAAGGGAAAGTTACCCAACTTTTGCGTGTGTATACATATATTACATGTACTTTTGCTTAAGGTAGGGATCAGTTCCCCCCTGACACAGATGTGACTTGATAAGTAAACCCCATTACTGGGTTATGTAGGCTCAACTGTAGGTAATTAAAACAAAATTAAAAGAAGAAAGAACCAATAATGTGAACCAACATATGATCCATGACACAATAGGTACAAGAATGTAAAGTTATGAGTGTCAGAGACCATAGCTGGTGGTAACTTACATTGCGGCACCAGCATACGTTGTCTGTAAAAGAAGAATACTTGTATGTTTAACAAAATTTTACACTCAATGGCATATTAATAAATTATTATTCCATTTGTATGAATGACTGTTCAATATAGCTCTTCAAAGTGCTGTAAAACGAAATTGTAAGAACTGTATCTATATTTAAGACCCAGTGAGACCTCTACGCCAGAAATAGTCAATCATCTGCTTCCAGACACACCTATGCTATATTTTAGAGACTTAGGGAGGTCACTTTTTTGCTGTAAGTACAAGTTTTTTCAATGTGGAGAACTGCAAAGGACAATTTTCAGCAGACCAGCACAATCAACTCTCAGAATAAGAGTAGCATAACTGTCAGCTAGTCTTTAGTTCTCTCTAAGCCAAGTACCAAAACAGACATACTTCTCTACAGGAATAGATTTACTAAAACTTCTAAACCAATCAGATTCTAGCTATCGTTTATCTAGTCCATTCTAGAATATGATTAGTTGCAATGGGCAACAACTGCACTTTTCCTTTTTAGAAGTTTTAGTAAATCTGCCCCTAAGTGAGCCACAAAACTGATAACCTTTTAACTAAGATATTGTGATATGTAAGGAGCTGCTACAGGTGTTTAGGATGAAAGATTGTGTTTGATGGATGGGACTCATTATAAGACAGTTTGTAGCATAGAAACTGGTGGGGAAACTTAAGTTTAACCCAGGCAGAGACAGTATTATGGTAATTCAGACCACGGGGTAAATGTATGAAGCTCCGGGTTCTTCAACACCCACGAGTTCGGAGTCTTCAGCGCTTAAATTTAGACTTCCCTTTACAAGGCAGCGCCGCTTTAAATTTAAGCGCCGAAGACGCCGAACTCGCAGGTGTTGACGAACCCGGAGCTTCATACATTTACCCCCACGTGATTAGTTAAGATACTAGTGGAGGAATAGCACCATAAAGAAGGAATTCTGCATTTTTTTTTGAGATATTGGATTTGGTTGGAAGCTAAAAAAAATGCTTAATGAGGTTTCATGCAAGTACAGCCGTGCTACAAATGAAATCATTACAACACTGATTACAACTTACAGATATCTGCTTAGCTCTATCATCTTCTCAAGGAACTGTTGTTATTTCTGTCTATTTTCCCCTCTTGGTAGAAACTTCACATTAGCCCAAATCCTACAGATATCTGCTCTGCAAGCTTGGCTTTCTATCATTTTCTTTTAAAGTTGTTATGTCTGCCGATTTTTCCTCTCCTGGGAAGCAACTTCACATTAACCCATGGGCCATCACCCCTCTGTGTAGATCTATGCATGTATGTCAATAGTTCCTTCTGTATTCCCAATTTTACAACACTTGAAAAGTGAAGTTGACATTTGGAAATAAATAATAATCCCGAGATTGTATTATGTTTCCTACACATCAGTATTTAATGGCCAGTAAATAGCATGTCGTTACCAAATAAGCTGTTCCCAAATACAGCCCAATTGTCCCTTAAGGCTGCCGCTCTGCTTAAACACTTTCACGATGCTCAGTGTTTCTTTATTTCTAGCAAAATGAATTCACTTGAAGGGTAGGATTTCAGAAAAAAAATGCTTTCACTTTTTATTCAGTTCATTTCAATAGTAATAATCCTAGAGCAGAGAACTCTTTTAACACAGCAAAGCCCTGCGTGACATTTCATTGTGGAGCTCCCCGCCTGTGAATACTTAACACAATGCAAATGGTTATTGCAGCAGCTGAAGTAAAAAAGAAAATTAACAGCAGCCGAGGTTGAAATCAAATACACTCAGAAGTTGAGTGGCTGTAGCAATATTACCGTGTGCAATTATTCCCGACCTTTAAAGACTTTTTATCAACTTGGAGGTGCAACCTGTGCTTTACAGAATTCACCTTTAATTGAAGGAAATTATATATCATATATCTATCTGTCTGTGTCTCTCTGTCTATCTCTCTCAGTCTGTCTAACAATCTAGCATCATCATCATCATCTATTTATATAGTGCCACCAATTCTGCAGTGCTGTACAGAGAACACACTCACATCAGTCCTTGCTCCATTGGAGTTTACAGTCTAATTTCCCTAACACACACACACACAGACCGAGAGAGACTACGGTCAATTTAATAGCAGCCAATTGACCTACTGGTATGTTTTTGGAGTGTGGGAGGAAACCGGAGCACCCGGAGGAAACCCTGGGAGTACATACAAACTCCACACAGATAAGTCCATGGTGGGGAATCAAATTCATCACCCCAGTGCTGTGAGGTAGAAGTGCTTACCACTAAGCCACTGTGCTATATATGTGTCTGTCTGCAGGGGCGGATGGGGAACTTAAAGTGGCCCTGGAAAAAGTTCTGACAGTGGCCTCATGTAGGTGGGGCCAATTAAATGGTAGGTCGGACCAATAAAAGGGGAAGTTAGCACATCATTAGCCTTTTAGGCAAGGCAAATGCAATACGCAATGGTAGGCAGAGTCTGCTGTCACAGTTGGCGGAGCTAACACACAAGTAGACAAAGCAAACACAATCAGGCAGAGTCAGCACACCAGTGGGTAGAGTACATGCATCGATTATGTGAGTTGAGCAGCATAATCCATCAACAGAAAATTTAGGGTGTTCCAACTATGGTGATGTGTACCCTAACTCCCAAGAAGAGGTTCCACACTCCCAATGCCCTCTATTCCTCCCAATCCCCTCTTTTTGGGGTTAAGGGTGGGATTTCAAATGTAAAAAACACATACTTTTAAATAAAACTGTTTACTTGTACATACTAGCATGAACAATTAAAACAATTTTTTTCGAATTAAATGAAAATACTCCCAGGGATGCACCATAAAAATTGTATTGAAAGGTTTAAACTGTTCTGCATGATAATTTGGCCAGGATTAGTGATACATATTGTGACAGAAGCACTGGGAAAGTGCTGATTGGGAAAGGTATACGTCCCAGCCTTTCTGCCTTGTGTACATTAAAACCCCAGGCAGATTGTTTATGTGTGTGGGAAAAAGCTTCCCAAAGTGTGTTTCTCAGCTGGAGGAAAATATGGTAATGGGCCCAGCGTCAGACTGGCCCAACGGGCTACCGGTAATATCACCGGTAGGCCCGCCTACCTTACGGCCACACCCCCTTTAACCCATGGGCGGAGCTTACCTGGAGGCCCATCCTCACAAGTTCTCCTCTCCTCTCCAGCATACCTGCTGCTCAATTGCGCTCGCAGCTGCGATCGCGTGACCCGCCCCCTCCCCCTGTCAGCTGATGTTCCCGCCTCCTGCCGCCGCTGAAGAAGGGAGAAGGAGCAGAGAGCCTGCAGCAATCAACATCTCGGTAAGTATATTAACCATTTATGTGTGTGTGTGTGTGTGTGTGTGTGTGTGTATTGGGCACACTATGTGGCATAACATTTAGGGCACTGCTGGGTGGCATAACTTTGGGGGCACTATGTGGCATAACATTTGGGGCACTACTTGGTGGCATAACATTGGGGGACTATGTGGCATAACATTTGAAGCACTACTTGGTGGCATAACTTTGGGGGCACTATGTGGCATAACATTTGGGGCACTACTGGGTGGCATAACATTGGGGGAACTATGTGGCATAACATTTGGGGCACTACTGGGTGGCATAACTTTGGGGGCACTATGTGGCATAACATTTGGGGCACTACTGGGTGGCATAACATTGGGGGCACTATGTGGCATAACATTTGGGGCACTACTTGGTGGCATAACATTGTTTTGGAGGCACTACTATGTGGCATAGGGGGGCTGCCTATCTATACTAAACTATAGGGGGGCTAACTATACTAAACTATAGTGAAGGGGGCTGCCTATGCTAAACTATAGTGAGGGGGGCTGCACAGAGAACACTATAGGGATGGGGTGATGGGACCTTTAATGCTGAGATGGTTTGGGTCTATAATTGAATGTGGGGCTGAGTGTGGAGAGGAGGGCTATCTATTAAATGTGAAAATTAATTATTTAATGCTGGGAATGGTCGTGGGAAATGGATGTAGTAAACGTAAATGCTATTAATTTATTGCTGGGGCTGTTTGGAGGGAGGGTAATAGGTTTATTTATTAAATGGGAATACTATTAATTTGATGTTGGGGTCGGTTGGAGGGAAATAGATCTATTTATTAAATGTGAGCACTATTACTTTAATGTTGAGGCTGGAAAGAGGCCTAATTATTAAACGTGGGTGCTGTTGATTTAATGGCAGGGAGGGATGGCGTTTCTAAATGTACCCATTATTTTTTTCAAATAGGGCCCTCAACATTCCAGGATCCAGACAAGCCGCAACTAAAGAAACCAGCAGCCACAGGTGATAAAAGTGACAACAACAGGTAGGACAGTCTGTCAAATGTTCTGAGTCTAGTGCAGGCTTGGCTAACCTGTGGTACTCCAGGTGTTGTGAAACTACAAGTCCCAGTATACCCTTCCAGCAATAAGCTGCTATATATTGGCAAAGCATGCTGGTGCTTGTAGTTTCACAACACCTGGAGTGCCACAGGTTAGCTAAGCCTGATTTTTGGTGACTGTTCTGCCCAATCTAAGGGGCAGGTCAAGACTGTGTATTCTTTATATACACACTGCATTCTTTATATACTACACTAAGGTGCTAGCTGTCCTTCGTGGACTGACCACTCCCCCTCTAGTGTCTGGTCCCGCCTCTATGATGGCTGACCACACCCCCTCTGGTGGGCCCCTAGTGTTGCAGTCCCCCAGTGGGCCCTTCATGCCCCAGTCTGACACTGTATGGGCCCCTGGGGTTATGGATGGAGAGAGAGGGTGGGCTCCATTTATCAGGTCCATTCTGAGTCTTCTGGGCCTCCAGCTTAACTGTAGACTGATTTGCAACTGCACCTGTGTGTGGGTGTTTAAAAAGCAGTCAGGCTTTCATGCAGTCTCACAGACCTGGGGAGTAGGTGGGATACCTCCTGAGAGACTCTGAAAATGTTGAGCAATTACCTCTATGTTTTGTAAGTGAGTGGGACACAAGGTCCCTCACATGTGAGAGGGTCTCACTGTGAGTTTAGTTAATGCCAGACAAGGTGTTTATTTTGAATGTTTCTTTGTTTTCTTTATTTAAAAAAACTGGCTGAGGCCAGTTGTGCCAGAACCTTTGACTTGTGTGACTTGTCTGCTTCTGTACACTAGCATCTACGCTAGGGGATGGCACCTGTTTCCTTAACGTGGTTACAATATACAATACAAAGAGCATCCTAGTGACCGCCATACAATAGAGAGAGCATTCTAGTGATCATATCAACATATTAACTGACGATAATGATAATTATAATCAGTGCTTTTTTTGTCATAGAACTCACCGGAACCGAGTTCCAGCACCTTTTTTCAACGGATTTTCCAAGTTTTAAAAGTAACTTTTGAACATTTGATGTTTGGTCCATGTGAATGGGAATCGCCCTGTCGAGCGTAGCAGGTTGGCGGCAAAATCATTAAAACGGTGCATGCTGGCTGCTTGTGAGTCCGATGCATGCGTACTTTGTTCGCGCTGGTTGTGATGGCACTGCTCGGTTTGTGGCGCTGCCCAGCTTGTGATTGGTCGTGTGGTCGCGCGCTGAGAGCCTACTGCGGGCGGCAACCGCTATATTTGTGTATGTGTGTGTACAGTGATTGCATACGTGATGTGAGTTCCGGCACCTTTTTTCTTGCAAAAAAAAGCACTGATTATGATAATGATGATGATATGTGTGCCCAGTGTGTCTGTCCCTGTATGTGTGCCCAGTTTGTCTGTCCATGTATATGTGTGCCCAGTGTGTCTGTCCATGTATATGTGTGCCAAGTGTGTGCCAAGTGTGTACCTGTAGTTTTTGAAAAATAACTTCAACAATCTATCTATGTGTCTGCCTGTCTATCTATCGCTTCATTTAATTTCGATCTATCCCATATCTATCTGTCTGTCAAACAATCTATCTATGTATCTATCTGTCTGTCTGTCTGTCTGTCTGTCTGTCTGTCTGTCTGTCTATCTATCTATCTATCTATCTATCTATCTATCACTTATTTCACATTTGCCCATGCAATTTCACACAATTTAGTTTTAAGTGTTCTACACAGAGTTCCCCCTGCCATTTATGTTCTACCCAGTAATCCCAGACCCAGGGGAGGGCTGGCAAATTTCAGCCCGGAGGGACAAGACTCGATTCAGCAGCCTATTAGGAACATTTTAAAGGAAAAAAAAAATGCAGTCTGGCCAGTGACCCAGCCCAAGGTAGCCCACTATGGGACCGGAATGGGGAAATAATGCCCCCTACCCCCTTCCCCCCCCAGCCCGTGTCCAGACCTACCTCAACCACAACCCACAGGAGAATTATTTGACTGTGTGCATTCTAGCTTTATTTATAAACTTATTTTGACATATAACGTACCTCTCAACTCATCTCGATTCGTGGGCTGCAAAAGGGGTTGGGCTTAACCAAAAATGTGTGGAGTTTTACCTAAATGTTACACATTTGTGGCCGGAGCTTGGGTGGTTATGGAGGCAGGGATTATTTTGCCTCGATTTCGGGATTCTAAATGTTGGTAGTTATGGTATAAGGGTAACTCAAATTAATTCAATAGGTACCGACCTCTGCTAATATGACTCAAAATTACAATTGTTAATAATTAATAAAAAATATGTAAAAATAATTAAGTGTATTTTTTAAATTAATATGCCTAAATAGTAGCTTGGTATAAAGGGGGTATTTTCAATGAATTTACACATATTGACAGGTACTTATACTTAGTATACACAAAGACAACATTTGTCATCCCACTAGGGAACATGTTAAAGTAAAAGTCTGCCATACCCTGCTGTATGAAAACTATACCCTGTTTTCCATCTAGGAGATTCCGGAGGGGCGGTCAGCTTGCAAGTGTGGGATGGGGCATGGTGATGCCATTGCGCCAGTCTAGCCAGGCCCCTGGTCAAGATTTGTGGCATTGTGCGGCAGGGTGCAGCCTAATAACCCAAGTAACATCATTAAGCCCTGCCTCGCCCAGGATCCAGGAGAGTGCCTGCTCTTCCAGTAGTGTAGAAGAGTAGCCAAGTATAAAATAGGTTTATCTAAAAGTTGTATCGAATTGTTCTCTGCTCAGCAACATTGTTCTAGCTCTATTTGTAGAAAGACCAACTAAAGCATTTACTGTCAGCGGAACCGTTTTTCAGCCTGGTGTGACAGCCTGCTAACCAGACGGAGGATGTATAGTTGAAAAGACAGCTAAAAGATGCAGCATGATCTTCTATCTATAAGTATTTTTAAGAATGTTATATTGTGGAAAAAAAACATTTCTTGGGAGGTAAATTTTCGACTCCTTCCTGTCAAGTCTGGTGATCCGGAACTAGGAGAAAGGACAATAATGTTGCAGAAAGATGAGAGTGTTAAGACTGAGTACACAGTCAGGGCAAGATGCTGCTAACTGGTCCTGTACACGAGTTGAGAGGTGTGAGAGACTGCGCTTGCATTAAGAGACGCTTAGGGAGGTTTGAGACTGTACTTGTTAGTACCAAGTATAGACATGAGCTGAGCGAGGGCAACTGGTACTAGGACTGTGAGTACGCCGACATACATATTCTTTTTTTTTTATGATTTGTTAATATATACAGTGTATATATCTATACCTATATCTACATAATATGATGTATTTAATACAGTTGATATTTAAATACTGTTGTATTACTCTATCAATTTTTGTTATGTTTAACCACTTGATGCCAGTCTATCTCATGAGTGCCACCATAGGTACAAGCTCTGTGAGTGCTGTGGTTGCTTAAGCACCCCCAGTATTTGTGATAAGCATGTCTATGCATGGCATTTATCAGTTATATGGAGGTTGGACGTAACGTGAGCACCCCCAACTATTTAAAAATAGTTGTCACCTATGGGTGTTAACTTTTTATAGCAATTATTGTATCACTATTCATTCACAGAAGTGTTTTTAGCAGCATTATATGCATTGTGTAAACACTTATTAAAGTGCATTCCTTGATAACTACCACAAGCATCTCAGAAATAGTACTTATTCAATTTATTACATGTCATGCCAGGGCAGCATATATGAAACAAGGTATTCCTCTTCCCCTCAGTTTTGTTCTTACATCAAGGGGTTCACTTAATTGGTCCAGTCATGGAGTATTATGTTCTATATACCATAGAAAATACAAAAAACAGCACTAGTTCCTATTGTGTATGGTTTTAAGGTATTCAGCGATATCCCTAAACCAGCGGTTCCCAAAGTGTGCGCCGTGGCTCCCAGGGTGCAGCACTGTCACAGGGGTGCCGTGGCCGGGAAAACAAAACAAAAACAAAAAAACTTACCAATCCGGCTGTGCCAGGACCCAGCATCCTCCTCCCCTCTCACTGAATATGGAGTTACATCATTACGCCTGACATATTCAGTGAGAAGCAGCAGGAGAGAGGAGGATGCTGGGTCCCGGGTGCCGCCGAATTGGTAAGATGACAGAAGAAAGAGAAGAAAGAAGGCCAAGTTTGGTCAGTAAAGAATCAGAGGGGATATAGTAAAAGGAAACAGCAATGAAGGGGCAAAAGAATGAAGGAGGGGGCAGAGTGTGTGGATGAAGAGGGTGCAAAGTGGGTGGATGAAGGAGTGTGTGGATGAAGGAGGGTGCAGAGTGTGCGGATGAAGGAGGGCACAGAGTGTGATCGGGAAGGGACACTGTGATGATTTTTGTACATATTGTTGTTTTATTTTGTTTGATCTTATTCCTCTGAGTATTAGCTGTAAATTATTCTTTGACAGAAATATAATTGAAAAAAATATATAAAAATATTCTTATCCATTGGATTTATGTGTATTATTTTTGCAAACAACTTACTAAGTTTTTCTATCCTTACCTAAATACTTATTACGTTATTTTGACCTAACTACTTATAAAACGGGACTGCTCAGTAATTATTTTGGAGGGGTGCCTTGAAAAAATTATGGAGACTCTAAGGGTGCCGCAAACTAAAAGTTTGGGAACCACTGCCCTAAACCACTGCTTAGAGGCTCTCTTATACTTATAATGTTAGATGCCTGAATTACTGTGAGTTTGTTTATGTGCTATGTATAATTTATCAATAATTGTATCATGGATTCTGGAAGTCTGCCTTGGGTAGAAGTGACAAGGCGGAGTCCCCGGGTAGCCTTTCCAGCATTCAGAGTAAGTCTGTAGTCTATATGGTCAGCAGAGGAGTACTTGTGTCACTCAATCTGGCTTCAGTTGTTGATAAACAAGCTTTGAGTTTATTAAAGGTGTTCCATTAGTTGTATTACACTCTCAGTTGCTTTTCCATATTCTGAGCATGATCACCTTGCAGGGATCATCTGGTGAACAGAGGGCACGAGCATGAGTAACCCATTTATAATATACACCTTACTCATTAAGATACACAAAACAAACGTAATGTGCGTTTTTTTAAAAAAACATTGGGCATATACATGTCCGTATTCAAGGCTGAGCGTTTGCAGGCAATATGTTCCTTGATGAATTCGGGAGCAACTTACGCGACATAAAACCCGATGCACGTAAGATTGCAGTTTTATTTACTCCACCATGATTCACTAGTAGACATACCATTTTGCACTACATGCATATTTACTCCTAATTGACAGAGGAATGCACAGGCATGCAATTCCGTCATTACCTTATTACTGCTAAACACTCATGTTTCATGACATAATTGTCAAATAAACCCTGCATATTAACCCTTTGTATGATGCATTAACACATCAACCTGTACTGTTGCAAGGTGTAATTGCATGATATTGAAAAATACACGTAGAACATATCTTAAAAACACACACAAAGATTATTTTTTTTAAAAAAAAAAACGTTTTATTTTATAAACAAACTTTTTGAACATAAAAACTAATAAAAAAAACAAACTATGATGTTTTATGCAAATCAAAATATTTTAGAATTTTCTTTTGTTTTGTTTTTAATTTTTTTGAATGAGAATGTGGGCCGATGGTGTTTCTTCTGCATCTGAAAAAAATAATTATTAAAATCAGAGCATTATGACATTTTATAAGCATCTTACCTTTATGGGTGTAGATTGTTCCCAAATTTTTTTTTTAGACTAGAGCAGTGGTTCCCAAACTTTTGCAGTTCACAGCACCCTTAGAGTCTCCCTAATTTTTTAAGGCACCCCTCCAAAATAATTACCGAGCAGTCCTGTTTTAGAAGTAGTTGGGTCAAAAAATTGTAATAAGTATTTAGGTCAGGACAGAAATGCTTATTTAGTTGTATGCAAAAATGCCACCTCTGCATCCAGACACTCTGCCCCCACTGCATCCAGACACTCTGCCCTCTCTCACGCTGCCCCCTCTCACGCTGTCCCCCCTCCTCTGCTCTCTCTCACGCTGTCCCTCCTCCTCTGCACTCTGTCACGCTGTCCCCCCTCCTCTGCCCTCTGTCACGCTGTCTCCCTCCTGTCACGTTGTCCCCCTCCACTGCCCCTCTCACGCTGTCCTCCTCCTCTGCCCACTGTCCCCCTCCTCTGCCCTCTGTCACTCTGTCCCAGCTCATCTGCCATGCTGTCCCCCTCCTCTGCCCTCTGTCACGCTGTCCCAGCTCCTCTGCCCTCTGTCCCCCTCCTCTGCCCTCTGTCACGCTGTCCCAGCTCCTCTTCCATGCTGTCCTCCTCCTCTGCCCTCTGTCACAGCTCCTCTGCCCTCTGTTACGCTGTCCCAGCTCCTCTGCCCTCTGTCACGCTGTCCCAACTCCTCTTCCACGCTGTCCTCCTCCTCTTCCCTCTGTCATGCTGTCCCAGCTCCTCTGCCATCTGTCACGCTGTCCCAGCTCCTCTGTCACGCTGTCCCCCTCCTGTCACGCTGTCACTCTCATCTGTCCCCCTCCTGTCACGCTGTCCCTCTCCTCTGTCCCCCTCCTGTCATGCTGTCACTCTCCTCTGTCCCCCTCCTGTCACGCTGTCCCTCTCTGTCCCCCTCCTGTCACGCTGTCACTCTCCTCTGTCCCCCTCCTGTCACGCGGTCACTCTCCTCTGTCCCCCACCTGTCACATTGGCACTCTCCTCTGTCCCCCTCCTGTCACTCTCCTCTGTCCCCCTCCTGTCACGCTGTCACTCTCCTCTGTCCCCCTCCTGTCACGCTGTCACTCTCCTGTCCCCCTCCTGTCACGCTGTCACTCTCCTCTGTCCTCCTCCTGTCCCTCTCCTCTGTCCCCCTCCTGTCACGCTGTCCCTCTCCTCTGTCCCCCTCCTGTCACGCTGTCCCTCTCCTCTGTCCCCCTCCTGTCACGCTGTCCCTCTCCTCTGTCCCCCTCCTGTCACGCTGTCCCTCTCCTCTGTCCCCTCCTGTCACGCTGTACCTCTCCTCTGTCCCCCTCCTGTCACGCTGTCCCTCTCCTCTGTCCCCCTCCTGACACGCTGTCCCTCTCCTCTGTCCCCCTCCTGTCACGCTGTCCCTCTCCTCTGTCCCCCTCCTGTCACGCTGTCACTCACCTCTGCCCTCTCTGCCGCGCGCCAGCCATAAAACAAACAGAAACACTTACCAATCCGCCGGGCGCCGGGACCCAGCATCCTCCTTTCTCACGCAGCCTGTCACTGATATGACAGGCTGCGTGAAAGAGGATGATGCTGGGTCCCGGCATCCGGCGGATTGGTAAGTGTTTCTGTTTGTTTGGTTTTTTTTATGGCTGGCGCGCGGCACCCCTGAGACAGCGCCGTGGCACCCTTGGGAGCCGCGGCGCACAGTTTGGGAACCGCTGGACTAGAGGAATGGTCAAGGGTGTGGAAACTAAAGTTTAATGCCAGCAAATGCAAAATCATGAACTTGGGTCTCAAAAAGCCAAGGTTAAATATAGTATTAATGGCACTATAATGAAATCTACTGTGGAGAAAAGGTATCCAGGAGTCACTATTTCAGGTGACTTAAAAGTAGGTAAACAATGTAACAAAGCAATGAGAAAGCAAAGCAAGATGCTTGGTTGCATAGGGAGAGAACTCAGTAGCAGAAAGAAAGAAGTAATAATGCCACTGTATAGGTTAAACATGCTTGGAATAGACCTTACAAAGAATCTAATATGGTTTGAGGTTACCATAGGTTAAAAAATAGGCAGACGAAATGGGCCAAGTGGTTCTTATCTGCTGTCAAATTCTATGTTTGTATGTATGCACCCGGCTACGCACCGCATTTGAGAGGACATCACAGAGCAGGTCAATGCCTTAGCTCCTATTCAGAGGTCTGTGACTAAGGTGAAATATTTCAGTCTATTATGCTCTACATACATTTCTAAACTGGCCACCTTCTACATTTCTAAAATAGTCACCCTCTTTCAATATTGTGAAACACATAAATGTAAGGCATGGGAAAACCAAGGCAAAAACCTTTCAAAAATATATCAATTTCCACATTTTGCATTGCACCTGTTTTACATTTTTAAACATTATTATGTCTGTGTAGCAACCTGTGATTAATGTGTGACCTTTAGGCCCAATACATGTATATCTATATGTATGTCTGCACAAGTATTTGAAACTTGGTTTTGCCAGTATACATTGTATCTTTCTTCATTTTGAACATTTCACACAGGTGGCAAGACTTTAAGTGACACCTCAAGGACAAGCTGAGTGATCACTGCAGGCATGCTAGTGGGACAGTCCCATGGCATCCATTCAGTCCCCTGAAGACCATGGCATAGGCCTGCATCAATGATCAGTTGGTGTAAGCCGTGGGACACATTGATATCGTCAAGAGCCCCACCCTAACCGCAACACATTTCCCCCAGGTAAATTTCATATCAGGATACATGCATTAACGTTTCAATTTATTGTAATGTCATGACTAAATAAATATAAACACCCCCACCAACAATCTAAAAATGCCCATGTTTTCTAAAGTAATCTCCACTTGAATTTTTACAAATGTCATAAAAAAAAAACAACCAAACCTAGCGCACTAGACTACAACCTAGTAAGCCTACTGAATAAACTGGCCATGTTTTCAAGATTACTGTGTATTTTCTGTCATTATCACTTGGACAATAACAAAGTTATATATGAATACATAGGTAAAAGTGCCTTCAAGTCAAAGATAAGCAGTTTGCAGTTTATGCATTTTGTCCATTTGGTGTAATATTTTCTATACATGACCCCTACATGACACACGATACCAAAAAAATATACGTTTCACATGTGAACAGAGTAATGTATGTTATCAAATCTACTGATATGGTGCAAAAACTTGGATGTTATGGACACAAACATACATGCTTATGATGTTATTTTTACTTGCACTATGTTAGCTGTAGATGATCAGAGTGAGCTGGAAGAGGAGGCCACAGAAGACAAAACCTATGGCGGGGAAGATGAACAGCAGCCCCACAATGAAGATGCAAGGGGTACTGGGCAGTGTGTCCAAATTTTGAAATCTTCTTTGTTAAAATGTATCAAAGTAATACAAATGTGGAAAAACTAATGCACCAATTCAATAACACACTCAAAATGATACATTCAACATGGGAGTGACATACTGATACAAATGTTTCCTAGCTCCATAATCCATCTCCTACCCATGTGCCACCTTTTCCCCTCATGCCCCTATGCCACCTTATGCATATCCTGACCATATACCAGTATATGCCCATCCTGCTCCATGCCACCCTGTGCCCATCTTGCCTCAGTGACAACCTATAATCATCCTTCCCTGGTGTCACCTTATGGCCATCCTGCCCCTGTGCCATATTATGCCCCTACTTCCCCTGTGCCACATTATGCCTCTTCTGCCCCTACGCCACCTTATCCTCTTCTGCCCCTATGCCAATAGATTACCCTCATTGCCATCACCCACCAGTTTACCCTCATTGTTATCAGCCTCCTGTCTACCCTACAGCTCTACTGCCATCTTCTGCCCCTCCACAGCCACCTTTTGCCCCCAATACCCTGCTGATATCTTCTGCCCCTCCTTCCCCTGTGAGACCTGTTGCCCCTACTGACCCTGTGGGACCTGTTGCCCCTCCTGCCCCTGTGGTACCTGTTGCCCCTCCTGCCCCTGTGGTACCTGTTGCCCCTATTGCCCCTGTGGGACCTGTTGCCCCTCCTGCCCCTTTGGAACTTATTGACAATCCTGCCCTGTGCCACCTTCTGCTCAGGTGATCCAGCGGCAGTTTGATCAAGTATCACAGTTAAAATTGGGCAAGGGGGCATGCAAGGAAGAGAAACTAAATGATTTTTGTGTTTTTCACTTGTGTTGTTCTGTGTGTCACAAATTTGCCTTTTTTGAAACTAAAATGTTTTGAACAAAAATTATTTTCCTTGTTTCTTCCTCCTCTTGCACCCATGAATGGCAATAAAGTAAAAAAAAAAATTGTATGCATTGCAGATTTGTGGTGTCCTTTGGGGCCTGCACAATATATACAAAACATTATTCCAGCTAACATAGCTTGGTCCATAAAATATACTAATGTTTTGTTTTTTTTAATCCAGTATTTTTATTGGAATTTTTCAAGATACAAACATACCAAACAACAAAGAGAAAAGAAAAACAATCGCATACATATCAGAATTAAATGACGCAATTTACAAGATTTCAGTAAAGCATAATAACAGTATATGTGCTATACTCATTCAGGATCATACATCGTAAATGCTCATACATAGGTATGTTACACATGCAGGGTTTACCATATAGACTCAGATATTTATTATAAGAACTGCGGGAGCCATACATTTAAGTACTCGGAGCATCTGAACTAGATGACACAGGGTAGAATGGAGACTCTAACCATCTGTACCATATATTCTCAAATTTCTTCAGAGTCTGTCTACTAGTATAGACAAATCTCTCGTGCCTTATGGTGGTATTAACCAGTGCCTTCCAATTTCTAACCGTGGGACTCGTCGGGGCCAACCACAGCCTCGCTATACAGACCTTAGCCAATATCAATAACTGTGAAATGTACATTTTTGTCAGTTTATTAAGTTCACCCTTTAAACGGAGCCCAAAGAGACAAGTGGCCGGTGCACGAAGAGGCCCTTCAATTCCAGTAACTTGAATACATCGCCTTATCCTGCGCCAGAAGACTTGTATACATGGACACTCCCATGAAAGGTGCCAAAAGTTAGCATTGACCAATTTGCATTTCGGACAGTTAGGGGTAACATCCGGACGAAATTTTGCCAGTCTAATAGGGGTAAAGTAAGCCCTGTGTAGGATAAACACCTGTATTTGTTGAAATTTTAATGACGAGGTATAACCGTTAGTACTGTCTGTAACCATTCCCCACTCCTTGTCTGATAAAGGGCCAATATCTATTTCCCACTGATTCCTCAAACCATTCAAATCATCTACAGTGGATTCATACAAAAGACATGAGTACATTTGAGAGATCAGACCCCTATGACCCTGGGCCTGTAGTTGTTTCCTCAGTGGAGCCACACCAATCACCAGTGTCTTCCCCTTAAATTGTGTGTTTAGGGCGTGTCTTAATTGAAGGTAAGAATAAAACATTGTTCTGGGTACAGAGAATTCCCCAACCAACTGTTCGAAAGATTTAAGTACATTTGTGTCATAGAGTTGACCTACCGCCACCACACCCAACCGAGACCACTGCCTGGCCCCCTCCACTGTGTTCAACTCCTCAAATTTCTTTGCCCCCCAGATAAGAGTACATGGATCAATGTCAGTCTGTTTCATTATTTTATTACTAATTGTCCAAATCTTGATTGCCTGGATCAGGAGTGGAGGAGCCCGCATGCCAAGCCGCCCTGCCAGCAGTGACTGTAAGGGAGTGTGATTAGAATTAAATTGGTGTACCAACACCCAATGTAGATCACGGTAATCGGGGTCCGAAACCCATGCCTTAAGGTGAACCAACTGAGAGGCAACATAGTATAGTTTCAAGTTAGGTAGTGCAAGTCCACCAGAAGATCTGGATTTGCACAGCGAGCTGAGCTTGACCTTAGCCCTTCCCCCTCCCCAAACCAATGAAGTCAGATAGCTATCAATGCATCGGAAAATGGAGGGTGACTAATTAAATTTATCCTGCCGGAGATAGAAAGCGGGAGCTTCCTCCACACATGAGTCTTTTCTTTAAGGTATTCGATCTGGGGCCGTAAATTAAGTTTTACATATTCAACGGGGGTATTAGAGATCCATATTCCCAAGTATTTGAATTTTGATGCCCATTTTAACTGCAGGCCTTCTAGCATTGTCACGGGACATTCCCATCCCAGAGGGAACACGCTAGATTTATCCCAATTAATTTTTAATCCGGAAAAAAAACCAAATCCATCAACCACCCGCAGCAGATCTCTCAGGGAAGTGTCGTGGTCTGAAAGAAACAGCAGCATATCATCTGCATATAATGCCACCTTATCCTCTCTATGCTCTGATCTAAGTCCCACAATTTCTCTATCATGCTGGATCTTACAGGCCAGTGGCTCTATTGCTAATGCAAACAGGGCCGGAGACAACGGGCATCCCTGTCTAGTACCCCGTTCTAATTGAAATTGTTGAGAAAGATGCCCATTGACACAGACCCGTGCCACTGGATGTGAATACAAATGTCTAACCCATTTTATAAATTCAGGGTCCACTCCAAATCGGGACAGTACTTCCCACAAGTACGGCCACTCCACCGAGTCAAACGCCTTGGCTGCGTCCAAGGACACCACAACTTCGCTCTCAGAGGAAGGTGACCGCACCTGCAGGAGAGTGTACAGCCTTCTAAGATTGATAGACGTGGACTTGCCGGGCATAAATCCCGTCTGATCCAGATGAATCAATTCCAGAACCACTCTATTCAACCTCAAAGCCAGTAATTTAGCCAGAATCTTATCATTTGACAAAAGTGAAATCGGGCAGTAGGACTCAGGGTACAACGGATCTTTCCCTGACTTAGGCAGCACCACCACTATTGCCTCTGCCATTGAAGGGGAAAGAGCGCCAGTCTCACCCAGCTCGCTGAATCTATCCAACAACTAAGACACAAAAAAAGGCTGATGTTTTTTATATAATTCAATTGGAATTCCATCTACTCCCGGGGCTTTACCATTGGGGAATGACATAATAGCTATGTCAATCTCTTCAAGAGTGAAGGGTGAGTCCAAAAACTCCCTACTGTCATTGGAGAGGACAGGAAGGGAGATATCATTCAAATACAGCTGTAACATATCCACGTCATACCCAACCTGTGACTTATATGTATTAGAATAATATTTATGAAACACCTCAACAATATCAGGCATCAGATACCTCTTAACCCCACTGTCATCACAGATAACCGGTACTGCCGCATCCGCCCTCTCCGCCCTTGTCAGATAAGCCAGAAAACTACTGTTTATATCGCCCTCTGCATATCGTACATGCTTAGAAAACAAGAACTTATGCTTGGATTTCTCAAATACATAATCTACCCACTCCCTCTGGGCCAGCTGCCAAGCTCGCCTTACAAGCTCAGTTTTGTCCTCTATGCATTGTGTTTCTAAGGATTTACACGTTTTCTCTAGTATCTGTTCTTTTTGTCTGGACGACTTTTTAATTTCAGCTACACCAGCAATTAATGTCCCCCTCAGGAAGGCTTTGAAAGCGTCCCAAACTATAGGTGGCCTAGTTGTTACCAGATTATCTACAAAGAAGCCTTCCCACGGTGTCACCAATGTCGCTCCTGTACCCATCAAGGAGAGCCAGAAGGGATTTAATTTCCAAAAGGACTGACCTCTATCAATTGCAAAATCAATAGATAAACAGAGGGGCGAGTGGTCAGAGTTCCCCCTAGCCCTATACTCCACGCTCCTCACCAGCGGTACCATAGAGTGTGACAGCAGAGCCAGATCAATTCTTGAAAATGCATTGTATGATGTAGAAAAGCAGGAGAATTGGACCTCTTCTGAATGCCTCAAACGCCATACATCTACTAACCCCATTTCCACAAACAAAGCAGAAAAAGCCGACTTAGAGTTGCCAACTACAACATTTCGCCACCTATCCACCTCTCTATTCATCACATTGTTGAAATCCCCTATACAAATGGCTGGAACCTCTGGGAACAATGCCATGAATTCTCCACATTTCCTCAACACCTCGCTACTATACGGTGGGGGTATATATACCACTAACAGAATCACCGGAACCCAGTTAATGACGGCCTTCATCAGCAGAAACCTTCCCCCTGCATCCACCTGAATTTTTTCCACGGAGAAGCAGAGACGCTTATGCACCAATATAGAGACCCCTCGAGAATTAGTCGTGTACATAGAGTGGTATGCCTTACCCACCCATGCTTTTTTAAGGGCGAGTACTCTATCACCGTGTAAATGAGGCTCCAATAAACAAACAATATCTGGATCATTTTTTCTAATTTGTACATTCCAGGAGAGAATTTTCAGCTCCTTATCAGATGCACCAGAATACATATAATAGTCCCTCCTGTCCCACTACCCCGCATCCCACACCCCTGCAGAGCATACATTGATATACTTATAAGCACATATAATCCTTGTCCATGTATTTGCGATAACATTGAAACTACCCACAACTTAATAACCTTAATACTAAACCCACAACCCCACCCTGTATACTCCACCCAATTCAAGTATACCTTAATCCGGCGGTTCCCAAACTGTGCGCCGCGGCTCCCAGGGGTGCCGCGGCGCTGTCACTGGGGTGCCGCGGGCCAGACATAAAAAAAGACAAAACACAGAAACTTGCCAATCCATCGGGCGCTGGGACCCAGCAGCCTCCTCTCTCCTGCAGCTGTCACTAAATATAAACGTCAGTAGCAAGCTGCAGGAGAGAGGAGGCTGCTTTTGTCCCGGCGCCCGATGGATTGGTAAGTTTCTGTGTTTTTGTTTTTTTTTATGGCTGGCGCGGGGCAGAGTGAGAGGGATCGTGGCAGAGGAGGGGGACAGAGGATGGTGACAGCGGGACAGAGGAGGAGTGCAGAGGATGGTGACAGCGGGACAGAGGTTGGTGACAGAGGAGGAGAGCAGAGGATGGTGACAGCGGGACAGAGGTTGGTGACAGAGGATGGTGACAGCGGGACAGAGGAGGAGAGCAGAGGATGGTGACAGCGGGACAGAGGTTGGTGACAGAGGATGGTGACAGCGGGACAGAGGAGGAGAGCAGAGGATGGTTACAGCGGGACAGAGGAGGAGAGCAGAGGATGGTGACAGTGGGACAGAGGTTGGTGACAGAGGATGGTGACAGCGGGACAGAGGAGGAGAGCAGAGGATGGTGACAGCGGGGTAGAGGTTGGTGACAGAGGATGGTGACAGCGGGACAGAGGAGGGGGACAAAGGATGGTGACAGCGGGACAGAGGAGGGGGACAGAGGATGGTGACAGCGGGACAGAGGAGGAGAGCAGAGGATGGTGACAGCGGGACAGAGGAGGAGAGCAGAGGTTGGTGACAGTGGGACAGAGGTTGGTGACAGTGGGACAGAGGTTGGTGACAGAGGATGGTGACAGCGGGACAGAGGAGGAGAGCAGAGGATGGTGACAGCGGAACAGAGGAGGAGAGCAGAGGATGGTGACAGCGGGACAGAGGAGGAGAGCAGAGGATGGTGACAGTGGGACAGAGGAGGGGGACAGGATGGTGACAGCGGGACAGAGGAGGAGAGCAGAGGATGGTGACAGAGGAGGTGGAAAGGATGGTGACAGCGGGACAGAGGAGGGGGACAGAGGATGGTGACAGCGGGACAGAGGAGGAGAGCAGAGGATGGTGACAGCAGGGCAGAGGAGGGGGACAGAGAGCCGAGGATGGTGACAGCAGGGCGGAGGAGGGGGACAGAGGGGCGGAGGAGGGGGACAGAGGGGCGGAGGAGGGGGACAGAGGAGGGGGACAGAGGGGCAGAGGAGGGGGACAGAGGGGCGGAGGAGGGGGACAGAGAGGAGAGGAGCACAGCGGGGCAGAGTAGGGGGACACAGCGTGAGAGGGCAGAGGAGGGGACAGCGTGTGAGAGGGCAGAGTAGGGGGACATTGTGAGAGGGCAGAGGAGGGGGGACAGCGTGACAGAGCAGAGGAGGGGGGACAGCGTGACAGAGGGCAGAGGGGCCAGTGTGAGAGAGGGCAGTGTGTCTGGATGCAGAGGGGGCAGAGTGCCTGAGGGCAGAGTGTCTGGATGCAGAGGGGGCATTTTTGCATACAACTAAATAAGTATTTCTGTCCTGACCTAAATACTTATTACAATTTTTTGACCCAACTACTTCTAAAACAGGACTGCTCAATAATTATTTTGGAGGGGTGCCTTGAAAAAATTTGGAGACTCTAAGGGTGCCGCGAACTGCAAAAGTTTGGGAACCACTGCCTTAATCCCTAGCTAGAGTTAACTTAAGATATTCAGCAGGCCAGCACACTACCACAAAAGGCCACCCACCCGCCAACCCGCAAAATACCAGAAGAGAGAGGAAGAGAGAGAAAGAGAAAAGGGAGGAAAAGGGGCAAATTGAGACAAGAAAGGAAAAGAACGGCCTTAAAGCCATGGGCTCTACAGCCCATTACATTTTTTACAGTGGACCTTTCAACATTAGTTTGAAAATCACAAACCCCACCTGAGAGAAATGCATTTTTTTTTATTTATTTTTTGTACCACAGAAGAGAAATTGCATCATGTATAACAAATACCATGCATAATATCAATGACAAATCGGCAATGTCCCAAGGACTATGAGGAGAGACAGAGAAAAGTACTTATCCAGCATCAGCGTCCAGCAGCAGCCAGGCAGTCCAGCCAAACAGCAGCCTCTCGGGGAGTATCAAAAAAGATGTACGGCCCTCCAAAACCACCCGCAACCGGGCAGGGAAGATCATGGCATACGGGATCTGTAAATCTCTCAATCTTTTCTTCACCAGAATGAACTGAGCCCTGTTCTTTTGTACATCCAGAGCGAAGTCAGGATACATTGCTACTCGCTGACCATTGTATTCCACTGGACCTTTCTGCCTAGCCAAGCGTAGAATGACATCTCAGTCACGATAGTGCAACAATTTGTCTATGAAGGTGGGCGGGGGGGCTCCAGGAGGGGGTGCTTGAGTTGGATCACAGTGGGCCCGCTCCACCGCGAATTGGGCTGTACATGACTCTGTACCAAACAGTTGGATTAACCACTTTTCCAGGAAGGATTCTGGGGAGGCATCTTCTGCCTTCTCGGGTAATCCAACCAACCGAATGTTGCTGCGACGCAAGCGCCCCTCCATATCCGTGAGCTTTTGTTTAAACAGGGAAGCTTACGACTCCAGACTCTCCAACCGGCCCGCAACTGGTGCAGAAGTGTCCTCCAATGTAGACACACGGGTCTCCACTTCACCCACTCTCTCCCTGATTTTTTGCACGTCTTGCCGGAGAAGAGAGAGGTCCACCTGCACCTCTCCTATTTTATCCATTACACGCTTTTCAGATGCCCCAATGGCCTGCAGGACCTGCTGTAATGTAACCTCCGGGTCCGCCAGTAGAGCCAACAAGGGGGGGGGGTAACAGGATGTGCTGCATCTCCCAAACCAGAGGCCGCAGTGGAGGAGCGAGCAAAGCGGTCCAATTTTCCCGCTGCGTTGGACTGGCTATGTTTGCCCATAATTACAATGGGGTAAGCGGGATAATATTTATCCTATAAAAATAAAAGTGGCACCAAAGCCTGTCCAGCTCCAATCCAGCCTGTGTTTATTACCGATTATATTGCTGGCAATGCAGCCAAGCAGCTTCACACAGGTCTCAGCCCAATACACTTCAACAGGACCAGCCAGACTACTCCTCAGCAGAGGAGGAGAATATGCCTGCCTCAGATGGCTGCACACATATTTATATATAACACCGTTCATGTAGACCGAGGGTCACCTCTGTTAATCAGCTTTCAGGCTGTGCCTGTACTCAGTTGTGCGCGCTCCAGTATGTCTTGCTGTATAGCTCAAAGGCAAGTCCTCGCTTCAGCACTAACTTGGCAGCACAGCGTACCTCAGGACCAGGCAAGATGGCGCCCCGGATCGTGAAATGGCTCGAAGAAGGGATGTCTAACCTTCTCAGATTGTGCTGTCAGATCCAGTCAGAGACTCTCCGCTGCTGCCGTTACAGGAAATCCCAGTTTGTATGCGACTAAAGGATAAGCGGCAGGTCCGCCCGTGACCCTCCATCCCAGCCGCCTCCAGACTCCCGGCACTTCAGAATCAATGTGCGCTCTCCTTTGCACGCAGGTTCCCGTCTCTTCAGATCACCTCCAGACAGTCAGACCTCGGAGATGCTCAAGGTAAGTTTTTGTACGGTCTAAGTCCACTTACAGGAGTTTTCCTGGATATTCAAGCTGGAGAGCATGGAGCGATGCGTGCTACTCCGTGCTTGACCAGGCCACGCCCCAAAAATATACCTAATGTTTAATTTTTTTTGTGTTACCAGAAAAAAAATATGTATGCAACTATATGCAAACTGCATCAAATAGCAGATAATTCTACAATTTAAAACATAAAACCACAGGCACATTGTATCCACACATTTGAAATAATGCAAGATGAGAATTCAATGGGTGTATTTTGTATACGTCTCATATTGAACATTTTAAAAACGGTCAAACAATGTAAAGCAGTCTCACATACTAAAGCCACCTTCTTCCATTGTTCCATGGTCCAGTTCTGGTGCTCATGTGTCCATTGTAAGTACTTTCAGCGGTGGACAGGGGTCAGCAGGAGTACTCTGAAAAGTCTTTTTCTACACAGCCCCACCTTTCTATCATAGCCAGCATTAACTTTTTCAGGAATTTGCACTACAATAGCTCTTCTATGGAATTTGACCAGACTGGCTAGCCTTCACTCCTCACACGCATCAAAGAGCCTGGGTGCCCATAGCCCTGTCGCTGGTTCACCGATTGTCCTTATATGGACCACTTTTGTTAGGTACTAACTAGGGATGAGCGCGCTCGGATTTCTGAAATCCGAGCCCACCCGAACGTTGCGGATCCGAGTCGGATCCGAGACAGATCCGGGTATTGGCGCCAAATTCAAAAGTGAAACTGAGGCTCTGACTCATAATCCCGTTGTCGGATCTCGCGATACTCGGATCCTATAAATTCCCCGCTAGTCGCCGCCATCTTCACTCGGGCATTGATCAGGGTAGAGGGAGGGTGTGTTAGGTGGTCCTCTGTGCTGTTTAGTTCTGTGCTGTTTAGTTCTGTGCTGTTTAGTGCTGTGCTGTGCTGTGCTGTTTAGTGCTGTGCTGTGCTGTTTAGTGCTGTGCTGTGCTGTGCTGTGCTGTGCTGTGTTCTGCAGTATCAGTCCAGTGGTGCTGTGTGCTGTGCTCTGTCCTTCTGAGGTCAGTGGTGCTGCTGGGTCCTGTGCTGTGTCCTGTTCAGTCCAGTGGTGCTGTGTCCTGTGCTCTGTGCTTCTAAGGGCATAGTTATTTCCCCAATATTCCCCTGTGTTTAAAAAAATAAAAAAAAGTTTTTTTAAAAAATACCAAAAACTACTTTAATATTTTTTAATTACCACAAAATTTTCACAACCAATCCTGCAGTATAAGCCCATTGGTACTGCAATATTACCAAGTTCACACATTCAGCAGTAAAAGTCCAGTGGTACTGCAATATTACAAAGTTTACACATTCTGCAGTATCAGTCCAGTGGTGCTGTGTCCTGTGCTCTGTCCTGCTGAGTTCCGTAGTGCTGCTAGGTCCTGTGCCGTGTCCTGTTCAGTCCAGTGGTGCTGTGTCCTGTGCTCTGTGCTTCTAAGGGCATAGTTATTTCCCCATTATTCCCAAGTTTTTAAAAAAAAAAAAAAAGTAAAAAATAATAAAAAATTAAAAAAAAAAAAAATATATAATAATTATAACCAAATTTGCAAAACCAATCCAGCATTATAAGTCCATTGGTACTGCAATATTACCAAGTTCACACATTCTGCAGTATCTTGTGCTACATATAATGGAGAGCAAAAATTTGGAGGATAAAGTAGGGAAAGATCAAGACCCACTTCCTCCTAATGCTGAAGCTGCTGCCACTAGTCATGACATAGACGATGAAATGCCATCAACGTCGTCTGGCAAGCACGATGCCCAATCTCCTAGTACAGGGCATGTAAAATCCAAAAAGCCCAAGTTCTCAAAAAACAGCAAAAAAAGAAACTTAAAATCATCTGAGGAGAAACGTAAAGTTGGCAATATGCCAATTACGACAAGTAGTGGCAAGGAACGGCTTAGGCCCTGTCCCGTGTTCATGACTAGTGGTCCAACTTCACCCAAGGATCAAAGCCCTCCTCCCCCCCCTACAAAAAATTTAAGAGAGTTATGCTGTCAGCAACAACAACAAAACAGCAAAGAACTCTGCCTTCTAAACAGATGACATCACAAATCCCCAAGGCGAGTCCAAGGGTGTTGTTGGTTGTGAACCCTGACCTTCCCATCACTGTACGGGAAGAGGTGACTCCATCCAGCATTTGCAGCACGCCCTCTGCATATGCTGGAAGGATCACCCACAGTCCAGTTACAGATTTGGCTAATGAAGGTGTGAATGTTGTGCACTGGGAGGAGGATATTGATGTAGCTGGCGCTGAGGAGGATGTTGATGATTATGATGCAGACAGATACCAAATTGCATTTCTCAATTTCTATTTATATTCTAGATTATATAACGGCTGAAAAGTTTTCTGTTTTACTCCTAGTGGAGAGGGGATCTGATGCAGACAGATACCAAACTGCCTTTGTCCATTTCTTTGTATATTTGAATTGCTAGTTCTACAGTCTATGCAGGCTGCTTTATTTATATTCAACTACAAGTGTAGGGCGGGGGGGGGGGCATAGATAGCCACCAAAGTAACGTGGTCCATTTAATTTCACTTTCTAGCTCCACAGTCTGTGCAGCCTGCTTTTTTTTATCTTCAAAGTATTTATATTTACAAGCCTTGCAATCTAAATTAACTAGAGGTAGTGACGTGGTAGAACTCCAAAAGGCAGTTTGGAAGCCCCTGTACAAACTGGCTCTATTTTTTAACTGAGTTGTCCCCCCTCCAGTGTGTACTCGGAAAGAGTTTTTAGTGCAGCGGGGAACCTGGTCAGTGAGCGGCGAAGGAGGTTGCTTCCTCACAACGTTGAAAAAATGATGTTTATAAAAATGAATAATCAATTCCTCAATGAAGTACAGCACTGCCCTCCAGACAGTACAGAGGGACTGTGGTTGTGGAGTCCAGCGGGGACGAATTGATAATGTGTGAGGAGGAGGAAGTACACACTGTAGGGGGAGAGGAATCAGAGGTTGAGGATAAGGACGACATCTTTCCTCAGTAGAGCCTGTTTAGTTTGTACAGGGAGAGATGAATTGTTTTATTGGTGTGGGGGCCCAAACAAACCAATCATTTCAGCCACAGTTGTTTGGTAGGCCCTGTCGCTGAAATGATTGGTTTGTTAAAGTGTGCATGTCCTATTTCAACAACATAAGGGTGGGTGGGAGGGCCCAAGGACAATTCCATCTTGCACCTTTTTTTTTGGCATTATGTGACCATTCAACAGTCGTTTGCCATGTTCAAAAAGTAAAAGAAAATGCCAACAAATTCAATAAATTAAATCAAAAGTTAAATGCCCTGTCATTATTTAAAACAAGAGGTTTTGACGTGCTAGAATTAGTGTAGTGTTAAGATGTTATAAACACTACACTTGGAAATTGGAGGAGGTAATGTGGCCCCGGTATCAAATTGGGTACCGGGGCCACCCCACTATGCAGTCCAGATACTTGTTTGGTGGAATTCCGACACGTGGAGGGTTTTTAAATTATATTGTGGCCTCGGTACCAAATTGTGTACCGGGGCCACCACACTACGCAGTCAAGATACTTGTTTGGTGGAATTCAGACCAGTTGAGGGTTTTATTATTATATTGTGTGGACCACTCTATCTATACCACACTACAACTCTATACCACTCTATTTCCTACTTTAATTCTATTTAATTCTATTTCCTACTTTAATTCTATTACTAATTAATTACCATAAAGAGGAACAAAAAAAACCAATTTTACCAAAAGTATAATATGACTTAGACTTACAAACACTACACTTGAAAGATCGTGCCTTTAAATGAAAAAGTCAGTCTTCATTGCACGACTATGTGCAAGTGCAACAGGGACATTTTTTTGGGTTTACAAAGTCAAACAATAACACTACGACCCTGTCTGTCTGGGGTCTGTCAATGACGAATTGTCTGGAGCATGTTTTGAGGAGGTATTGTGGCCCCGGTATCAAATTGGGTACCGGGGCCACCCCACTATGCAGTCCAGATACTTGTTTGGTGGAATTCCGACACGTGGAGGGTTTTTTAATTATATTGTGGCCTCGGTACCAAATTGTGTACCGGGGCCACCACACTACGCAGTCAAGATACTTGTTTGGTGGAATTCAGACCAGTTGAGGGTTTTATTATTATATTGTGTGGACCACTCTATCTATACCACACTACAACTCTATACCACTCTATTTCCTACTTTAATTCTATGTAATTCTATTTCCTACTTTAATTCTATTACTAATTAATTAACATAAAGAGGAACAAAAAAAACCAATTTTACCAAAAGTATAATATGACTTAGACTTACAAACACTACACTTGAAAGATCGTGCCTTTAAATGAAAAAGTAAGTCTTCATTGCACGACTATGTGCAACAGGGACAGTTTTTTTCTTTACAAAGTCAACTAATAACACTTGGACCCTGTCTGTCTTTAACATACTTAATGGGATCTCAATGACGAATTGTCTGTAGCATGTTTGGAGGAGGTATTGTGGCCCCGGTATCAAGTTGGGTACCGGGGCCACCCCACTACGCAGTCCAGATACTTGTTTGGTGGAATTCTGACACGTGGAGGGTGTATTTATTTTATTGTGGCCCCGGTATCAAGTTGGGTACCGGGGCACCCCACTACGCAGTCCAGATACTTGTTTGGTGGAATTCTGACACGTGGAGGGTGTATTTATTTTATTGTGGCCCCGGTATCAAGTTGGGTACCGGGGCCACCCCACTACGCAGTCCAGATACTTGTTTGGTGGAATTCTGACACGTGGAGGGTGTATTTATTTTATTGTGGCCCCGGTATCAAGTTGGGTACCGGGGCCACCCCACTACGCAGTCCAGATACTTGTTTGGTGGAATTCTGACACGTGGAGGGTTTTTTAATTATATTGTGGCCTCGGTACCAAATTGTGTACCGGGGCCACCACACTACGCAGTCAAGATAGATAGATGCGTATCATAGATAAAGTACATTCAGTGGTGTGGGGCAAATTGAAAAATATTCAAAATGCACTGACATTATCAAAAACAAGAGGTTGTCACACGCTAAAACTCCAACATGTATATGATGGAGAGGATGGAGGAGCAGCCGTATGTGTAGTGTAATGCAGACCTGTTGAAGGTTTTTTATATATTTTATTGTGGTGCCCAGTGCCCACTCCTCTACGCAGTCCAGGTACATTTATTGGTGCGATTCATAAAAGTTCAGGGTTTTTAATATATTGTGGTGACCCACTCCTCTACGCAGTCCAGGTACAATTATTGGTGCGATTCATAAAAGTTCAGGGTTTTTAATATATTGTGGTGACCCACTCCTCTACGCAGTCCAGGTACATTTATTGGTGCGATTCATAAAAGTTCAGGGTTTTTAATATATTGTGGTGACCCACTCCTCTACGCAGTCCAGGTACAATTATTGGTGCGAATCATAAAAGTTCAGGGTTTTTAATATATTGTGGTGACCCACTCCTCTACGCAGTCCAGGTACATTTATTGGTGCGATTCATAAAAGTTCAGGGTTTTTAATATATTGTGGTGACCCACTCCTCTACGCAGTCCAGGTACATTTATTGGTGCGAATCAAACAAGTTGATGGTTTTCTTATTATATATATTGTGGTGACCCACTCCTCTACGCAGTCCAGGTACATTTATTGGTGCGATTCATAAAAGTTCAGGGTTTTTAAGATATTGTGGTGACCCACTCCTCTACGCAGTCCAGGTACAATTATTGGTGCGATTCATAAAAGTTCAGGGTTTTTAATATATTGTGGTGACCCACTCCTCTACGCAGTCCAGGTACATTTATTGGTGCGATTCATAAAAGTTCAGGGTTTTTAATATATTGTGGTGACCCACTCCTCTACGCAGTCCAGGTACATTTATTGGTGCGAATCAAACAAGTTGATGGTTTTCTTATTATATATATTGTGGTGACCCACTCCTCTACGCAGTCCAGGTACATTTATTGGTGCGATTCATAAAAGTTCAGGGTTTTTAAGATATTGTGGTGACCCACTCCTCTACGCAGTCCAGGTACATTTATTGGTGCGATTCATAAAAGTTCAGGGTTTTTAAGATATTGTGGTGACCCACTCCTCTACGCAGTCCAGGTACATTTATTGGTGCGATTCATAAAAGTTCAGGGTTTTTAATATATTGTGGTGACCCACTCCTCTACGCAGTCCAGGTACATTTATTGGTGCGATTCATAAAAGTTCAGGGTTTTTAATATATTGTGGTGACCCACTCCTCTACGCAGTCCAGGTACATTTATTGGTGCGAATCAAACAAGTTGATGGTTTTCTTATTATATATATTGTGGTGACCCACTCCTCTACGCAGTCCAGGTACATTTATTGGTGCGATTCATAAAAGTTCAGGGTTTTTAATATATTGTGGTGACCCACTCCTCTACGCAGTCCAGGTACATTTATTGGTGCGAATCAAACAAGTTGATGGTTTTCTTATTATATATATTGTGGTGACCCACTCCTCTACGCAGTCCAGGTACATTTATTGGTGCGATTCATAAAAGTTCTGGGTTTTTAATATATTGTGGTGACCCACTCCTCTACGCAGTCCAGGTACATTTATTGGTGCGATTCATAAAAGTTCAGGGTTTTTAATATATTGTGGTGACCCACTCCTCTACGCAGTCCAGGTACAATTATTGGTGCGAATCATAAAAGTTCAGGGTTTTTAAGATATTGTGGTGACCCACTCCTCTACGCAGTCCAGAAAGATACCTTTTTGCAACGTTTTGGACTAATAACTATATTGTGAGGTGTTCAGAATACACTGTAAATTAGTGGAAATGCTTGTTATTGAATGTTATTGAGGTTAATAATAGCCTAGGAGTGAAAATAAGCCCAAAAACTTGATTTTTAAACTTTTTATGTTTTTTTCAAAAAAAATCCGAATTCAATACCTTAAATCCGAACCGAGACCTTTCGTCAAGTGTTTTGCGAGACAAATCCGAACCTCAAAAATAACGAAAATCCGGATCCAAAACACAAAACACGAGACCTCAAAAGTCGCCGGTGCACATCCCTAGTACTAACCAATGCATACCAGGAACACCCCACAAGACCAACTGTTTTGCTCTGACCCAGTCATCCAGCCATCACAATTGGCTATCATTCAAAGTCACTCAGATCCTTATGCTTGTCCATTTTTCCTGCTTCCAACAGATCAACTTCAAGAACTAACTGTTCCCTTGACAGTTGCCATTGTAATGGGATAATCACTTCACTTGTCAGTGGTTTTAATGTTGTGGCTGATTGGTGTATGTACGCCACAACAATTGACACATGCCCATCAATAAATAATGCCCCTTGCTGGCATTAAACCTGTATGTGCAGCAATGCCCATTTGCTATTCACCCACCCATATATGGGCTACATATATATACAGTATATATATAAATAAATATATATATATATATATATATATATATATATATATATATATTAGAGATGTTCACTGACCCCCATGTTTTGGTTTTGGTTTTGGTTTTGGATCTGTATTAACTTCGTGTTTTGGTCTTGGCACAACCTCCCTCGCGTGTTTTGGATTTGGATCCCTAATTTTTTTTCAAAATACCTATCTTGTTTTGCTAAAATCACATGAGTTGGCTCTTTTTTATTCCTACATTATTATTAACCTCAATAACATTAAATTCCAGTTATTTCCAGTCAATTTTTGTCAAGTGACAAGAACACTGCTACCCCTCCTATTTCTGTATCAGCAATGGCACTGAGCAATGGCACTGAAGACTGGATAGTGACAAGAACACTGCTAACTCTGTTTCTGTGTGAGCAATGGCACTGAGCAATGCACTGGAGACAGGAGAGTGACAAGAACACTGCTACCTCTGTTTCTGTGTGAGCAATGGCACTGAGCAATGGCACTGGAGACTGGAGAGTGACAAGAACACTGCTACCCCTGTTTCTGTGTGAGCAATGGCACTGAGCAATGGCACTGGAGACTGGAGAGTGACAGGAACACTGCTACCCCTGTTTCTGTGTGAGCAATGGTGCTGGATCTCCTGGGGAGGGAGGTACTTATGGAATTCAAAACCCGCGAGATCAGACAATGCAACAATGACGTTTTTCCTCGATTCAGATCCGAGGACGGGCAAAGTCTGCTCATATTCCCTAAGTTCGGGTGGGCTCGGTTTTCATAAAACTGAGCCTGAGCATTTCTTATATATATATATATATATATATATATATATATATATATATATATACAGGGTGATTCAAAAGTCGCAGAACACCCTTTTATTTCAAAAACTCTACAGGAATTGGGCCGATTGGCCGATTTCAAGATGGCGCCCATGTTTGGTACATACCGTAAAAGATAGATCACGTCACCCATACCTTACTGGAGTATTCAGGTTTCCCAATTTCCTGTAGAGTTTTTGAAATAAAAGGGTGTACTGCGACTTTTGAATTACCCTGTATATATATATATATATATATATATATATATTAGAGATGTTCACTGACCCCCATGTTTTGGTTTTGGTTTTGGTTTTGGATCTGTATTAACTTCGTGTTTTGGTCTTGGCACAACCTCCCTCGCGTGTTTTGGATTTGGATCCCTAATTTTTTTTCAAAATACCTATCTTGTTTTGCTAAAATCACATGAGTTGGCTCTTTTTTATTCCTACATTATTATTAACCTCAATAACATTAAATTCCAGTTATTTCCAGTCAATTTTGGTCAAGTGACAAGAACACTGCTACCCCTCCTATTTCTGTATCAGCAATGGCACTGAGCAATGGCACTGAAGACTGGATAGTGACAAGAACACTGCTAACTCTGTTTCTGTGTGAGCAATGGCACTGAGCAATGCACTGGAGACAGGAGAGTGACAAGAACACTGCTACCTCTGTTTCTGTGTGAGCAATGGCACTGAGCAATGGCACTGGAGACTGGAGAGTGACAAGAACACTGCTACCCCTGTTTCTGTGTGAGCAATGGCACTGAGCAATGGCACTGGAGACTGGAGAGTGACAGGAACACTGCTACCCCTGTTTCTGTGTGAGCAATGGTGCTGGATCTCCTGGGGAGGGAGGTACTTATGGAATTCAAAACCCGCGAGATCAGACAATGCAACAATGACGTTTTTCCTCGATTCAGATCCGAGGACGGGCAAAGTCTGCTCATATTCCCTAAGTTCGGGTGGGCTCGGTTTTCATAAAACTGAGCCTGAGCATTTCTTATATATATATATATATATATATATATATATATATATATATATATATATATATACAGGGTGATTCAAAAGTCGCAGAACACCCTTTTATTTCAAAAACTCTACAGGAATTGGGCCGATTGGCCGATTTCAAGATGGCGCCCATGTTTGGTACATACCGTAAAAGATAGATCACGTCACCCATACCTTACTGGAGTATTCAGGTTTCCCAATTTCCTGTAGAGTTTTTGAAATAAAAGGGTGTACTGCGACTTTTGAATTACCCTGTATATATATATATATATATATATATATATATATATATATATATATAATTATCATTGTTCATTCATTTTTATCCCTCAATAACTTCAACATACAATGAGACTTCAGAGTCCGGCTTTGTATTTCTAACACTTTGAGCTTTTTCTTATTAGTAAATAGCAAGCACCATTAGCTAGCAACTAGTGTAATTAAAGTGCACTTGAAAATGTAACATTATATAAAATGTAGTTCCAAATAAATGTGAAGTTTCTGAAGGGTTCTTAATAAAGAATTATTCTGAGAATTGAATTATGCAGCCAGGCTGTTCTAGAACCTTGCTACTCTGAAGTATGCATATTTCAGCAAGTGTTTTCGATTCAGGAATAGATTTACAGATAGCTATGCTTTATTAAAATATTAATGACACAGTTGTCTCACTAATATTTTGACATTTTACCCAAATTAAAGTTGCAAGAAAAAGAATTGAAGAAGAAGAAGGGAGGCACTAAACTGGTAAAAATAAACTATGACAACAGGTTAATGTTTGCATATAATAAGGATATTTAAAAGGAAAGTAAGTCCCAAATATCCTATGGGTTCCCAGAATAATTCTCACGTCTGAATTAGGTGTTATAGCTCTTTATAGATCTTTTTACAACTCTTTATTAAATCTTGATGAGCCGGCAGTTCATCCTTGGCAATATTACTTATATTTGATTCCCTTATAAACACAATGGGCCTGATTCATTAAAGAAAGTAATTTAAAAAAAGAAGTACGTTTTCTCCTGGCAAAACCATATTTCATTGCAAGGGGTGCAAATTAGTTTATTAATTTGCACATAAGTTAAATACTGGGTGTTTTTTCATCTAGCACACAAATATTTCATGGTTTTATTTTTACACTGAAACCTAAAGTTGATCTAGGACATGCCCTACCTGTTAGGAACCCCTCCAGCCGGCACAACACAACCCGGAATCTACTCTGCCAGTCAGGTGTTCACTGGAGCCCCTGATGGTGGGGACAGACTGGGCCGCAGACTGACAGAGGGTCGTGAAGTGCGTACCAGCTGGGGAGAACCCAGGCAAGAGGAGTCAGGTCCACGCAGAGGTCAAGGGCCGGCAGCAGACAAGAGTATTGATGAACAAGCTGAGGTCAGGGGTCACAGGCAAATAGCAGAACGGGTAAACAGGCCAGAGATCAGGGTCACAGGAAACACGAGCAAGGTCCAAATCAAAGCCAAGGGTCATACACGGGGAGTCAAATAGCGATATCAGGATACAGGACAGGAACTAGCAGGTTAGCAGACTGGAACACAGGAGCTATAACCGGCAATGAGGCAGCAGACCTCATTGCCTTAAATACCCAGCTGAACCAATCACAGGTTGAACACACTCCTGCAGGTTACTAAAGCAGTCACTAACAGAGCCAATCAGGGCTTGCCCCTGGCCTGCACAGTTGCAGGCTAATGCCTGTAATTGCCTCCTATAATCTGCCCATATTAATTAGCCCACAGGCTGTAGAACGCTGCGCCCGGCCTCCTCCTATTGCCGGGACGCAGCTCTGAAGCGTCTACTGGTTGCCCCGGCAACGGCCGGGTTATGGCCGGAAATGACGTCCCGGTCGTCATGGCGACGGCCGGGACGCGGGTGAGTGAGTCGCGGCGGCTGGGCACCGCCGTGGCTCGTAACAGTACCCCCCCCTTGAGGAGGGGTCGAGGGACCCCGACATCCTGGTTTTCTAGGGAATTTTTTGAAGAACTCCTTCAGTTTCTTTGGGGCATGGAGTTGTCTCCGCGGAACCCAAGATCTCTCTTCCAATCCGCGATTCCTCCATTGTATGAGGAAATGTACCTGTCCTTGAACTTTTTTAGAATCAAGGACCTTTTGAATCACAAATTTTTGTGGTCCACTGGAACCTCTCCCAGGCACACTTGAAGACTGGGTTTGACCAGGAAATAGTACCGGTTTCAACAGAGAACAATGAAATGTGTTGGGAATTCTCAATGAGGCCGGAATTTTTAACCTAAATGCGACGGGGTTCACCTGTTTGATGATAGGAAACGGCCCGATGAACTTAGGGCCCAACTTCTTGCAAGGCTGTCTGAGCCTGATATTTTTTGTAGACAGCCACACCTTCTGGCCAACCTTAAGGGAGCAGGTGGTACGATGTCGGTCCGAATTTTTTTTTGCCACAAGTGAGGCTTGTCTCAATGATGAGTGAACTTTCTTCCAGATAACTCTGAGATCTCTTGCAGTGGAGCGGATCTCCTGGATACCAACGGACTGGAGTGAATACAGGGAGTTAGATCTGGGGTGAAAACCATAATTGCAGAAGAACGGAGAGATTTTTGTAGCTGAGTGACAGGAATTATTACAGGCGAATTCCGCCCAGGGTAACAGGGAAGACCAATTATCGTGGAACTCCGATGTGTAACATCGCAAAAAATTTTCTAGGGACTGGTTAACCCTTTCAGTTTGCCCATTTGACTGAGGGTGGTAGGCGGATGATAAACTGACCTTGATTCCGAGAAGGGTACAGAAGGACCTCCAGAATTGTGCTATAAACTGAGAACCCCGATCAGAGACGATGTCAGTAGGGAGTCCATGGAGCCTGAAAATATGTTGAATAAATAAGAGAGCCAAATCCCGAGCAGAAGGTAGTTTGGTTAACGGAATGAAGTGTGACATTTTGCTGAACCGGTCTACCACGACCCAAATCGTGTTGTGTCCTGCAGAAGGTGGTAGATCTACTACAAAGTCCATAGACAGATGAGTCCATGGTTTCGCAGGAGGGGCCAAAGGAACTAATTGGCCTACTGGACGGATCCTAGGCACTTTATTTCTAGCACAAATCTCACATGAGAGGACATGCCTCTTGACGTCGGCAGACATGGATGGCCACCAGACCGTGCGGGAAAGGATTTCTAGCGTCTTGTAAATTCCAGGGTGCCCAGCAGCCCTACTGCAATGTGCTTCCACAAGAACCGCCTTTCTTAAGTGGACTGGAACAAAAAGTCGTTGCTCCGGAGTAGCATCTGTGGCTAATTTCTGGAATCTCTGCAGTGTGACATTCAGATCTTGGGTTAACCCAGCATGGATTATGGAAGGAGGAATAATAGACTCTGGGTTAGTAACTGGAACATGGTGTGCCATGAAACTCCTGGACAGGGCATCTGCCCGGACATTCTTGGAACCTGGTCTGTAGGTGATCAGGAAATTGAACCGGGTAAAAAATAATGCCCAGCGGGCCTGTCTAGGGTTTAAGCACTTGGCTGACTGTATATATTGCAAGTTCTTGTGGTCGGTAATGACAGAGATCTGATGCGAAGCACCCTCCAACCAATGCCGCCACTCCTCGAAGGCCCACTTGATTGCCAATAGTTCTCTATTACCGACATCGTAGTTGGCTTCTGCTGAAGAGAACTGACGGGAGAAATAGGCACATGGGTGTAGACGATTAGTACGAGGATCCTTCTGTGATAGAATGGCGCCGGCCCCGACGTCCGAGGCATCGACCTCTAGAACAAATGCTTTAGCTGGATCTGGATGTTTAAGGACCTCAGCTGAGATAAAGGCCTTTTTCAGACTTTTGAATGAGGCTACTGCTTGAGACGACCAATTAGTTGGGTCCATTCCTTTACGGGTCAAAGCCACAATGGGAGCCACAATGTCAGCGAAGTTGTGAATGAACCTTCGATAATAATTGGAGAAGCCCAGAAACCTCTGTACCGCCTTTAGATTGTTGGGTTGTACCCAATCCACAATAGCCTGGACCTTTGTTGAATCCATAGAAAATCCCTCAGAAGAGATTACGTAACCTAAAAAGGATACCTTCTGCACCTCAAACTCACACTTTTCCAGCTTGGCGTAGAGATGGTTTTCCCGCAATTTTTGTAAGACTTGTTTGACGTGAGTCTGATGTGCGAGTAAAGATTTGGAATAGATGAGGATATCATCTAAATAGACGACCACAAAACCACCCAGGAAGTCTCGGAGGACCTCGTTGATCAAGTCCTGGAACACTGCAGGCGCATTGCTGAGGCCAAACGGCATGACCAGATACTCGTAGTGGCCAGAGTGCGTATTGAACGCCGTCTTCCACTCATCTCCTTCTTTGATACGGATGAGATTATATGCTCCGCGAAGGTCGATTTTAGTGAAGACAGTAGCCCCTCTTAGCTGATCAAACAATACCGAGATGAGCGGAAGGGGATAGGTGTTCTTGACTGTGATATGATTCAATCCCCGGTAGTCAATACAAGGTCTTAACCCTCCGTCTTTTTTTGATACAAAGAAGCATCCTGCTCCTACGGGAGACTTAGATGGCCTGATGAAGCCTCTCTCCAGGTTTTCGTCGATATACTCCTGCATGGATTTTGTTTCTGGAGCAGAAAGAGAATACAAACGCCCCTTAGGTAACTTGGAACCAGGAATAAGTTCGATGGCACAGTCAAAGTCACGATGTGGCGGTAAGGTATCAGCAGCCTTCTTGGAGAACACGTCCCAGAATTCATGATACTGTGAGGGAAGCCGCTCCGGAATAGGCTGAATCATACGCAGAGATAGTGACAAACAAGACTGTGTACAATAAGTACTCCACTTGACAATCTCTCCTTTTACCCAGTCTATGACAGGGTTATGACAGGAAAGCCATGGGTGGCCCAAGATCATAGGAACCGACGAACAATCGATCAGGAAGAAGGTGATTGACTCAGAATGGAGAGCTCCGATCTTCAACTGTAGTGGCGGGGTCTCCCAGGAAATCTTGCCACCAGGCAACGGACCTCCGTCTAAGCCACAGACAGTAATGGCAGAGTTGAGTTTTACCATCGGAATTCCGGCAGAGCGGGCAAACCCAATATCAAGGAAGTTGCCTGCAGCTCCGCTATCAATGAAGGCCGACAGGTCCACAGAGCGAGCCCGGAAGGTGAGCTGTGCAGGGATTAATACAGCATTTTTCGGGGAGATAATTTGCAGACCTAGGTGAACTTTCCCCTCATTCCCTAGGCATGGTCTTTTCCCGACTTATTTGGGCAAGAACGGGAGAAGTGGCCTTTTATGCCACAGTATAGACATAGACCTTGCGAACGTCTCCTGTCTCTCTCTTCAGAAGAGAGACGATATGCTCCTAATTGCATAGGCTCCTCACCATCCTGGGAAACAGGAACGAAGGCGGATGGAGGTGATGATGTTTCCTTTTCAGTTTTCCGCTCCTTATATCTCCTGTCAATTTTAATGGAGAGGTGCATCAGATCCTCCAGAGAACTAGGAGACGGGTATTGCACCAAAGAATCTTTAATCTGTTCAGATAGGCCGAGACGGAACTGACTTCGTAAGGCAGGGTCGTTCCATCCACTATCAGGTGACCATCTACGGAATTCAGCGCAATATTCTTCTGCCGACCGTCGGCCTTGTTTCAAGGACCGTAGATGAGCTTCCGCGGAGGCCACTCGATCCGGGTCATCATACAGTAGACCCAGTGCCTCGAAGAAGGAGTCTACGGACTGCATGGCCGGACTGGTCTGCGGCAAAGAAAACGCCCAGGACTGGGGGTCACCCTGTAGAAGGGAAATAATAATCCCAACTCTTTGCTGCTCTGAACCGGAGGAGCGGGGTCTCATCCGAAAATAGAGCTTGCAGCTCTCCCTGAAGTTCCGAAACAGGGTTCTATTTCCGGAGAACCGATCTGGTAAGTTCATTTTGGGTTCACAGATGGGACCTGGAGTCGGTTGTGAAGCTTTTGTGGCTTCTTCTTGAACAGACATACGCTCAGCCAATCCCTGCATCATCTGATACAAGGACTCAACGTGGGCTGCTAGGGTTTGTGCCGGAGACGGTATGGATCCACTTGTATCCATTCTAACCTTGTCTCCGTGAGTGGGCCGGTTATAATGTTAGGAACCCCTCCAGCCGGCACAACACAACCCGGAATCTACTCTGCCAGTCAGGTGTTCACTGGAGCCCCTGATGGTGGGGACAGACTGGGCCGCAGACTGACAGAGGGTCGTGAAGTGCGTACCAGCTGGGGAGAACCCAGGCAAGAGGAGTCAGGTCCACGCAGAGGTCAAGGGCCGGCAGCAGACAAGAGTATTGATGAACAAGCTGAGGTCAGGGGTCACAGGCAAATAGCAGAACGGGTAAACAGGCCAGAGATCAGGGTCACAGGAAACACGAGCAAGGTCCAAATCAAAGCCAAGGGTCATACACGGGGAGTCAAATAGCGATATCAGGATACAGGACAGGAACTAGCAGGTTAGCAGACTGGAACACAGACTGGAACACAGGAGCTATAACCGGCAATGAGGCAGCAGACCTCATTGCCTTAAATACCCAGCTGAACCAATCACAGGTTGAACACACTCCTGCAGGTTACTAAAGCAGTCACTAACAGAGCCAATCAGGGCTTGCCCCTGGCCTGCACAGTTGCAGGCTAATGCCTGTAATTGCCTCCTATAATCTGCCCATATTAATTAGCCCACAGGCTGTAGAACGCTGCGCCTCCTATTGCCGGGACGCAGCTCTGAAGCGTCTACTGGTTGCCCCGGCAACGGCCGGGTTATGGCCGGAAATGACGTCCCGGTCGTCATGGCGACGGCCGGGACGCGGGTGAGTGAGTCGCGGCGGCTGGGCACCGCCGTGGCTCGTAACACTACCCTAACTATAAATCTGTCATCACATTTTAAATTTACCTCCCCCTCCAATAATGCAACATGGTTTTACCCAGGTGCAAAATTACTCATTTTTTTGCCTTACTTGCCAACTTTTGAAAATTAATTTCAGGGAGAACGTAAAAAACATTGTGAGCGTGTCCTGATACGCCCAATGGATGTGCCCTGTTCCGCTATTGGGCGTGCCCTGCTACTATAGCTGTGACTTAGATCATTTTGCTGCAAAATTAAGTATAATAATATAAAAGTGACTAAATGTGCATTAGCAATGCAGGTTTGCACTTCACATTACACTTCCTGTTCCTGCTTAGGGCAGACGTGCCCTCTGAGCTCTCCGCTGGAGCCCAGCTTGTTTTCTCATCTGGGCCCCGTTTTATGCCTATGGAGATGCCTTCCGTGCTGCCTGTCTCTGCTGCTAGCCTACCTATCCATGGATGGTAATTGTGGTGCTCTTGAGTGCTCCGTCCATTGGATGCCATCTACCACAACCCCTGGCTTCAGGCCTATTCTCCGGGCGATCTACTCACCTCTACTCCGCGGTCTCTGCCTGCTGTCCGTGGCCCGATGACCTCCTGCAGCCCTTTGCTCTGCCGCCGCCGCCTCCCGCTCCAATCCCGGCGGTGCTGCCACTCCAGGACACGGTCTGGTCATCCCGACGACGCTGCCTCTCCTGGAAGCGGACTCAGCCTTCTTCCTCCTCAAGCCGTTCCTGCTGCCTCGTGCTCTGATGTCATGCTGCCTCCTGCCTCTCGTCGACCTAGCTCCTGATGCTGCCTCTGGTTTCTGCACCTCCCCCGCCCATCCGGAATCGGCCACAACAGGCCGCGGCACGGGCCTGCTCTCCTCCTCTCCATCCACTCCCTGACCCTGTGTCTCCCTCTGCTGCCGCGGCCTGTCCCCACGGATGCCCAGTGATCCCCCCCCTCCGTCTCTTCTCCTTCCGCATTCCTCTCTCTGGTCCTCATTGTTCTCCCTCCACCCCAGGACTCTCACTTTTCCCCTGGACACTTTACTGGACTTACTCGCATTTGCCTTGGATCCACTGAATCCCTCCCCCCTGGACTTGCCAGCGCTCCTGCTCACCACCCTGAAGGCACCAGCTCCTGAGGACTCCCCTGCTCTGGACAACCAGCGAACCCACGCCAGGATCCTACATCTAGTGTTCCCTGTCCTCCCTGCCTGGTATTGTTCCCCCAGCTTTGCCTACTTGTTTTTGTTTCACCCACTGTCTTTGCCTAGTATTTGCCTAGTATTCTACTTTGTCTTTTTCTTACTGCTTCCTAATTGTTTTGCCTGTAAATTCTACTCACTTTATTTTTATTGCTTTTGTTCTTCTTACTACCAGTCTACTACTTTACTTTTATCACTCTTGCTCATTTTATTACCAGCCTACTGCACTATTGTTTTGCACCACTGTTTGCATTATTGCACCATTGTACTGCACTATTGTTTGCACTATCGCACCATTGTACTGCACTATTGTTTTGCACCATTGTTTGCATTATTGCACCATTGTACTGCACTATTGTACCATTGTACTGCACTATTGTTTTGCACCATTGTTTGCCTATTGTTGTCCACACCTCTGCCTCTTCTCTCGGATCACTCCCCCTGCTTCTTCCACCTTGGTTCTCTCGCCCCTCCACCACCCCTCATCTCCTGTATATCACCATGACTCCATGCTCCTGTCCTATTCCCATCCTCTCCCCTCGTCCCCCTCCCCGCCCCTACCTTAATGCTCCCCCTCGCTCAAACCCTGCCTCTCTCCTCCACATCACTCCCCTTCCCTCCCTCCCCTTCTCCTGTGCCCTCTGGAACTCCAGATCTATCCGCAACAAACTGCCGGCTATCCATGACCTCTTCATCTCCAACTCCTTTAACCTCCTTGCTATCACCGAAACCTGGCTCTCCTCTGCTGACACTGCTTCCACTGCCGCTCTCTCCCATGGTGGTCTCTCCTTCACCCACTCCACCAGACCGGACGACCGTCCAGGTGGGGGAGTGGGACTCCTCTTATCCCCCAATTGCTCTTTTCGGGTCATTCCCTCCGAACCTTCCCTCTCCTTCTCCTCCTTCGAAGTCCATTCCATCCGCCTCTACTCCTCCATCCACCTCCGTGTCTCAGTCATATACCGCCCCCCCGGCCCCACTTCCCTCTTTCTTGACAACTTCGCTTCCTGGCTTCCCCACTACCTGTCCTCTGACCTCCCCTCTATCATACTTGGTGACTTTAACATCCCCATTGATCTCCCCTCTGACCCTGCCTCCATCAAACTTCTCACCCTCTCCTCCTCCCTTGGCCTCACACAGTGGACCTCCTCCCCCACCCACTGCCTTGGTCACTCCCTTGATATTGTCTTCTCTCATCGATGTGATCTCTCTGACTTCTCCAACTCTTCATTCCCACTCTCTGACCACCACCTACTCTCCTTCAATCTGTCCTCCTCCCCTGCCCCACCCCTCCCTAAATCTATCCTTACTAGGTGCAATCTTGATGCTGTTGACTCTACTTCCTTCTCCTCCTCTCTTGAAAACCTACTCTCCCTGCTTCCCTCCCTGGTCTGCCCTGACCAAGCCACCTCTCTCTATAACCACTCTCTCACCACTGCCTTGGACGCCGTCGCCCCTGCCACCTCTGTCTGCCGACGCCCCTTAACTCCGCAACCCTGGCACTCCAAGCTCACCCGCTTCCTCCAGAAGTGCACTCGTGCTGCTGAACGCCTCTGGAAGAAATCTCGCTCCCTGGCTGACTTCCTTCACTTCAAGTTTATTCTCTCCTCCTACTGCTCCGCCCTATCCCTCGCCAAACAATCCTTCTTTAAGTCCCTCATTTCTTCTCAGTCCTCTAATCCCCGCCGCCTCTTTGCCACGTTCACCTCTCTCCTCACCCCTCCACCTCCTCCTATCCCACTCTCCCTCTCTGCTACTGATTTTGCATCCTTTTTCTCCTCCAAAATCGAGGCCATTAGACTTGGTATCTCCTCCTCCCCTTCCTCTCCTGCTTCTCTCCTCGCTCCCCCCTCTTCCCACATCCCACCCTGGTGCTCCTTCCGCCCTACTACGGGCGATGAAGTCAACTCCCTCATTCGTTCCTCTCCCCCGTCCACCTGCCACCTGGATCCCATCCCCTCTCACCTTCTCCGATCCCTCTCCCCCACTGTCTGTGCCTATTTAGCTCACCTCTTCAACCTGTCTCTCTCCTCTGGCACTGTCCCCTCCTCCTTCAAACATGCCCTTATCACTCCTATTCTAAAAAAACTCAATCTTGATCCCACCTCACTCGCCAACTACCGCCCCATTTCACTTCTCCCCTATGCCTCTTAACTTCTCGAGCAAATTGTCTGCAACCGCCTCACCTGTCACCTCTCAGACAATTCCCTCCTTGACCCCCTCCAATCTGGTTTCCGCCCCCTCCACTCCACCGAAACCGCACTCACCAACGTTACTAATGATCTCCTCTCTGCTAAATCCAGGGGTCAGTTCTCCCTCCTCATCCTTCTTGACCTATCTGCAGCCTTTGACACTGTTGACCACCCCCTCCTCTTGCAGACCCTTCACTCTCTCGGTCTCTCTGGCTCTGTCCTCACTTGGTTCACCTCTTACCTCGCCAAATGCTCCTTCTCTGTTTCTATCTCTGGATCTTCCTCCCCACCCTCCACCCTCCCTGTAGGAGTCCCTCAGGGCTCTGTTCTTGGCCCTCTACTCTTCTCACTCTACACTACCTCCCTCGGTGCTCTCATCACCTCATTCGGTCTTCAGTATCACCTATACGCCGATGATATTCAACTTTACATCTCCTCTCCCGATCTTTCCCCAGCCCTCCTCTCTCGTGTATCTGACTGCCTTTCTGCCATCTCCTCTTGGATGTCCTCACGCTTTCTCAAAATTAACATTGCTAAAACCGAACTCATTGTTTTCCCTCCATCTCAGTCCCCATCCCACATGGATCTCTCCATCACTGTCAACAACTCCACTATCTCATCTGTCCCCCAACTCCGCTGCCTGGGAGTCACCCTCGACTCCTCTCTCTCTTTTGCCCCCCACATTCAATCCCTTGCCCAATCCTGTCGCTTTCAACTTCGCAACATTGCCCGCATCCGGCCCTTCCTATCTCATGAAGCATCCAAAACTATTATCCACGCGCTTATCATTTCCCGGCTGGACTACTGTAACCTTCTCCTCACCGGCCTCCCCTGCTCTCGCCTCGCCCCCCTTCGTTCTATACTCAATGCGGCTGCGAGGCTTATCTTCCTTTCTCGCCGCTCCTCTTCTGCCTCCCCTCTCTGCCTTGCCCTACACTGGCTCCCCTTCCCTTACAGAATCCTTTTTAAACTTCTTACCCTCACATACAAGGCTCTCTCCCACTCCACTGCCCCTTACATCTCCATTCTCCTCTCCATCCACACTCCCGCCCGGCCCCTGCGTTCAGCCAATGACCGTCGCCTCTCCTCCACTCTGATCACCTCATCCCACTCCAGAATTCAAGACTTCTCCCGAGCTGCCCCCCTGCACTGGAATGACCTCCCACGGTCCATCCATTTGTCACCTAACCTGTGCTCCTTCAAACGG